>NC_041388.1:518672959-518748108 GCF_002162155.2 Triticum dicoccoides
TTTTTTTCATTTCCGAAAGGCACGGCCGTGACTCTCGATAAAGCACAACCATGCCTCTCGCGGAAGAAAAATCGTGACTTTCGCGAAAGAAAAAAAAAGAAAATGCGTTTTTTCGCGTAAAAAAATGATCGAAAAGCTAAGAAAGATCGGAGGAAAACCAAAACGTCGAAAAAAACAAAAAAAACTATTTAAAAAGCCGAGAACGCGTGTAGATAAATAAAAAATCCGAAAGGAGCGTCCAGAGCGCAACACGTGACAAATGGCTGAAAGCACGCCAAATGACGCTGATCGTTGCGAGGCTCCCGAATAAGCGCTCGTTAACTAGTTGCTTCCGGGTAACGGGGGTGGGCGCCGGTCTGGAGAACTCGCGCCCCCGCGCCCGCATTCTTTGCCGACTCAATTATATGGCGACGTGGTCGCTTGTCCAGGAACAGTTCCTAGTTCCATCGGCAGCGTTGGCAGGACACTAGTTGACCGGTCAACCATGGGCATTTGGAAGAAAGGAATGTTTGAAAAGAAATTGAATTAAAAAGTTAATGGATTTGAAAAGGTACAGAAATAAAAAATCATGAATTTTCAAAAAATCAAGATTTTAGAATAGTTTATGAATTCCAAAAAGTTCATAGTGATTTTGTAAAACAATGTTCATGGATTTGGAAAAGTTCATAAATTTGAAAAACTTCATCCATTTCAAAAAAGTTCGTGGATTTGAACAAAATTGATCAATTTATACAAAAAGTTATGACAAAATTCATCAATTTTGGAAAAAAAAAACTTCACACATTTTGAAATAAAGTTCATGTATTTAGAAAAAGTCCAATAATTCAGAGACTAAAATCACAAATTTGATAAAAGTTCAGTTTTAGGTTTTTTTTTAAAGCTGAATAGGGTTCATAATTTGAAACTATTCATCATTAGGAAAAAGTTCATGGATGCAAAAAACGTTCTTGAATTTAAGAATGTTCACGAATTTGAAAACTTTAAAATTTTAAGAAAAGTTCAAGATTTTGCAAAAAAATCATAAAAAATACAAAAGGAAAAGGAAATGAAAAATAAAGTGAAATATTCAAAGGAAATAATAGCATAAAAATTGCCAAAATATCCGGAAAAAAAAGAACACCAAATAGGGAAACCGCTTCGTTTTTTAGCGTTGCATTTGGTACTAAACCAACAGGTATGGTGTTTGAATCTCGTCGAGCAGACGTCTTTTGGAGGTTATTTTTAGCCAATCACGCAACACTTTTATTTAACTCGTCACAACATTTACAAGGACGAAAGTAAGATCATCAGAATTGCCTAAGCAAACATGGTGGCAACACCGAGTTTAAGAGCATGGTTCGCTAAATTGCGAGTCTCGATGTTCGAGCTCCTATGCTCATGAATAAAAAAAAGCAACTAGTAAAAAGATTAGAACGATATATAATTTCTTGAATAATCGCACCATAACTTGGCGCACTTCTCTGCTTGATGTTGCCGATGACAACTTTTGCTCATGGAGATCATCCGCCAAAGACCGTGCTTCCCGAACTGCGAGTGCTTCAAGTGTGGTTGGGTCGGAGATTCCCACGAAAGTGATCGTCGAGGCTCCCATGTAATTTCCAAAAAAATCCCTGACACGGAGGCCACCGCACCCACCGAAGCATTCCTGTTTAGAGCAGCATCAATATTAATTTTCTTTATATTTCCCAGTGGTGCAAACCATCAGCTCTGCCTAGCCAGGATGCTCGGCCCTCTCACTATTTTTGACTTCATCATTGCACGCCTGGTTCTCCTAAACCACAGCCCACTAGACCGCCCGCATTCCACCCCCGCCCACCTGCGCTCAGTCCACCCTCGGCCCCTACGCTATCTATCTCCACTACCACCCCACCTCTCCTGCCACGTACCTACGCCCAGGTCGCCTCCTCACCGCCTCGCCCACACAGACCAAAACGCCTCGCTCTCCTCCCAAAAGCCCTCTCTGTCGCTGAGCTTGCTAAACTCTGCGCCCGATACCTCGCCAGCCGCCACCGCGGGCGTGACTACCGCGACCCCATTCGCTGCCTTCGGTGCTGTCGCTCCGGCCACAAGCGGGCGGCGTGCAAAGCCTTCGAGTTCTTCCCCACCATGCCTGGCTTCCCGCTCCCTAGTGGGTTGCCGCCGTGTACCACCACACCGCAACCCCCTCCCCCTCCCCCGTCGCCGGTGCCGTCCCCGCCCCAAGATGTCCCCATGGCTGATGCCCCTACTACGGGGGTGGGGGACGCTGCCGTCGACGATGCGGATGCAGCCGTGGACATCCCTGTGGCGGCTGTCGCCCTCGACGTTGGCGGGGACGCCCCCGTCATCGACGCGGCGGCTATGCCGCGGGTCATCTCCATCAGCGAGGAGAGCGGGCAATCCTCGGAGGGATCCGAGCACTCCATCGGCTGTGAAGAAATCCACCCAGCCCACGTCTGTGCCTACATGCCCCCTGTGCAGATGGCCAGGTTCCGGCATCTGGCCTTTGCCGCCCTCGAGCCGGTGGCCACCAACCCGGCCATCGCCATCTGAGTGGTTGCTGACGAGGTGGAAGAGAACCACCTTCGTTTCTCCTGCTGCGCCTCCTCCATCGACTCCCAAATCCGGGTGTTCCATGACGCGGCCGAGCGCTCTCGCGCCCTGGAAGTTGCTCTGTTCGTCGGGCGCGAGCATACGGTCTTCATCGACCCCCAGGAGCACTTGGAGAACCGCTTCGACTTCGACCACGAGGCTGCCATCGCCCTCTCCATCACCAAATTCTCGCTCGAGCACTGGTTGCGGAACCACATCATGTGCTCCGTTGCGCCCTTCGCTAACCCGCACCGCTTGGACCCACTCTACATCACCGGGAATGACTTCTCTGCGGTCCTTATCGAAGTGCTTGTGCAGCGAGTGGAGCACGTCCCCCCTGCGTCCACGTCATGAACCACAACACCATTGGCGCCCTCGCCACCGTCTTGATTCGCCGCGTCACTCCGCTGTTGGGCCCTAGCTTCGACAGTGGCGGGGGCGGCGGTGGGGGAGACGACCCGCCCTCCCCGCGCTCTCCACCATCCCCGAGCGATGGTCCCGGAGACAAAGACCGCCACAACCCAGTCCTGATTCGACGCGATCCGGCCGTTGGTGGGGCTGGGTCCTCCCGCCAGGGGGCTCTCTCTACGCCCGTGGCCTCGCGCGGTGACCGAGTGCTCGGCTTGCTGCCGGTGCCTTGCGGCCCCATGGCCGGCCAAGTAGTTCTCCCGGACGTCCAAGGGCAGCACATCTCCTCCAAGCCTTCTCAAGTTTAGGTCGATGTCTCGGATGGCTTCTTCGAAATCCAAGCTGTTGGCACTAGGGGCAAGCGTGCTTTCTATAAAATCCCCATGCAGCCGCTTCGTCCCGCAGGCTCCAAGGGCATGCTCATCGTCAACCTCTGCCCCGCCTCTGTTGGAGTCATTGACTCCATCATCCCCAAGCATGAGGGGGTGCGTGCTACCCTCTCTACGGACATCATCGTTCAGGCGCCTTCACCTGAAGATCATTGGCGCGACCTCTCTCTTGCCGAACTCGAGTGAGAAGTGGTGGCGACCATGGGTGCCCAACCCCAACCGACGGTCCCATTCGCTTCCACCCTTGAGGGCATTCGGGCTACCCTGCGGGCTCAGGCGACGCCCAAGGATGTCGATTCCCTGCCTGCCAGAGAAGCACTGCCCCCAGCCTTGCCGAGCGCCACCGCGATGGTCCTTCCTGTGGCCATCCCAGTCCCTGGTGCTTCCCCTCTCCTGGTGGACGGAGAGGCCCCTATGGTTGGAGAGGCGCATGTTCCTCTGTTGGACGTGGGGCTCCCACTGAGGGTGCTGCACTGCCGGATGATGGGGAAGGTGGCCCTGCCTCCGGATTCTCTACGCTTTCGCCCTTGCTGGATGATCTGAGCGACGTCTCCTCGGCCGCCCCGGGCGTGTGCGGTCCACCGTCTTCTGCTGTGTTTGATCAAATCCTTTCTCGGGTGGACGACGGTGCTATCCCTGCACTTGAGTTCCCTGACCCGTGGGTGGGTGCTCTGCCAGCCGTCCCGGAGCCCGAGTGCCGTCGCAGCGGCCGTCTAGCGCTGGCCGAGCCTGCTGGCTACGTCCCCATGGTGGACCGTGCCGTGGCGATCAAGAAAAGGAAAGTGGGCATGGTGACTGCTGCGTCTCCCGCTGCATCACCACCTCCCTCGCCACCAACCGTCATTCCTGTTCTGATGGACATGGGGCGCGCCTGTGCGGTGCCTGAAGACGATTTGGCTCGACTGGGATCTGCCCCTGGTGCAACAGCTCATCGCGGAGGCAGGCGGGTGATCTGATCCCCTCAAATGGCGACAACCTCGGTTGCTTTTGATGAGGGGGCTACCCGTGCCCTCTCCGCTGCTTCCCTGCTCTACGTCCGTCTAGTTCTAACTGTCCTTTGTGTTTCCACTGTCTCCTAATGACTAGTGCCCCTTGTCGGTGTCAAAACCGGCGGATCTCGAGTAGGGGGTCCCGAACTGTGCGTCTAGGCCAGATGGTAACAAGAGGCAAGGGACACGAAGTTTTACCCAGGTTTGGGCCCTCTCGATGGAGGTAAAACCCTACGTCCTGCTTGATTAATATTGATGATATGGGTAGTATAAGAGTAGATCTACCACGAGATTGGAGAGGCTAAACCCTAGAAGCTAGCCTATGGTATGATTGTTGTTGTGTATGTTGTCCTATGGACTAAAACCCTCTGGTTTATATAGACACTGGAGAGGGTTAGGGTTACAAAAAGTTGGTTACAATGGTAGGAGATCTGCATATCCGTATCTCCAAGCTTGCCTTCCACGCCAAGGAAAGTCCCTTCCGGACACGGGATGAAGTCTTCAATCTTGTATCTTCATAGTCCAGGAGTCCGGCTGAAGGTATAGTCCGGCCATCTGGACACCCCCTAATCCAGGACTCCCTCAGTAGCCCCTGAACCACGCTTCAATGACGACGAGTCCGGCGCGCAGATTGTCTTCGGCATTGCAAGGCGGGTTCCTCCTCCAAGTACTTCATAGAAGATTTTGAACACAAAGATAGTGTCCGGCTCTGCAAAACAAGTTTCCACATATTGCCATAGAGAGAATAATATTTACACAAATCTAATCTACTGACGTATTCCGTAGTGTGACACACCACGGCCAAGCCTTTATCCGAGTCGTTTCATTATCCCACCTCAACGCGTCATGCGAGGCGGTTTCCTTGGCACGTCTTGTTAAAGCAGAGATCGTGTCCCCTTATTACGGGATTCTCATCAATACGGGCGTGGGTAACCCAACCGCTTCTAGGACTCCTAAATTATAGGCAAGTCCAAACGGACACGGAGAGGACGCTTGATATTCACCCTCTTTATAAAGGGACAAGGCTTTTATTTTTCCCTCCCGTGCTCAATCGAATCCTTCCTCCACCTTAAGCTCAAGCGCCCAAAGTTCAGGTCAGGTGTTCCGAACCTTCAATCATGTCCGGATCTAGCCTTCAAAGCCGATGGGTGCCTTCCTCCGTCACGGAAGAAGACATGAAAAAGTTGAGGGAGGCCAGATATCTGACCGCTGAAATTTTGCATCGGCTGCCTCCCCGAGGGCAGGCCGTCCCCACCCCCGAACCCAGCGAGAACGTCGTGTTCGTCTCCCACTTCCTCTGAGGTCTAGGCCTTGCTCTGGATCCTTTCGTCAGGGGTTTGATGTTTTACTACGGGCTAGACTTCCATGATCTAGCTCCGGACTCCTTTCTGTTGGAAATATGCCCTAGAGGCAATAATAAATTGGTTATTATAATATTTCCTTGTTCATGATAATCATTTATTATCCATGCTAGAATTGTATTGATAGGAAACTCAGATACATGTGTGGATACATAGACAACACCATGTCCCTAGTAAGCCTCTAGTTGACTAGCTCGTCGATCAATAGATGGTTACAGTTTCCTGACCATGGACATTGGATGTCATTGATAACGGGATCACATCATTAGGAGAATGATGTGATGGACAAGACCCAATCCTAAGCCTAGCACAAAGATCGTGTAGTTCGTTTGCTAAAGCTTTTCTAATGTCAAGTATCATTTCCTTAGACCATGAGATTGTGCAACTCCCGGATACCGTAGGAGTGCTTTGGGTGTGCCAAACGTCACAACGTAACTGGGTGGCTATAAAGGTACACTACAGGTATCTCCGAAAGTGTCTGTTGGGTTGGCACGAATCGAGACTGGGATTTGTCACTCCGTGTAAACGGAGAGGTATCTCTGGGCCCACTCGGTAGGACATCATCATAATGTGCACAATGTGATCAAGGAGTTGATCACGGGATGATGTGTTATGGAACAAGTAAAGAGACTTGCCGGTAACGAGATTGAACAAGGTATTGGGATACCGACGATCGAATCTCGGGCAAGTATCGTACCGCTAGACAAAGGGAATTGTATACGGGAATGATTGAATCCTTGACATCGTGGTTCATCCGATGAGATCATCATGGAACATGTGGGAGCCAACATGGGTATCCAAATCCCGCTGTTGGTTATTGGCCGGAGAGTTGTCTCGGTCATGTCTGCATGGTTCACGAACCCGTAGGGTCTACACACTTAAGGTTCGATGATGCTAGGGTTATAGGGGAAGTATGTACGCGGTTACCGAATGTTGTTCGAAGTCCCGGATGAGATCCCGGACGTCACGAGGAGTTCCAGAATGGTCCGGAGGTAAAGATTGATATATAGAAAGTATGGTTTTGGCCACCGGAAGTGTTCCGGGCATCACCGGTAGTGTACCGGGACCACCGGAGGGGTCCGGGGGTCCACCAGGTGGGGCCACCAGCCCCGGAGGCCTACATGGGCCAATAGTGGGAAGGGACCAGCCCCTAGATGGGCTGGGGCGCCTCCCACCAAGGCCCAAGGCATCCTCAAGAGGAGAGGGGGCAAACCCTAGGCGCAGATGGGCCCTAAGGCCCACCCTAGGTGCTCCCCCCTCTCTCTCCCCCTTGGCCGCCTCCCAGATGGGATCTGGGGGCTGCCGCCACCCCTAGGGAGGGAACCCTGTTGGGGAACGTAGCAGAAATTCAAAAAATTTCCTACATAACACCAAGATCTATCTATGGAGAGACCAGCAACGAGTAGAAAGGGGAGTGCATCTTCATATCCTTGTAGATCGCTAAGCGGAAGCGTTCAAGTGAACGGGGTTGATGGAGTCGTACTCGTCGTGATTCAGATCACCGATGATCAAGTGCCGAACGGACGGCACCTCCGCGTTCAACACACGTACAGCCCGGTGACGTCTCCCACGCCTTGATCCAGCAAGGAGAGAGGGAGAGGTTGAGGAAGACTCCATCCAACAGCAGCACAACAGCGTGGTGGTGATGGAGGAGCGTGGCAATCCCGCAGGGCTTCGCCAAGCACCATGGGAGAAGAGGAGGAGGGAGAGGGGCAGGGCTGCACCAACGAGAGATCAAATCGCCTATTATGGGCAGCCCCTAGGCCTCATATATATAGGGGAAGGGGAGGGCTGCGCCCCCTTTAGGGTTTCCCACCCCCTAGGGGCGGCGGCCAGCCTCCAGATGGCATCTGGTGCGGCGGCCAAGAGGAGGGGGAGGAGTCCATCCTCCCCAAGGCACCTCGGAGGTGCCTTCCCCTTTGAGGACTCTTCCCTCTAGGGTTCCCTAGGCGCATGGGCCTCTTGGGGCTGGTGCCCTTGGCCCATGTAGGCCAAGGTGCACCCCCTACAGCCCATGTGGCCCCCCGGGGCAGGTGGCCCCACCCGGGTGGCCCCCGGGACCCTTCCGGTGGTCCCGGTACAATACCGATGACCCCGAAACTTGTCCCGATCGCCGAAACAGGACTTCCCATATATAAATCTTTACCTCCGGACCATTCCGGAACTCCTCGTGACGTCCGGGATCTCATCCGGGACTCCGAACAACATTCGGTAACCACATACAAGCTTCCTTTATAACCCTAGCGTCATCGAACCTTAAGTGTGTAGACCCTACGGGTTCGGGAGACATGTAGACATGACCGAGACGTTCTCCAGTCAATAACCAACAGCGGGATCTGGATACCCATGTTGGCTCCCACATGTTCCACGATGATCTCATCGGATGAACCACGATGTCAAGGACTCAATCGATCCCGTATACAATTCCCTTTGTCTAGCGGTATTTTACTTGCCCAAGATTCGATCATCGGTATACCGATACCTTGTTCAATCTCGTTACCGGCAAGTCTCTTTACTCGTTCCGTAACACATCATCCCGTGATCAACTCCTTGGTCACATTGCGCATATGATGATGTCCTACCGAGTGGGCCCAGAGATACCTCTCCGCTTACACGGAGTGACAAATCCCAGTCTCGATTCGTGCCAACCCAACAGACACTTTCGGAGATACCTGTAATGCACCTTTATAGCCACCCAGTTACGTTGTGACGTTTGGTACACCCAAAGCACTCCTACGGTATCCGGGAGTTGCACAATCTCATGGTCTAAGGAAAAGATACTTGACATTGGCAAAGCTCTAGCAAATGAACTACACGATCTTTTGTGCTAGTCTTAGGACTGGGTCTTGTCCATCACATCATTCTCCTAATGATGTGATCCCGTTATCAACGACATCCAATGTCCATAGCCAGGAAACCATGACTATCTGTTGATCACAACGAGCTAGTCAACTAGGGGCTCACTAGGGACATATTGTGGTCTATGTATTCACACGTGTATTACGATTTCCGGATAATACAGTTATAGCATGAATAAAAGACTATTATCATGAACAAAGAAATATAATAATAACTTATTTATTATTGCCTCTAGGGCATATTTCCAACAGTCTCCCACTTGCACTAGAGTCAATAATCTAGTTCACATCGCCATGTGATTAACACTCACAGGTCACATCGCCATGTGACTAATTCCCAAGAGTTTACTAGAGTCAGTAGTCTAGTTCACATCACTATGTGATTAACACTCAATGAGTTTTATGTTTGATCATGTTGCTTGTGAGAGAGGTTTTAGTCAATAGGTCTGAACCTTTCAGATCCGTGTGTGCTATACAAATCTCTATGTCATCTCCTAGATGCAGCTACCACGCTCTATTTGGAGCTATTCCAAACAACTGTTCTACTTGGAGCTATTCTAAATTATTGCTCCATTATATGTATCCGGTCTCTCTACTCAGAGCTATCTGGATAGGTGTCAAGCTTGCATCGTCGTAACCTTTATGACGAACTCTTTTACCACCTCCATAATCGAGAAAATTCCTTAGTCCACTAGTTACTAAGGATAACTTTGACCGCTGTCCTGTGAGCCATTCTTGGATCACTCTTGTACCCCTTGACTGACTCATGGCAAGGAACACTTCAGGTGCGGTACACAGCATAGCATACTGAAGAGCCTACGTCTTAAGCATAGGGGACGACCTTCGTCCTTTCTCTCTATTCTGCCGTGGTCGAGCTTTAAGTCTTAACTTCGTACCTTACAACTCAGGCAAGAACTCCTTCTTTGACTGGTCCATTTTGAACACCTTCAAGATTATGTCAAGGTATGTGCTCATTTGAAAGTATTATTAAGCATTTTGATCTATCCTTATAGATCTTGATGCTCAATGTTCAAGTAGCTTAATCCAGGCTTTCCATTGAAAAACACTTTCAAAATAACCCTATATGCTTTCTAGAAATTCTACATCATCTCTGATCATCAATATGTCAACAACATATACTCATCAGAAATTCTATAGTGCTCCCACTCACTTCTTTGGAAATACAAGTTTCTTATAAACTTTGTATAAATCCAAAATCTTTGATCATCTCATCAAAGCGTACATTCCAACTCCGAGATGCTTACTCCAGTCCTTAAAAGGATCGCTGGAGCTAGCATACCTTTTAGCATCCTTAGGATCGACAAAACTTTTCTGATTGTATTGCATACAACCTTTCCTTACGAAAACTAGTAAGGAAACTTGTCTTGACATCCATTTGCCAGATTTCATAAATGCAGCTAATGCTAACATGATTCCGACGGACTTTAAGCATCGCTACGGATGAGAAAATCTCATCGTAGTCAACTCCTTGAACTTGTGAAAAATTCTTCGCCACAAGTCGAGCTTCATGGACGGTGACATTATCGTCCACGTCCGTCTTCTTCTTAAAAGATCCATTTATCTCAATGGATTGCCGATCATCGGGCAAGTCCATCAAAGTCCATGCTTTGTTCTGATATATGGATACTATCTCGGATTTCATGGCTTCTAACCATTTGTCGGAATTCGGGCCCACCATCGCTTCTCCATAGCTCGTAGGTTCATTGTTGTCTAGCAACATGACCTTCAAGACAGGATCACCTTACCACTCCGAAGTAGTACGTGTCCTTGTCGTCCTACGAGGTTTGGTAGTGACTTGATCCGAAGTTTCATGATCAATATCATAAGCTTCCACTTCAATTGGTGTAGGTGCCACAGGAACAACTTCCTGTGCCCTGCCTCATCAAGTCTCCACCATCCTCCCACTCAACTCTTTCGAGAGAAACCTTTCCTCGAGAAAGGACCCGATTTTAGAAACAATCCCTTATTGCTTTCGGATCTGAATTAGGAGGTATACCCAACTGTTTTGGGTTTCCTATGAAGATGCATTTTATCCGCTTTGGGTTCGAGCTTAATCCTGAAACTTTTTCACATAAGCGTCGCAGCCCCAAACCTTTAAGAAACGACAACTTAGGTTTCTCTAAACCATAATTCATACGGTGTCATCTCATCGGAATTACGTGGTGCCCTATTTAAAGTGAATGTGGTTGTCTCTAATGCCTAACCCATGAACGATAGTGGTAATTCGATAAGAGACATCATGGTACGCACCATATCCAATAGGGTGCAACTATGATGTTCGGACACACCATCAAACTATGGTGTTCCAGGCGGTATTTAATTGTGAAACAATTTCCACAATGTCTTAATTGTGTGCCAAAACTCGTAACTCAGATATTCATCTCTATGATCATATCATAGACATTTTATCCTCTTGTCACAATGATCTTCTACTTCACTCTGAAATTACTTGAACCATTCAATGATTCAGACTTGTGTTTCATCAAGTAAATATTCTCAACATCTACTCGAATCATCTGTGAAGTAAGATCATAACGATATTCACTGCATGCCTCAGCACTCATTGGACTACACACATCAAAATGTGTTACTTCCAACAAGTTGCTATCTTGTTCCATCTTACTGAAACCGAGGCTTTTCAGTCATCTTGCCCATGTGGTATGATTTGCATATCTCAAGTGATTCAAAATCAAGTGAGTTCAAACAGTCCATTTGCATGGAGTTTCTTCATGCATATATACCAATAGACATGGTTCGCATGTCTCAAACTTTTCAAAAATGAGTGAGTCCAAAGATCCATCAACATGGAGCTTCTTCATGCGTTTTATACCATTATGACTTACATGGCAGTGCCACAAGTAAGTGGTACTATCATTACTATCTTATATCTTTTGGCATGAAAATGTGTATCCCTACGATCAAGATTCAATAAACCATTCCTTTAGGTGCAAGAGCACTTATTCAGGTTTAATACTAATCTTGATGGTAGAGGGAGCGTGCGATGTTTGATTATATCAAACTTGGAAACACTTCCAACACATATCGTCAGCTCTCCTTTAGCTAGTCTCCGTTTATTCCGTAGCCTTTTATTTCGAGTTACTAACACTTAGCAACCGAACCGGTATCTAATACCCTGGTGCTACTAGGAGTACTAGTAAAGTACACATTAACATAATGTATATCCAATATACTTCTATCGACCTTGCCAGCCTTCTCATCTACCAAGTATCTAGGGTAATGCTGCTCCAGTGGTTGTTCCCCTTATTACAGAAGCACTTAGTCTCGGGTTTGGGTTCAACCTTGGGTTTCTTCACTTGAGCAGCAGCTGAATTGCCGTTTCATGAAGTATACCTTTGTTCCCTTGCCCTTCTGGAAACTAGTGGTTTCACCAACCATCAACAATTGATGCTCCTTCTTGATTTCTACTTTCGCGGTGTCAAACAACGTGAATACCTCAAGGATCATCATATATATCCCTGATATGTTATAGTTCATCACAAAGCTCTAGCAGCTTGGTGGCAATGACTTTGGAGAAACATCACTATCTCATCTGGAAGATCAACTCCCACTCGATTCAAGTGATTGTTGTGCTCAGACAATCTGAGCACAAGCTCAACGATTGAGCTTTTCTCCCTTAGTTTGCAGGCTAAGAAAATCGTCGGAGGTCTTATACCTCTTGACGTGGGCACGAGCCTGAAATCCCAATTTCAGCCCTCGAAACATCTCATATGTTCCGCGACGTTTCGAAAACGTCTTTGGTGCCTCTACTTAAACCATTTAACTGAACTATCACGTAGTTATCAAAACATGTATGTCCGATGTTCGCAACATCGACAAACGACGTTGGGGTTCAGCACACTGAGCGGTGCATTAAGGACATAAGCGTTCTAGTGTCCGCATAATCGCTACTGTCAACTTTCAACTATATTTTCTCTAGGAACATAACTAAAATAGTAGAACTATAGCGTGAACTACGACATAATTTGCAAAAGGTCTTTTGACTATGTTCAGGATAATTAAGTTCATCTTATGAACTCCCACTCAGATAGACATCCCTCTGGTTATCTAAGTGATCACATGATCCGAGTCAACTAGGCCGTGTCCGATCATCACGTGAGACGGACTAGTTAACGTCGGTGAACATCTTCATGTTGATCGTATCTACTATACGACTCATGCTCGACCTTTCGGTCTCCGTGTTCCGAGGCCATGTCTGCACATGCTAGGCTCGTCAAGTTAACCCTAAGTGTTTTCGCTGTGTAAAACTGTCTTACACCCGTCGTATGTGAACGTAAGAATCCATCACACCCGATCATCACGTGGTGCTTAGAAGCGACGAACTGTAGCAACGGTGCACAGTTAGGGGAGGACACTTCTTGAAATTTTGTAAGGGATCATCTTATTTACTACCGTCGTTCTAAGCAAACAAGATGCATAAACATGATAAACATCACATGCAATCAAATAGAGTAGTGACATGATATGGCCAATATCATATAGCTCCTTTGATCTTCATCTTCGGGGCTCCATGATCATCTTGTCACCGGCATGACACCATGATCTCCATCATCATGATCTCCATCATCGTGTCTTCATGAAGTTGTCACGCCAATGACTACTTCTACTTCTATGACTAACGCGTTTAGCAATAAAGTAAAGTAGTTTACATGGCGTTCTTCAATGACACGCAGGTCATACAAAAAATAAAGACAACTCCTATGGCTCCTGCCGGTTGTCATACTCATCGACATGCAAGTCGTGAATCCTATTACAAGAACGTGATCAATCTCATACATCACATATATCATTCATCACATCCTTTTGGCCATATCACATCACATAGCATACCCTGCAAAAACAAGTTAGACGTCCTCTAATTGTTGTTTGCATGTTTTACGTGGCTGCTATGGGTTTCTAGCAAGAACGTTTCTTACCTACGCAAAACCACAACGTGATATGCCAATTGCTATTTACCCTTCATAAGGACCCTTTTCATCGAATCCGTTTCACTGGCACCCGCTAGCCACCTTATGCACCAAGTGCATGTCAATCGGTGGAACCTGTCTCACGTAAGAGTACGTGTAAGGTCGGTCCGGGCCGCTTCATCCCACAATACCGTCGAAACAAGATTGGACTAGTAACGGTAAGCATATTGAACAACATCAACGCCCACAACTACTTTGTGTTCTACTCGTGCAAAGAATCTACGCAATAGACCTAGCTCTGATACCACTGTTGGGGAACGTAGCAGAAATTCAAAAAAATTCCTACGTAACACCAAGATCTATCTATGGAGAGACCAACAACGAGTAGAAAGGGGAGTGCATCTACATACCCTTGTAGATCGCTAAGAGGAAGCGTTCAAGTGAACTGGGTTGATGGAGTCGTACTCGTCGTGATTCAGATCACCGATGATCAAGTGCCGAACGGACGGCACCTCCGCGTTCAACACACGTACAGCCCGGTGACGTCTCCCACGCCTTGATCCAGCAAGGAGAGAGGGAGAGGTTGAGGAAGACTCCATCCAACAGCAGCACAACGGTGTGGTGGTGATGGAGGAGCGTGGCAATCCCGCAGGGCTTCGCCAAGCACCATGGGAGAAGAGGAGGAGGGAGAGGGGCAGGGCTGCACCAACGAGAGATCAAATCGCCTATTATGGGCAGCCCCTAGGCCTCATATATATAGGGGAAGGGGAGGGCTGCGCCCCCTTTAGGGTTTCCCACCCCCTAGGGGCGGCGGCCAGCCTCCAGATGGCATCTGGTGCGGCGGCCAAGAGGAGGGGGAGGAGTCCATCCTCCCCAAGGCACCTCGGAGGTGCCTTCCCCTTTGAGGACTCTTCCCTCTAGGGTTCCCTAGGCGCATGGGCCTCTTGGGGATGGTGCCCTTGGCCCATGTAGGCCAAGGTGCACCCCCTACAGCCCATGTGGCCCCCCGGGGCAGGTGGCCCCACCCAGTGGGCCCCCGGGACCCTTCCGGTGGTCCCGGTACAATACCGATGACCCCGAAACTTGTCCCGATCGCCGAAACAGGACTTCCCATATATAAATCTTTACCTCCGGACCATTCCGGAACTCCTCATGACGTCCGGGATCTCATCCGGGACTCCGAACAACATTCGGTAACCACATACAAGCTTCCTTTATAACCCTAGCGTCATCGAACCTTAAGTGTGTAGACCCTACGGGTTCGGGAGACATGTAGACATGACCGAGACGTTCTCCAGTCAATAACCAACAGCGGGATCTGGATACCCATGTTGGCTCCCACATGTTCCACGATGATCTCATCGGATGAACCACGATGTCAAGGACTCAATCGATCCCGTATACAATTCCCTTTGTCTAGCGGTATTTTACTTGCCCGAGATTCGATCATCGGTATACCGATACCTTGTTCAATCTCGTTACCGGCAAGTCTCTTTACTCGTTCCGTAACACATCATCCCGTGATCAACTCCTTGGTCACATTGCGCATATGATGATGTCCTACCGAGTGGGCCCAGAGATACCTCTCCGCTTACACGGAGTGACAAATCCCAGTCTCGATTCGTGCCAACCCAACAGACACTTTCGGAGATACCTGTAATGCACCTTTATAGCCACCCAGTTACGTTGTGACGTTTGGTACACCCAAAGCACTCCTACGGTATCCGGGAGTTGCACAATCTCATGGTCTAAGGAAAAGATACTTGACATTGGCAAAGCTCTAGCAAATGAACTACACGATCTTTTGTGCTAGTCTTAGGATTGGGTATTGTCCATCACATCATTCTCCTAATGATGTGATCCCGTTATCAACGACATCCAATGTCCATAGCCAGGAAACCATGACTATCTGTTGATCACAACGAGCTAGTCAACTAGGGGCTCACTAGGGACATATTGTGGTCTATGTATTCACACGTGTATTACGATTTCCGGACAATACAGTTATAGCATGAATAAAAGACTATTATCATGAACAAAGAAATATAATAATAACTTATTTATTATTGCCTCTAGGGCATATTTCCAACAAACCCTAGGTGGGGGCGCAGCCCCTCCCCTTCCCCTATATATACTTGAGCAAAGGGGCAGTCCAACACACGATTCAATCTCCCTGTTGGCGCAGCCCTACCCCTCTTCCTCCTCGTCTCTCGTAGTGCTTGGCGAAGCCCTGCTGGAGTCCCGTGCTCCTCCACCACCACCACGCCGTCGTGCTGCTGCTGGATGGAGTCTTCCCCAACCTCTCCTTCTCCCCTTGCTGGATCAAGGCGTAGGAGACGTCACCGGGCTGTACGTGTGTTGAACGCGGAGGTGCCGTCCGTTCGGCACTAGGATCATCGGTGATTTGGATCACGACGAGTATGACTCCATCAACCCCGTTCACTTGAACGCTTCCGCTTAGCGATCTACAAGGATATGTAGATGCACTCTCCTTCCCCTCGTTGCTAGATTACTCCATAGATTGATCTTGGTGATGCATAGAAAATTTTGAATTTCTGCTACGTTCCCCAACAGTGGTATCAGAGCTAGGTCTATGCGTAGTTTCTATGCACGAGTAGAACACAAGTTGTTGTGGGCGTCGATTTTGTCAATTTGCTTGCCGTTACTAGTCTTATCTTGATTCGGCGGCATCGTGGGATGAAGCGGCCCGTACCGACCTTACACGTACTCTTACGTGAGACTGGTTCCACCGACTGACAAGCACTAGTTGCATAAGGTGGCTAGCGGGTGTCTGTCTCTCCCACTTTAGTCGGATCGGATTCAATGAAAAGGGTCCTTATGAAGGGTAAATAGAAATTGGCATATCACGTTGTGGTTTTCGCGTAGGTAAGAAACGTTCTTGCTATAAACCTATAGCAGCCACGTAAAAACTTGCAACAATAATTAGAGGACATCTAACTTGTTTTTGCAGCATATACCTTGTGATGTGATATGGCCAAAAGGATGTGATGAATGATATATGTGATGTATGAGATTGATCATGTTCTTGTAATAGGAATCATGACTTGCATGTCGATGAGTATGACAACCGGCAGGAGCCATATTAGTTGTCTTAATTTATTTATGACATGTGTGTCAACTTAAATGTCATATAATTACTTTACTTTATTGCTAAAGCGTTAGCCATAGTAGTAGAAGTAATAGATGACAAGACAACTTCAAGAAGACACGATGATGGAGATCATGATGATGGAGATCATGGTGTCATGCCGGTGACAACGATGATCATGGAGCCTCGAAGATGGAGATCAAAAGGAGCAAAATGATATTGGCCATATCATGTCACTATTTGATTGCATGTGATGTTTATCATGTTTTACATCTTATTTTCTTAGAACGACGGTAGCTTAAATAAGATGATCCCTCACTAAAATTTCAAGAAAGGTGTTCCTCTAACTGTGCACCGTTATGAAGGTTCGTTGTTTCGAAGCACCACGTGATGATCGGGTGTGATAGATTCTAACGTTTGAATACAACGGGTGTAAGCCAGATTTACACAGCAAAAACACTTAGGTTGACTTGACGAGCCTAGCATGTACAGACAGGAACACGGAAGACCGAAAGGTCGAGCATGAGTCATATAGAAGATACGATCAACATGAAGATGTTCACCGATGTTGACTAGTCCGTCTCACGTGATGATCGGACACGGCCTAGTTGACTCGGATCATGTTTCACTTAGATGACTAGAGGGATGTCTATCTGAGTGGGAGTTCATTAGATGAACTCAATTATCATGAACATAGTGTGAATTGTCTTCGCAAATATGTTGTAGATAAATAGCTCACGTTGTAGCTCCCTATTTCAATACGTTCCTAGAGAAAGATTAAGTTGAAAGATATTGTAAGCAATGATGCGGTCTAGGTCCGTAGTTCGAGGAGTGTCCTCACTGCTACACAGAAGGCTTACGTCTTTGATGCACCGCTCGATGTGCAAACCCCTACAACGTCGTCTGTGGATGTTGTGAACACCTGATAGACACGTACTGATGACTACTTGATAGTTTAGTGCACCATACTTTACGGCTTAGAATCGGGATTCGAATGACGTTTTGAACGCCATAAGACATATGAGATGTTCAAAGAGCTGAAATTGGGATTTCAGGCTCATGCTCGTGTTGAGAGGTATGAGACCTCTGACAAGTTCTTTTGCCAACAACATGGAGGAGAGTAGCTCAGCTAGTGAGCATGTGCTCAGAATGTCTGGGTGCAACAATCACTTAAATCAAGTGGGAGTTAAACTTTCGGATAAGATAGTGATTGATAGAGTTCTCTAGACACTATCACTAAGCTACTAGATCTTCGTGATGAACTATGACATGCAAGGGATGGAGTTGATCACGGAGCTGTTCGCGGTGCTTAAGACCGCAAAAGGTAGAAATCAAAGAAGGAGCATCAAGTGTTGATGGTTTAACAAGACCACTGGTTTTAAGAAGGGCAAGGGCTAGAAGGGAAACTTCATGGATGGCAAACCAGTTGCCGCTCCAGTGAAGGAACCCAAGGTTGAACCCAAACCCGAGACTAAGTGCTTCTATTGTAAGGGGAACGGTCACTGGTAGCGGAATTACCCCAAATGCATGGTAGATAAGAAGCTGGCAACTTCAACAAAGTATATACATGTTATTAATGTGTACCTCGCTAGTACTCCTGGTAGCACCTGGGTATTGGATACCGGTTCAGTTGCTATTACTGGTGACTTGAAGCAAAAGCTACAGACTAAACAGAGACTGGCTAAGGGCAAGGTGACGATGTGTGTTGGAAGTGTTTCCAAAGTTGATGAGATCACCATCGCACGCTCCATCTGCCTTCGGGGTTAGTATTGAACCTAGATAAATGTTATCAGGTGTCTACGTTGAGCATGAATATGATTAGATCATGTTCATACGGTCATTCATTTAAGTTAGAGAATAATGGTTATTCTGTTTACATGAATGATACCTTTCATGGTCACGCACCCTATATGAATGGTTCATTGAATCTCGGTCGTGGTAATACACATGTTCACGCCAAAAGATGTAGAGTTAATAATGATAGTACCAGTTTCTCGTGGCACTACCGCTTAAGTCATATTGGTGTAAGATGCATGAAGAAACTCCATGTCGATGGATGTTTGGAGTCACTTGATTTTGAATCACTTGACACATGCGAACCATGCCTCATGGGCAGGATGACTAAGACCCCGTTTTCAGGTAAAATGAAACGGGCAAGTGACTTGTTGGAGATCATGCATGCTGATGCGTGTGATCCAATGAGAATTGAAGCGTGCAGTGGATATCGCTATTTTCTCATCTTCACTGACGATTTGAGTAGATATAGGTATATCTACTTAATGAAGCACAAGTCTGAAACGTTTGAAAAGTTCAAGCGATTTCAGAGTGAAGTTAAGAATCATCATAGCAATAAGATCATGTTCCTACGATCTGATCAAAAGGGGATTTTCTGAGTTATGAGTTTGGCAATCACTTAAGACATTGTGGAATTGTTTCACAGTTGAAGCCACCTGGAACACCACAAGGTAATGGTGTATCCGGACGTCGTAATCAAACACTATGAGATATGGTGCGATCTATGATGTCTCTTACCAATCTACCGTTTTCATTTTGAGGTTATGCGTTAGAGACAGTTGCATTCACTTTAGATAGGACACCATCTAAGTCCGTTGAGACGACGTCGTATGAACATTGGTTTGGCAAGAAACCAAAGTTGTCGTTTCTTAATGTTTGGGGCTGCGATGCTTAAGGATTCAGCCAGAGAAGCTCGAACCCAAAGCGGACAAACACATCTTCATAGGATACCCAAAGGTGACAGTAGGGTATACCTTCTATCTCAGATCTGAGGGCAAATTGTTTGTCACTAAGAACGGGTCCTTTCTCGAGAAGGAGTTTCTCTCGAAAGAATTCAGTGGGAGGAGGATAGAACTTGATGAGGTTGTCGAACCTTTATTTCAACCAGAGAGTGATGCAACACAGAAAGATGTTTTCTGTGGAGCCTACGTCTGTTGAATAGGAAGTTAATGATAGTGATCATGAAGCTTCAGATCAAGTTGCTCTCGAACCTCGTAGGTCAACAAGGATATGTACTACTCCTAAGTGGTATGGTAATCCTGTCTTAGATATCATGTTGTTAGACAACAATGAACCTACGAGCTATGGAGAAGCGATGGTGGGCCCGTATTCCGATAAATGGTTAGAAACCATGAAATCTGAGATAGGATCCATGTATGGACTTTGGTGGACTTGCCCGTTGATCGGCAAACCATCGAGATAAATGGATCTTTGAGAAGAAGACGGACGTGGGTGGTAATATTACCGTCTATGAAGCTCGACTTGTGGGAAAGAGTCTTTTCACAAGTTCAAGGAGTTGACTACGATGAGAATTTCTCACCCGTAGCGATGCTTAAGTCCGTCGGAATCATGATAGCATTAGCTGTATTTTTCGATTATGAAATCTTACAGATGGATGTTAGAACAAGTTTTCTTACCAGTTTTTGTAAGAAAAGTTGTATGTGATACAATAAAAGGTTTTGTCGATCCTAAGGATGCTAAAAGGTATGCTGGCTCCAGCAATCCTTCTATGGACTAGAGCAAGCATCTCGGAATCAGAATATATGTTTTGATGGAGTGATCAAAGCTTTTAGGTTTATACAATGTTTGCTAGAAACTTGTATTTACAAGAAAGTGAGTGGGAGCACTACAACATTTCTGATAAGTATATGTGGATGACATATTGTTGATCCGAAATAATGTAGAATTTCTGGAAAGCATAAACGGTTGTTTGAAGAGTGATTTTCAAAGGAAGACCTGGATAAAGCTGCTTACATATTGGGCGTCAGGATCTATAGAAATAGATCAAGACGCCTGATGATACTTTCAAAGAACGCACACCATGACATGCTTTTGAAGGATTTCAAAATAGATCAGTCAAAGAAGGGGTTCTTACCTGAGTTGTAAGGTGTGAAGTTCAGTAAGACTCAAAGCTTGACCACGGCAGAAGAAAGAGGAAGGACGAAGGTCGTCCCCTATGCTTTTGTCATAGGCTCTATACGGTATGCCATGCTGAAGTACCGCACCTGATGTGTGCCTTGCCACATGTCTGGCAAGAGGGTACAAAGGTGATCTAGGAGTAGATCACCGGGTAGCGGTCAAAAATTATCCTTAGAGGAATAAGGAAATGTTTCTCGGTTATGGAGGTGATAAAGAGTTCGACGTAAAGAGTTACGTCGATGCAAGATTAACACCTATCTGGATAGCTCTGAGTAGAGATACCGGATACGTATAATGGAGCAACAATTTGGAATAGCTCCAAGTGGAACGTGGCAGCAGCATCTATGATATAAAGTTTTGCGAAATACATAGGGATTTGAATATGCCAAGACCTGTTGACTACAACCTCTCTCACAAGCATAACATGATCAAACCCAGAACTCTTTGAGTGTTTATCACATAGTGATGTGAACTAGATCATTGAGTCTAGTAAACTCTTTGGATGTTGGTCACATGGCGATGTGACCTGTGAGTGTTAATCACATGGCGATGTGAACTAGATTATTGACTCTAGTGCAAGTGGGAGACTGTTGGAAATATGCCCTAGAGGCAATAATAAATTGGTTATTATTATATTTCCTTGTTCATGATAATCGTTTATTATCCATGCTAGAATTGTATTGATAGGAAACTCAGATACATGTGTGGAACATAGACAACACCATGTCCCTAGTAAGCCTCTAGTTGACTAGCTCGTTGATCAATAGATGGTTACGGTTTCCTGACCATGGACATTGGATGTCGTTGATAACGGGATCACATCATTAGGAGAATGATGTGATGGACAAGACCGAATCCTAAGCCAAGCACAAAGATCGTGTAGTTCGTCTGCTAAAGCTTTTCTAATGTCAAGTATCATTTCCTTAGACCATGAGGTTGTGCAACTCCCGGATACCGTAGGAGTGCTTTGGGTGTGCCAAACGTCACAGCGTAACTGGGTGGCTATAAAGGTACACTACAGGTATCTCTGAAAGTGTCTGTTGGGTTTGCACGAATCGAGACTGGGATTTGTCACTCCGTGTAAACGGAGAGGTATCTCTGGGCCCACTCGGTAGGACATCATCATAAAAAGGAGTTGATCATGGGATGATGTGTTACGGAAAGAGTAAAGAGACTTGCCGGTAACGAGATTGAACAAGGTATTGGGATACCGACGATCGAATCTCGGGCAAGTATCATACCGCTAGACAAAGAGAATTGTATACGGGATTGATTGAATCCTTGACATCGTGGTTCATCCGATGAGATCATCGTGGAACATGTGGGAGCCAACATGGGTATCCAGATCCCGCTGTTGGTTATTGGTCGGAGAGTTGTCTCAGTCATGTCTGCATGGTTCCCGAACCCGTAGGGTCTACACACTTAAGGTTCGATGACGCTAGGGTTATAGCGAAAGTATGTACGCGGTTACCGAATGTTGTTCGGAGTCCTGGATGAGATCTCGGACGTCACGAGGGGTTCTGGAATGGTCCGGAGGTAAAGATTGATATATAGGAAGTATGGTTTTGGCCACCGGAAGTGTTCCGGGCATCACCGGTAGTGTACCGGGACCACCGGAGGGGTCCGGGGGTCCACCAGGTGGGGCCACCAGCCCCGGAGGCCTACATGGGCCAATAGTGGGAAGGGACCAGCCCCTAGGTGGGCTGGGGCGCCTCCCACCAAGGCCCAAGGCGTCCTTAAGAGGAGAGGGGGCAAACCCTAGGCGCAGATGGGCCCTAAGGCCCACCCTAGGTGCGCCCCCCTCTTTCTCCCCCTTGGCCGCCTCCCAGATGGGATCTGGGGGCTTCCGCCACCCCTAGGGAGGGAACCCTAGGTGGGGGCGCAGCCCCTCCCCTTCCCCTATATATACTTGAGCAAAGGGGCAGTCCAACACACGATTCAATCTCCCTGTTGGCGCAGCCCTACCCCTCTTCCTCCTCGTCTCTCGTAGTGCTTGGCGAAGCCCTGCTGGAGTCCCGCGCTCCTCCACCACCACCACGCCGTCGTGCTGCTGCTGGATGGAGTCTTCCCCAACCTCTCCTTCTCCCCTTGCTGGATCAAGGCGTAGGAGACGTCACCGGGCTGTACGTGTGTTGAACGTGGAGGTGCCGTCCGTTCGGCACTAGGATCATCGGTGATTTGGATCATGATGAGTACGACTCCATCAACCCCGTTCACTTGAACGCTTCCGCTTAGCGATCTACAAGGGTATGTAGATGCACTCTCCTTCCCCTCGTTGCTAGATTACTCCATAGATTGATCTTGGTGATGCGTAGAAAATTTTGAATTTCTGCTACGTTCCCCAACACTTTCTTCATATCACGACATTTATCGTCGTGTGCGAGGCCTTCCTCCGGGTTACCCCTCACTTTGGCCTATGCCTCAAGACCTTTGAAGTGAAGCCGAAGATGATCGAGGGGCAACATGCAGCGTGTGGAGGTGCCTCACTACGCAAGATGATGGGAGATTCGTGGCCCAAAGGTTCCATCCCAGAGGTGTCTGAATTGTGGCAACAGGAGTGGTTCTACATCACGGCTCCTAGAAGTGCCAAGTGGGCGCCCCCCTGTTCTCCGCTCGGGCCCTCCACCACAACTGATGTCATGGATCAGCAGAGGTCTGAGCTGGGGTCCAGCCAAGGACGTGCCTATACTGCAAAGCTGCATTCGAGATCTCTTCAATGGAGATTTCAGTTTGATTGCGGTAATACAAGTTATGCTGGTTCGTCAAGTCCAGCCTTGCAAACGCCGGCCTCTTCGCCTGTGGGAGTTCAATCCCGAGGGACCGCGTGTCATTCAAAATTTTCTTGGCCTGACGCACGAGGAGATGTACAAGTCATTCTTCGGACCTCAGGTGGAGTGTCCGGAAATCACCGAGGATGTGGGCCTGAGTAGTAACCGCACCGCCGAACAGGTAAGGCATCTTCCGGCCGAACATACTATCTCTCCTTTGTTACAAAGTTATTTCTGAGAGTCCGCTTTTTGACCAGGACTGGCTAACAAGGGCGAAGTTGATTCGTTGTTCGGCCCCCCTCCCTGAGGGTTTGGAAAATCCGGTATTGGAAAAGATGCTCCAGACCGCACCTTGCCCGGAGCCCTTGAAGGAAGATACTGTGGAGGATAATGCGGGCGGACGCGGGCCCCCAACCCTGCTCATTCTAGCCGAGGGAGCAAGCGTCTCCATGAAGGAAGACGACCAGAAGAGGAAAAGGACCGCGCCCGGGGATTCGGAAGCCGAAGCTTCCAAACGGGAGAAGAAGTCTCGCATAGAGGGTCCTACCTTGGGGGGCGCTGTTGCCGCACAAAGTCCGCGGGGGGATCAATTCTCCCGCGAGTCGTAAGTGACCCGAAATACTTTAATAGTACAGATAAGCCATCTTTTTCTTCTGAGAAAATAACCACCGCATATATTTTTGCAGTTCGAGCCTTAGCCCCTCTCAAACGAGCTCGTCTTCGGGGGATCTTCTTCCAGAGATGATGGAGAGCGAAACGCCTCCTCCGGACTCCTCCGCTCCAGAAGCGAGCGACCCTGAAGTGTCGTCGCGGAGGGCCTCTCCGAGTCCTGTGAGGCCAGAAGATAATCCCATTGACCCCCGAAGCTCCCAGTCTCCGGCTCCCGAAGAGAGCAGACAAAAGAGTCCGACACCGTCTAGTGTGCGATCGGATGTTCTGAGGGAGTTGGTGGGGCGAGCGGCCATCTCAGATGAACACCGTGTGCTGATGAATACAGTGATGGAGAGAATATCGTCCGCCGAAAGCGGATTGCATGAAGCTTTTATGAGTCTACTGATAGGCTTTGAGGTACATAAAAGAATGTATGATAGTCCTCGCACATGCTAGGTGTGCCCTGTGTAGATAGTAGCCCCTGAGACTCTGGTTGTCATCGGAAACGACGACGAATAGAGGATCATATTCCTAGGTAATAACCATACTGCCTCTATGTGCAGGTGATGGAAGCTCCGGTGGCTAACCGGACTAGCGAGTTTGCCCATTTAGAACGGCAGTTGGATGCAGCAGATGCCGACATCGAGCTTGTTAACAAAAGGCTTGACGAGGCACAGGGTAAGTGTCATTATCTGGTAAACGCCACATAGGAAGAGCAGCATGATGCCAGTATCTTTAATATGTTGTGACTGCAGATGGAGCTGCCACTGTTGAAGCCTTGCGGGCAGAACTTGCCCGAGCCAAGGAACAAGCAAGGTTGGGTAATGCGGCTGCTTTGAAGGCGGCCAAAGAGTTGCAAGACGAGAAGGCCGCGCATGGCGAGGTCCGAGACAAGATGGCCAAGATGGCCATAGAATTAAAAGCCGCCGCCGACCATTGCCGGGTTCTTGAAAAGGAAAACCATGCGAAGGCATCGGACCTTGAGAAGGCTGCTGCGACGAAAAAGGACCTCCGCTCTGCTATGAGGGCAAAGAAGGAGGAGCCGCGGGAAGCCGGGATATTGTAGTTGGAAAATCCTTTATGTTGCGGAGGAAGTTCGGAGATCCACGGTATGTCCCTCTGGATCAGCTGTGGAGTTTGGAGGATGTATATATGGATTTGGCGGCGAGCGCTACTGATGCGGCCAAGTATTTCCAGGGTCAGACGGACCGTGAAGTAGACCAGCTGTTTTGGAGAAAATTCCATTCTCCCGAGCGTCCGCTTTAATTGACTAACCAATTAGCCGAATGGGCCGAACTAAATAGGTTGTCCGAACTCTCCATAAGGTCTGTTGTGGATCAGCTGTGGCCGGAAAGGTCAAAACCGAACAGTTATTTCAGCTTGGTGCAGCAGTTCCTTGACGTGGTGCCGCGCATTAATGTGATGAAGAGGTCAGCGTGCATAGAGGGCGCACGGATGGCATTTGCCCGTATTAAAGCATACTGGGCGGAGATGGATGCTACCACTGTTGCAGCGCGAGATTCGGCCATAGGTCGAAGGGCTGCTGAGCACTACTTTGAAGAAGTTCTTGAGGGTGCTCGTTTGATAGAGACCCAGTGCTCAAAAAAATATTATGTTTGAGTGATATGTAATCTCATTGTAAGCGAAATGCCTTTATAAATTTTTATAAGGCTATTTTTATACTTTTGCCTGAAAGTAATATGATGCCTCCTGGGCGGCCGTTTATGTATACATGTGTATAACCTGAAAGATTGCAGCCGTCGACTTCAACCCTCATGCATATAATGCGGAGGTGCTCGCAAAAACATGCGTTCACACTTAACCCAACATCTTGGTCCTATTAAGGAGGTGATAGCGGAGCGAGCGAGGCAACCGGACTATAATGCTTTAGCACTTTCACTTAGCCATAGGAGTTTGACAGTGGGGCTACTAAATAGCCCCTGGTGGCTGCGCACTTTCCCGATCCCGGGGTGCGTATATGCCTGGCCGAAAAACGGCCCTTCGTTAAGGCGGAGGAATTCTAACATTCCAATAATTCATCGAGTGGTTGACCAGTCTCACGCTATATCATGACAGTCAGTTTTTGGCTTTCTCTACTGAGGTGCTCGTCCGGATGAACCAGGGCACAATCGCAGTAGTTCTCTTGGTGCTACCTTAGCCGGTAAAGCGGAACGTAAGGCACCAAAACACAGGAGCCAGGCAAACCCAACATTTGACCAAAGACAATGATTCGGAGCTGATGCATATAGGGCCAAACTCGCGATGCCGAACACTCCCTAAGGTATTCGGTCTTTGTGGTATAAACCGGGCCGAAATAATGGCCTTTGTAAGAAGCCCCTTGTGTCCAGGTACGTGCATTGTTCTAGCGTGGCCACATGCCAAAACGTCAGCATCCTTCTCAACGATGGATATGTATCAACAAGAGACAGTAAGAAAGGTTTACACAGGGTCTTAATCTAAAAAGAATCCTTGGAGCGGGTCCCTGCTGCACGTCTGCGTCGGTGTCTCCATTGTGCCGTATCCTGGACGGGTGTGGCACGATGATCGTCTGTAAAAGAGAGAAATTTAGGTGAAAAAGTTGTCGTGGAAAAAGATAGTTTGTTAAAGAAACCATGTATAATTCAAGATGAGAAGAAATTACCACTCGTCTGCGCGTGTTGAGCCCCTTGTATTGACAAATAGGGGTGTGACCATTTATTCGGTATAAGTAGCGGCGCCGGACTCGATTAGTTGTATCTGAGGTCTTGACGACCTATTGGATGCTTTCGCTTGTCCGGGCGCCTTTAGTGTGCGGCTGCCAAGGCAGCCTCACTCTCTCCGGCGTGCAGAGATCGCTTGATATTTCCGTGCACTGTAATGATGCCACATGGACCGGGCATCTTAAGTGTGAGGGAGGCGTAGTGTGGTATTGCATTAAAGCGAGTGAAAGCTTCGTGTCCGAGCAGTGCTTGATAGCCACTTTGAAACGGAGCGATGTGGAAAGTTAAAGGCTCGCGACGGAAGTTATCGGGGGAGCCGAATATAACTTGTAGTAGGAGGGAGCCCGTACAACGAGCCCCTGGGCCTGGCGTTACTCCTTTAAAGGTAGTATTGCTATGGCGAATTTGTGTTGGGTCTAACCCCATCCCGCGGATTGTATCCTGATATATTAGGTTTAGGCTACTGTCGTCGTCCATCAAGACTTTTGTGAAGTGATATCCGCCAATTACTGGGTCTAATACCAGGGCAGCCCATCCTGCATGTCGGATACTTGCTGAGTAATCGCGATGGTCGAAAGTGATCGGTTGAGATGACCAGTGGCAGGACTTCGTGGTGACAGGCACTTGGGTATATTTTCCTGGGAGTGCCGCGTTGTTTTTTCCCTCGATTACGTGTAACATGTTTACTGTTTTGACTTCTGGTGGAAATTTCTTTTGTTTCCCCGTGTCTTGCTTGGGGGGCTCGTCCTCGTCTTCACTTGGTGTATCCTCCCCCTTGTGTACGGCATTGAGCTTGCCGGACTGCTTGAAGACCCAACATTCTTTGTGGGTATGATTAGCAGGTTTACCAGGGGTACTATGAATCTGACATACTTGGTCCACGATTTTGTTGAGGCTGGACAGTTCATCCTGGTGCCTTTAGGGGGCGGCTTTTGACCTGGCCGAGAGCTTTTGAATCCGGCATTTACTGTCGTGCCCTTCGTGATGTCTTCTTTATTCCGGCGTTTGTTATTGTTGTTGCGCCGTGATTTCCCGTTTCCATCTCTAACTTCAGATGTACTGGGGTCGCTGGTGCTGCATCTGGCTAGCCAGCTGTCCTCACCCGCGTAAAAGCGAGTCATGAGGTTTGTTAATGCGGCCATCGTTCTCGGCTTATTTTGGCCGAGGTGTCTGGCGAGCCATTCGTCACGGACGCTATGCTTGAAAGCTGCCAAGGCTTCGGTGTCCGGACAGTCGACAATCTGGTTCTTTTTAGTAAGAAACCTGTTCCAAAGCTTTCGGGCTGACTCTCCGGTTGTTGAGTTATATGACTCAAATCGTCCGCATCCGGAGGTCGGACATAAGTCCCTTGAAAATTTGCCTGAAAGGCGTCTTCGAGCTCTTCCCAACTTCCAATGGAGCTTTCGGGGAGGCCTTTGAGCCAGTGACGAGCTGGCCCTTTGAGCTTGAGGGGTAGGTACTTGATGGCGTGGAGATCATCTCCTCGAGCCATATGGATATGAAGGATGTAGTCCTCAATCCAGACCCCAGGGTCTGTTGTTCCCTCGTATGCATCTATGTTTACGGGCTTGAATCCCTCTGGAAATTCGTGGTCCAGCACCTCATCGGTTAAACATAGGGGGTGTGCGGCACCCCTGTAGCTGGGTGTACCACGTTGTTCGGATGTTTGTTGTGTTGCATTATATGCTGGGACGCGCTTGCGTGGTCCATAGATGGATCTTGTTGCGTCGTCCTTTGGGTGCGAGCCCTCGCATGGGTCGCGTATTGTATTGTGAGCGGCGTTGTATGCCGCTCTATGTTGGTAGAGGGGTCGTATATCCGACCAGGTGGTTGCTTTGATATTTGGTTGTGGGGGTTCTGAGGCCTCCTCATCGAATTCGGGTAGCAGCTTCCGCTTTAGGTAGCTCTTGGAGGGGCGATTGTTGCCGTACCTTGCTGCAGTGTTGAGTATTTTACTCCATCTGATTTGGAGTGTGTCTTGCGCGGCCTTGAGCCTTTCCTTCTGCTTTTCAGACTCCTCGCGGTGGCAACAAGTCTTTTACGGGCAGTCTGCTGCTCCGGCGTTATGTCGTCCGGATCATTATCCTTGATAGGATTTGTTTGTTCGGTTTGATTATCCAGATTGCCGTTGTCCGGCAGCGGTTCGCCCTGCTCCAGCGCTGGGTCTGTGTGATCGCTATTTCTGTCGAGGCGGGATTTGGGGCGGCGCTTGCGTTGCCGCTTTGACTGCTTTTTGAGGGAACAAGCCTTCGGTGCGTCCTTCCGCTCCTCGTCATCATCTTTTGGTGCGTCCACCATGTATACGTCATATGACGAGGTGGCGTTCCAGGGCCCAATAGGCGCTGGTTCTTCATCGTCTCCTTCATCGGCGTCCATACTGTCGATGTCTTCGGAGTCGAAGTCGAGCATGTCGGTTAAATCGTCGACAGTGGCTACAAAGTGGGTGGTGGGTGGGCTTTGAATTTCTTCATCGTCCGCATCCCAATCTCGCTGACCGTAGTCCGGCCAGGGCTCTCCTGACAAAGAGAGAGACTTTAGTGACTTTATAATATCGCCAAAGGGCGAGTGCTGAAAGATGTCCGCGGCAGTAAACTTCACGATCGGCGCCCAATCGGATTCGATCGGCAGAGGCGCGAATGCTTCGGAGTCCGGAGAGGAGTCCGGCTCCTTGGAATCATGAGTCTCGCGGAGTGCGGGGCTGGTATTCGGCTCGATCGCCGTTAGGATCGCAGCCCCCGAGGTGGTGTCCAACCACCCATCCTCGGTCGGCGTGGTTGGCTCCGAATTAAGGGTCGAAGCCGCTGCGGGTGCGGCCTTCAGGGCACTGTTAGGCGGCAGAGCTAGATCATGCTCGTTGTGGCAGTGCGGCGCGCTCGGCAGTGGCTCGAATCCGTCGAAGATCAAGCCCCCCCACGGATGTCAGCCGTGTAGTTTAAACTTCCAAATCTGACCTGACGGCCAGGGGCATAGCTTTCGATCTGCTCCAGATGGCCAAGTGAATTGGCCCGCAGTGCAAAGCCGCCAAAGACAGAGATCTGTCCGGGGAGACAAGTTTCACCCTGGACCGCATCACTATAGATGATCGTAGGAGCCATCAAGCCTGACGGCGACGACACAGAGGAACTCTCAATGAAAGCACCAATGTCGGTGTCAAAACCGACGGATCTCGGGTAGGGGGTCCCGAACTGTGCGTCTAGGCCAGATGGTAACAAGAGGCAAGGGACACGAAGTTTTACCCAGGTTTGGGCCCTCTCGATGGAGGTAAAACCCTACGTCCTGCTTGATTAATATTGATGATATGGGTAGTACAAGAGTAGATCTACCACGAGATCGGAGAGGCTAAACCCTAGAAGCTAGCCTATGGTATGATTGTTGTTGTGTATGTTGTCCTACAGACTAAAACCCTCCGGTTTATATAGACACTGGAGAGGGTTAGGGTTACACAAAGTCGGTTACAATGGTAGGAGATCTGCATATCCGTATCGCCAAGCTTGCCTTCCACGCCAAGGAAAATCCCTTCCGGACACGGGATGAAGTCTTCAATCTTGTATCTTCATAGTCCAGGAGTCCGGCTGAAGGTATAGTCCGGCCATCCAGACATCCCCTAATCCAGGACTCCCTCAATTACCCTCTGGTATCTCAAGAATAACAAAGAACTGTGTTGCTTCTTATGAGTCTTCATCTAGTATTGCTTCTAACCGATTTCAGATTTCCCCGGGTTCCGAGTTATTAGTCACTCGGGGACCCGATAAGTGAATCGATTCCACACCCCGATTCAATAACTCTAAGTAATTCTCGTTGCTTACAAGTTTAATAATCATTCAAGTCATTCCTAGCATAATCGGATATATCATTATCATGCTAAATTTTGACTGTGCTACCCGGTCCTTCTTCCCAGAGCACAACTTCCGACGACGAGCTAAGCTTACGTCGATTTTTCCTCATCTTGTCATTTCACCTCAAACAACAAGCTTGATTTCGAGCTTGTGTCGCATTCGTGGTTCCAATAACCTTCCGCTTCATCATTCCTTTTGCTTGATGTCATCGCTGTTTGATGGCCTCTTCATAGTACCTCGACAAAATCTGTCGTGGTCCCCATCAGTATACTGACCCATTTCAGGATATCAATCGGATTCATGACGAGAAATACAATCCTTGCCCCTCGATGATTTATGTTATCATCGACAACATTATTGCCTTCCCGCCAACACAAACTTGTTCATATAATTTTGGTAATACATCCTTTTTTTGACATGTCGATGGATTGTTGCTGAGCCCGTCGGCCAAACCCTCATCTTTCCTTGCTGAAATTGTATGACTTATTTTCTAAGTTGTTTCCGATGGATCCTTTGTGTATCCGAAGTCCAACCTTTCCCTGGTGACCATGTCAACACTATCCCGAAGCATGTGTGTGGTACTCTGATCATCAACAAGAACATTGGGAGCGCAATGCTAACTATTCTTGATCAATTATCCAAACACCGTTGTATGGGTAAACCTGATAAGTTCCTTGCCCCTTTATCTAACGGTTTAATACTTGGAGTCTAATCATGCTCTGCCTTTCCTTGGGAAAGATATACTCTAATACTTGGGTATAAACATCTTTCCTTTCCATTGGTATGATTATCATAATAATCACATTTTCCTTTCCATTGTTTTGTTTAACCTTTCTGGTAATCAAACTTGCCTGAGCAGAGATAATTCCCTACTTATGTAAACACCTCTGTGTACAAGCTCTGTCAGTAAGTGATGAAGCTATGTACCTAGGGTAGGGTCATGGACCTGTCCCAACTGCCCTACCCAAGGACATTTCTAGATCAAATCACCTTTCAATCGACTTGGAGGTGTTCCACTCGACAGACTCGAAGACACTCGACCAAGAAGCAATCACTCGACCAAGATCCAACCACTCGACGGCCAGGAGACCTAAAGGCACTCCGCACGCTAACGGTCGGTTATTAAGTAGCTTTTATGGTCATCATAACACTTTATTAGGGGCGTTACCAGTAACACCCGACCTTAATGTATTTAAAACCCTGCATAACTGAGGGCCGGAGGGGTCGGGCGAACTCTATATAAGCCACCCCCCTCCTCAGTGTAAAGGGTTGGCACCCCTGTAATTCATACACGCATAATCCAGTCGACCACCTCCGGGCTCCGAGACATAGGGCTATTACTTCCTCCGAGAAGGGCCTGAACTCGTAAACCTCGTGTGCTTACAACTTCTCCATAGCTAAGATCTTGCCTCTCCATACCTACCCCCCTACATTACTGTCAGACTTAGAACCACGACAGTTGGCGCCCACCGTGGGGCAGGTGTTTTAGCGATTTGTTGGAGGAGTTGCGATCTTTTCCGATCCAAATCATCATGGTTTCTGGCGGAGTTTTGGTGGAGGGCCGCGAGATCCGTCTCGGCACGCTCACGTTCATCGCCGACGACTCCGCTTGGCTTCAGGAGGCTCCGCTCGACGTGGACGCACTCCCTGTCCGTGGGGCAACGCACTTTCACGCGTGCGTCCGCGGCGTCCTCTTGCAGCAACCGTCGACCCACTATCGGTCGGCTCCTGTGTTGTCCTCCCTCCCTGTTTCCCGCCGGCGCAAGCGCTCCGGTCGATCGAGACTTCAGCGGTGGGTGAGACAGGCGGTGGCACGCCAGTCGGCCACCCCTCAAGTCGCGGCGATCGAGCCCGACGAATCCCACTACGGCCTGTTCGACCTGTCGACTGGCTCCGCAGAGACCGCATCCGAGTGCGACAGCAGTGATCCGGCGGCGGAGGTTTTGATGGTCTATGGACCGCCTAGTCCTCCCGGTTTTCCCCGCACCGACGGAGGCGCAGATGGAGGCGACCCGTCGCGTCCCCATGAGGAATATCTCCCCGAGCCTCTCATGTCGCTGCAGAGAGAAGAACTTCGTCGCCGGAACATGGATGCACTGCACACTCCTATCGTTGGAGAAACCCCCGAGGCTCGTGCCTTGGAGGACGCGCGCCTGGCAAACTTGGCCGAGCGCACTCGACTGGAGAACCTCCAGCGAGCACTCGACGAGCGTGCGCGACAATGGGTTCCAGAATCCAGTCGACGTCAGCTCTTTCCGCCCCCGCAGGTATATCGAACTCCGATTCAGAATTTAGCAGTTGCAGCCCGTATAGCAGAGTCGATTCAGCCTTCCCAGTCGGAGGCTGGGAGAGGCTTGCTGCAGATCAGAGCATTACTCCGGGCAGTAGGAGACCAGAATTCCGCTGTTTCTCAGTCACGGAACAGGATTCATAGCAGATCCGTTGCTGCAGACACAGTCCAGTCGGCTCATAGCCCAAGATCGCCCCTGAGGCGTGAGGGACGTGGGGACCGGCGTAATCAGTACAGGAACTGTGAGCAGTATGATCATCGATTCGATCGTGACGATCGACGTCGAGTGCCCACCCCTCCCCCGAGGAGCGGGTCATATGTGCCTCGACAGCAGGATGACAGGTGCCCTCATAGTGTTGGGCGAAGGATTCCAGTCGACCCCAGGAAACCAGGCTTTGATGCGAGATCCATTCTCGTTCAAGGTTTGGTCGACAGGAACAGAGCTCACCGAGAAGGTCACGACAGAGATGCACCTACCAGCAGCAGAGTACATGTTTTGGGGCCAGAGTGCTTTGGTAGAGCCATCAGGGCCGCTGTGATTCCTCCCAACTTCAGGTTGGCGACTGGAGTCAGTAAGTTCACTGGTGAGTCCAAGCCCGATACTTGGCTTGAAGACTACCGAGTGGCTGTCCAGATTGGCGGTGGCAATGATGAAGTGGCCATGAAGCACCTGCCTCTCATGTTGGAGGGCTTGGCCAGAGCGTTGCTAAATCAGTTAGCACCCAGCAGCATTTACACTTGTGAAGATCTCGCCCGAGTGTTTGTCACCACATTTGAAGGAACATGCAAGCGACTGACAGGGCTGACGGAACTGCGGTCTTGCGTGCAGAAGCCGAATGAAACTTTGAGGGATTACATCCAGAGATGGATCGCGTTACATCACACGGTAGAGAATGTGCCTGACCACCAAGCAGTCTGTGCCTTCAAAGAAGGCGTCAAGTACAAAGAACTGAATCTGAAATTCGGTCGAACCGGAGATATGTCTCTGAATCGGATGATGGAGATTGCCACCAAGTACGCTAATGGTGAAGATGAGGATCGACTCAGGAGTGGCAAGCTCAAGTCAGTCGCTCAAGAAACCGGAGGAAATTCCAATAGGAAACAGAAGCGGAAAGACGAGCCAGCTGCTCCTGGGGAAGCCTTGGCTGTAACTCAAGGAAAGTTTAAGGGGAAACCCAAAGGACCTGGAACCCCAAGAAAGTTAAAGACCAAGACGGAAATGATGTGTTGGATTTGCCATGTCACATCCACACCAAGAAAGATGAAGAGGGTAAGTTCATTTACCCGAAACATACCACTCAACAGTGTCAGCTCTTGATCCAGCAGTTCCAGGGCAAGCAGCCCAAAGATAAGGAAAAAGAGTCAGACAAAGTTGAGGACAAGGAAGACAGTGATGATGGATACCCCCAGGTCAATTCCACCCTGATGATTTTTGCTGATGTTGAAAGCAAAAGTCGACTGAAAGTTATCAATCGTGAGATGAATATGGTTGCTCCGGCAACACCCAGTTATCTGAAGTGGTCTCAGACTGCCATCACATTCGACCAGTCCGATCACCCAACGCACATTGCCACCCCTGGGAGGCAAGCTTTGGTGGTCGACCCAGTTGTCGAAGGCACTCGACTGACCAAAGTCTTGATGGATGGCGGCAGTGGTTTGAACATACTATATGCTGAGACACTGAAAGGGATGGGCATTCCGATGTCCAGACTCAGTACCAGCAACATGAGTTTCCATGGAGTCATTCCTGGGAAGAAGGCTGAGTCACTCGGCCAGATTGCTCTTGATGTGGTTTTCGATGATTCCAAGAATTACCGCAAAGAAAAGTTGACGTTCGAAGTTGTAGATTTCCAGAGTGCTTATCACGCTATTTTGGGCAGGCCGGCTTATGCACGCTTCATGGCTTGACCATGTTATGTGTATCTCAAATTGAAGATGCCTGGTCCCAAAGGTGTGATCACTGTTACGGGCAATCGGAAGAAAGCAGAAGAGTGTTTTCAGAAAGGTTCAAAGATCGCTGATGCTCAGATGGCAGTGGTGGAGCTGCAGGAATACCAGAAGATTGCAGACCCGAGTGATTTGTTGCGTGCCAAGAAGCCCGCTACAGAATCGACTTTTCAGTCGTCTAGCGAAACGAAGCCGGCTCACATTCACCCGACCGATCCCAGTGTTGCTCCGACTCATATCTCAACAACACTCGACTCCAAATAGGAAGAAGCGCTCATCCAATTCCTCCGTGAGAACTGGGACATTTTCGCATGGAAGCCTTCTGACATGCCGGGTGTTCCCAGGGAACTAGCTGAGCACCGCCTACGAGTCGACTCAAAAGTAAAACCTGTCAAAGAACATCTCCGACGGTCCGCCGTCCAGAAGAGAAAGCCTATTGGTGAGGAGGTGGCTCGGCTCTTAGCAGCGGAGTTCATCCGAGAGATCTACCACTCCGAGTGGCTCGCCAACGTTGTCATGGTCCCCAAGAAGGACAAGTAACTTCGCATGTGCATTGACTTTAAACATATCAATCGGGCCTGCCCGAAAGATCATTTTCCTCTCCCCCGCATCGACCAGATAGTCGACTCGACTGCGGGATGTGAGCGACTGTCTTTTTTAGATGCCTATTCCGGGTACCATCAGATCCATCTGTATGGGCCTGATGAGATCAAAACAGCTTTCATCACTCCGTTCGGGTGCTTCTGTTATGTTACCATGCTATTCGGCCTCAAGAATGCCGGAGCCACATTCATGAGGATGATTCAGAAGTGTTTGCTCACTCAAATCAGTCGGAATGTGGAAGCATACATGGATGATATTGTGGTCAAGTCACGGAAGGGTTCCAACCTGCTGACTGACCTTGCTAGAACCTTTGCCAACCTCAGGAGGTATGATATCAAGCTTAATCCATCAAAGTGCACATTCGGAGTTCCTGGCGGAAAGTTACTCGGTTTCCTTGTTTCCAGAAAAAGTCGGTACTATACTCCGAATGAAAAGTCCTGTGCGAGTGCACGACGTCCAGAAGCTTACTGGTTGCTTGGCCGCTTTAAGTCGATTCATCTCTCGTCTCGGTGAAAAGGCATTGCCTCTTTACCGATTGATGAAGAAGTCAGACAAGTTCGAGTGGACTCCTGAAGCTGATGCAGCGTTTGCAGAGCTCAAAGCTCTGCTCTCCACCCAGCTGGTGCTTGCTGCCCCAATCAGCAAAGAGCCTTTGCTGCTTTACATCGCAACCATGGGACAAGTCGTCAGTACGGTACTTACAGTCGAGCGGGAAGAAGAAGGAAAAGTCTTCAAAGTTCAGCGCCCAGTATATTATATTTCTGAAGTTTTGACCCCGTCGAAGCAAAGATATCCTCATTATCAGAAGCTTGTATATGGGATTTATATGACCACAAAGAAGGTTGCTCACTACTTCTCTGATCATTCCATTACAGTCGTCGAAGACGCTCCATTGTCAGAGATCCTGCACAACAGAGATGCAACTGGTCGAGTGGCAAAATGGACGATTGAACTCCTTCCTCTAGATATCAAGTTTGAGGCAAAGAAAGTTATCAAGTCCCAGGCAATAGCAGATTTTGTCATCGAGTGGATTGAACAGCAACTGCCGACTTAGGTTCACTCGGAGCATTGGACCATGTTCTTCGACGGTTCCAAAATGCTGAATGGTTCCGGTGCCGGGGTAGTATTGGTCTCCCCCCGAGGAGATAAGCTTAGATATGTCCTTCAAATCCACTTTGATTCCTCCAATAACGAGGCAGAATATGAAGCACTTTTATATGGGTTGCGCATGGCCATTTCACTCGGCGTCCGTCGCGTCATGGTCTATGGCGACTCAGATTTGGTGGTTAATCAGGTGATGAAGGAGTGGGACGTCAGAAGTCCAGCCATGACTGGTTATTGCAATGCAGTGAGAAAGCTGGAGAAGAAATTCGAGGGGTTAGAACTTCATCACATACCCCGACTGAAAAATCAAGCAGCTGATGATTTGGCAAAAATAGGTTCCAAAAGAGAAGCCATTCCCAGCAATGTGTTTTTGGAACACATCCACACACCATCGGTTCAGGAGGATCCCTTCATTGAAGAGGCCCCGCAGCCAAAAAGTGCCACGGATCCGACTGAAGTTGAAGTTCCAGCTGTGGTCGACCTGATCATGGAAGTCTTGGTCATCACTCCCGACTGGACAATATCGTACATCGCGTACATCCTAAGGAAAGAACTCCCAGAGGATGAAGAAGAGGCTCGACAGATCGTCCGTCGATCCAAGGCCTTTACAGTCATAAAGGGACAGTTGTATAGAGAAAGCGCGACTGGAGTCAGTCAGAAGTGTATAACACCAGAAGAAGGTCAGATGATCCTTGATGATATCCACTCGAGGACCTGTGGTCATCATGCGTCCTCTCGGACCATTGTGGCTAAAGCATACCGAGCGGGATTCTACTGGCCAAGAGCGAATGAAATGGCGAAAGAGATAGTCGACAAATGTGAAGGATGTCAGTATTACTCCAATATGTCGCACAAGCCCGCGTCAGCCCTGAAAACCATTCCACTCGTCTAGCCCTTCGCTGTTTGGGGGCTGGACATGGTTGGACCACTGAGAACGGGCAGGAGCGGCTTCACTCATGTGCTAGTAGCAGTCGACAAGTTCACCAAATGGATTGAAGTTAAGCCTATCAAGAATCTTGATGCTTGCACTGCTATCAGTTTCATCAGAGAGTTGATATTCAGATATGGAGTTCCGCACAGCATCATCACTGACAATGGGTCAAACTTCGATTTCAACAAATTCAGGGCCTTTTGCGCCTCTCAGGGCACACGAGTCGACTACGCTTCGGTCGCTCACCCCCAGTCGAATGGACAAGCGGAAAGAGCAAACGGCTTAATTCTCAAAGGACTAAAACCTCGATTGATGCGCGATCTCAAGCACGCAGCAGGTGCATGGGTCGACGAGCTTCCATCAGTTCTTTGGGGATTGAGGACAACCCCGAACCGATCGACCAGAAGAGCTCCCTGTCCTTGCACCTTAAGCGGGCTGCAGCCTTTTGGAGACGTCGGGGGAAGATCAGGTTTTGCGTCTTGGGCGATGAGAACACCAAGAAGATGGCTGAGCTATTCAGGAGGTGGAAGAATGAGCTAAAATCATCGTTTATCGACCAAGACAAGACTCCAGAATTCATCGGCCGATTTGAGAAGATCAAAGATCAGTGGCCCGCATTTGTCACCAAAAAGAAATCTGAGAGAGCAGCGAAGATGTCAGTGACAAACAAGAAAAATGCTGCAAAGAAGAAGCATCACCATCGCACGGGGTCAGATGGCTACTTGACAGCCCGGCCGTTGTGGGACAAGGCTGAGAATGACCTCATTGCTAAAGGGATCGAACCAGAGACGTGACGCTGGCCAGACCGTTGCAGGACTTGGTTCTTCGGGGTTGGGGGAAAATTGGACCCTGTAACAGGGAAGTGCATTTGGACCAACGAGCAGCTGAACACACCCATCGTGAAGCTTCAGGAGTATATCAAAAAGGCGCGACAAGGGACGTTCGTTCCGGACAGAGAGAACGACGAGCTCACAAAGGCCCTCGGGAATCCTGAGCACCCCGGACGGACACGAGGCACGCCAGTCTCCCTTTCGTGGAAGGCTGGATTTCTCGATGCAGGCGATTACAAACGCCGGGAGAGGAAGAAGAAAAAGGAGCTGACCCAACTACAGGCGCTGCACGCAAGGGTACAAGCGCTAGAGGAACGAGACGAGGCCCGCAACGCGCGACCTGCCGAAGCTGCTACACCCGAAGCTACCCCGCCATCTCAGCGAAGAAGCAGCGTGGCTTCCACGGAGCTGCTTCAGGAGCCTGTCTTCACGGCTCCTGCTAGCTACCCCGTGGACTTAATCACGGAGTCTCACAATTGCCATCTTATGATGCAATGGATGAATATGAAAGTCAAGGCGGCTGTTGGCTCTATCGCACGTCCTGAACCTGGCGCAACTTTTCTCTGTCGGCCGATTCCAGAAGGATATGCTAGGGTGATGGTTGATGAAATCACAGAAGGATTTGGGGACCTCCAGCTTGACCACCCTACGGGTGACGGGGAGACTCGGCTGGGTTCTGCTCTGAAGACTCCATGCCTATGGTGGAAGGAGCTCATCAACCTTCCGAACTGGACACCTCCGCCTCCTCCTCCTCCGGTGAGTCAGGGCACTCCACCTCCTCCACCGCCTCCTCCTCCGGCGAGTGATCAGGGCACTCAGCCTCCTTCTCCGGCGTGTGGCGGCACTCCGCCTCCTTCTCGGCCTGCGTCGGCGCGCCCGAGCAGCCACCAGCCTCCTTCTCCGGCGTGTGGCGGCACTCCGCCTTCTTCTCCGCCTACGTCGGCGCGCCCGAGCAGCCACCAGCCTCATCCTTCTCCGCCTCGCCAGCAAAGGCGGAAGAGACCCGCCGCCGCCCCGGCTACTCCGGCGCGTCATAGTCCTTCTCCTCCGCCTCGTAAGCAAGCACAAAAGAAGACAGTTGCAGCCGCTCCGTCTGCTCCGGCGTCTAGCAGTACAGCCATAGGCAGGCAATACAGATTCGGTCCACCTCTCAAGCCTCTAGAGAAGTTACCATACAAGAGGACCGTGGAAGAAAAGGCAAAGATCGTGGAAAAAGAAGTGAATGACTTCTTTGAAGGGGTGAAAGCAAAAAGACATCCACCTCCAGAGGAGAAGGTAGACCGGGTGAAAGCAAAGCGCACACTCGATGCCCTGAGGAAACCACCAAAGTCTCCGCCGAAAACCAACTATGAGTGCATTACTACAAAGGTATATATCGAAGCGGAGCGGTAGGGAAATACTATCAGTGATCGAAGGTTAGCAAAACGATGAGTTGGGAAAAATATTGCCCAGCTCGGCGAACAAGCGGACCAATCGTGCCCCCCGCTCAAGGTGTCTAGCGATATCGTCGCTAATGATCCTGGGATGGTGCCCGGTTATAACAATCTTGAAGATTACCTGCCCGACGGTGTACATTATGATTTCTTGGAGGTGGAAGAACACCAATACCATTACGGGAAGCCTCTTGTCAAAGATGAAAAATCTCTAACAACGATGATGCGAAGATTCCATGATTGGTACATGGAAACCTGCAGAGAGTCTGGGGGGACGAATACTTTGTATCTGAGAGTTAAAGAGGAGCACGACCTCGTTGGAATTGATTTATTGATTGTTCCATTTGAGGAGCTCTTCCAGTGGTTCAATCAAAAGGCCCTCGATAAATTAACGGTCACTTGCTACTGTCTGTAAGTACTACTTCTGTCATTAAGTATCTATATATAGCTCAACTCTTTCATTGCATGTATATATGATTATCCTCACTATATTATGCAGATTGAAGATCGTCGAGTGCAGAAAAGCAGAAATGTATGATATTGGGTTCATTAACCCAAATCTCATAGATAAATTTGAGGTTGAAAAGAACGCCGATGATGCTGAGGCCAACTTGCTCAATTCATTGATAGTAAATCAAAACAAAGATAAAATACTCTTTCCTTACAACTTCGAGTGAGTGTTACTGTCTTGTGCATATTCGGTTTCCCTTATTACTCGAGCGAGGTTATAGTAATGTAATTGATGAGTTATGCATGTGTGCGCAACTTTCACTATATTCTCCTGGAGATTAAGCTTGAGCAGGGACTAGTAATCGTTTTAGACTCGAGACGAAAATCTCCAGAGACCTATGCAGACATGACTAAAATGTTCGAGAAGTAAGTTCAATCGATCATTATCGCACCATATCGGCAACTTTTTGTTCATTTCCTAATATCAAGTAATTGTTTTCTTTGTCTCGCAGGGTTTGGAAAGTATTCACCGCACAAGCTTCGGGACTGCCGGGGGAGCTGCGATGGACATACCCGAAAGTAAGTAGTACTAGCTAGCTAGTTCCGCGCATCTCGATCCCGTTGATTCTACCTACTTTCATCAATGCCATTTATAATCTTTCATTATCAATTTGATTGACTTCTATTTCTCATAAAGTGCTTGTGGTAGGAATAAGGAATGATTTCTGTGGATACTACGTGTGCGAGTTCATCTACAACGCGACTTGCAAAGATAAGCGGGGCTACTCTAAAAGACAAGTTCATGTGCGTAAGATATAATATTCACAATTTCATTTCATTACACCATCATTTCTGTTGAGTTTCATTCATATATATGTATTAACCCCCTTCTTCAAATTAGACGTGGGAGATGCGGAATGAACTCCTATCAGAAGATCGCATGAAAGCAATTCAAGAGGAATTAGCGGGATTCTTTCTTGACCACATCATCAATAAAGCCGGAGAATACTATGTGGACCCTGAGTTCATATTTAGTTAGGGCATTATATCGTAAGAGATCTTATATTGTATATATGTAGCCAGTAGCGTCGGATAGATATACAAAAACTTGTTGTTCGACCAATCTCTCGGAGAAGGAGAGGTGGATCTCTCGGAGAAGGAGAGGTCGATCACTTCTCTCGTTATGCATGACGAACTTCTGTACTTAATGATTTCCTTCATTTTCTTACTAGCTAGCGTGTCGATGGCCTCTCTATACTATAATACGTAGCGTCGACTAAGCACGGAGATAAGAGAGGACACTTTTCTCTATTAATTAATTAACTACCTAACATAATATATGAAACACCTTAATTAACCATACAAAACCCCCAAATCCACCCCCTTTTAGAAAAAAACAAAAACCCTAACCCCTGAATAGCTGACGCGTGGATGCTTATTGGTCCCGGTTGGTGCCACCAACCGGGACTAAATGCACTCCTGCCTGGGCTCACCACAGCGGCCACGTGGAGGCCCATCTGTCCCGGTTCGTATAAGAACCGGGACTAAAAGTCAAGGGCATTAGTAACGACCCTTTAGTCCCGGTTCCGCAACCGGGACAGATGGACCTTATGAACCAGGACAAATAGCCATTTTTCTATTAGTGAAATAACCAGTCCCTGATGTTTGGATTCACATCGAGGCTCATAGTTTTTCTCCAAAAAAAGGTGGAGAGGTTAGTAAAATAGCCCAGCCAACGGGTCGACGTCCCGTCCTTCATGGAGAGATTAGTTAAGGAAGGAGTTGTTTTTGCTCAAAAAAAAGTTAAGGAAACGTAGCTTGTACGTAGGTGTAACATTTTTGCTACTCCATTATCGTTTCGCGGTCATCTAATATACATCGTCCCTTTCGCCGGAGAGAAGAGAGGAACAGACTTCCAAAAATGCTACGGTACAGCCAAACGAAACAGCAGCGGCGCAAACATATCAACTATTTATTTCACCATCATCAAATGAGTCTGCCCACGCAACGCGCAAATGCGGAAAGCTCTGTACAATACTCCCTCCATTCTATAATGTAATGCTTCCTTTATTCTCATGCTTCAACTTTAACCGTAAATTTAACTATCAAGACCGATTGCAGCGGGAAAAAAAATTATATCAGTAAATTCGTATTCAAAAGAAGTTTTTAATTATATAATTTTTTTCTTTTGTCGCAGTTGGTTTCGTTGGTTAAATTTATGGTCAAATTTAATCTTGGAAAGCGCGGGCGCAGTATATTTTGGAATGGAGGGAATAGCGCGCACACTTCATTCCATTCCATATCCATCACTTGGAGCTGGAGCCATACTTGGCGACGAACGCGGCAATGTTCCGGTCGGAGCTGCCGCCCTCCCGGCTGGCCGCCCGTGCCTTCTCCGCCCACGCGGCGGCGTTCCTCCTGTACTCGCCGCTCCGCTCGCCGGCCATCACCGCCTCGATCCCGCCCGCCACCTCCCCCCTCCGCGCGAGCCCGTCCTGGGCCGCGGGGAGGACGCGCACGCCCGCCCGCCACACGGCCTCCACGTACTTGGCGTTCATCGGCTGGTCCGTCCACTGCGGCAGCGCCACCATCGGCACGCCGGCCACCAGCGCCTCCGACGTCGAGTTCCACCCGCAGTGCGTCAGGAAGCACCCCACCGCCTGGTGCGCCAGCACCTCCAGCTGCGGGCACCACGACACCACCATCCCGCCGCGCGCCGCCACGGCGTCGCCGTAGCCGGCGGGCAGCTTGTGGCTCTCCGACTCGCGCACGGCCCAGAGGAACGGGCGGCCGGCGTCCAGGAGGCCGTGCGCCACCTCGCGCATCTCCGCCGGGTCCAGGTTCGACAGGCTGCCGAAGGAGGCGAACACCACGGAGCGCGCCGGGTGCGTTGACAGCCAGGACACGCAGGGCGCGGCCGTGAGCTCGAAGAGGTGGAAGCCGTACTTGGTGTCCGAGGGCATGCGGTCGTCGTGCACGTAGGACGCCGGCACCGTCGGCCCGATCGTCTTGGCGCGCCACGCCGACGCCATGTACGCCGCCTCCTGCACTCCCAGTCAGTTGCACGTTAACGTCAGTGCTCCTCTCCTCGGCAGAAAATTACACGAACGAATTCGAATTTAGTACTACTGCTTGCTGACTTTTGAGCATCCAGATAAGATAGCAACCAGTATTTTCATATTAAAATAGGACGAACGTGTTGCGTTCTACGTACTTCTATCGGAAAGAATGTATGAGTGGAACAGTGCAAGATTTGTTTCTGACGATCGAAGATTTTGTTGCACCAGCCAGAGACTGATGGAGTAGAGAGCTCACCTCGGGCTCGAGCTCGTAGAAAGAGTTGACGAGCACGTCGTCGGCCAGCTCCAGCCCCTTGAACTGGCTCATCACCATCTCGAAGTAGCCCGGGTAGGGGCCGGGCCCGACCTTGAGGAACCACGGCAAGCCCTCCGGCTCGAGCGCCGGCAGCCCAGGCAGGCCGACGACGGTGGATCCAGCCTCCACGGGCACGCCGACCCGCTCGCACCACACGTGGCCGTACACCACGTTGACGGCGCACGGCTGGGTGAAGAAGGCCACGGCGGCGGCGCCACGCCGCGCGCCCACGGCAGGAACGCGTCGTAGGCCACCGCCCGGACGGGGCGCCCCTCCGCGGCCTCGGCGTCTAGGAGCTCCCCCAGCGTTTCCGAACCCGCTGCCTCCAGGAGCCCCAGGTAGGCCGTGACGTCGTTGCACTCGCCGAACCCGCCCGCGTCGCAGCCGTCGGATACGGCGGCCAGGCGGACCGCGCCGACCGCGGCGGCGTCGGGCTTGCATGTGGCGAGGATGTAGCGGGAGACGGCGAGCGTGGGGCGCATGCCGTGGTGCGCGAGGCGCTTGGCGAACTGCAGCATCGGGTGGACGTGGCCTTGGCTTGGGTACGGCAGGAGCAGCACGTAGCCCCCGCCTCTGCCGTCGGCGCCGGCGACGACTTGTTGCGTGTCCTTGCCGTGAGAAGCCATGACTAAGCTAGCTGCGCGTTGCACGTAGCTGTCTGTGTCTTATCGGAGGTTCAGAGCACAGAAGTAGCTAATGTACTCGATAAGGTATATGTATGAATGGCACGACGCGGGAGGAGGCAAATGTGCTGTCGTATGTAGGGAACCAGCCTGTTGTTGCATGGTTAGAAGAACAATGGTATTTTTTGTCCACCAGTGTTCATGTCCTAGACTTGACATTGGTGTCCGTATTATTTCTGTATTTATTTCAATCTTCCGGCGATGTTTTTTCAGTGGAAGAAGATGTTTTCATTGACACGCGTGTGTAATGTCTTTATAACATCTTAAGATGTTAAGCCGGCTCAGTCTTTCGAAGATGTTTATAAGAATAGAGTGTGCATATAAATAGGAAGTTTTTCTGAGGGCATAGAGTGTGCATATGAATAGGAATGAGCGTGACTCGGGTATGTGAGCAATAATTGTACTGTGTTCAACAAATGGGTATGTATATGGATCGACAGCTACGGCATGTATTAATAAACGGCGAGAGTGACGCGGAATGAAAGGATCAGCAGCTAGCTGCACGACGCTACTTGAGTTTGACTTTTGGTGAAGCCCCGTGCTGCACGACGGGCCGGGCGAGCTGCCGGAGTGCTCGCGAGGCCCCTGATTGGTCGCACGCCGGCATCTGCGGGTCGTCGGCGCGCGGCACGCGCTGGAGTTTTCTTTTGCCCGCGGGCGGTTGCTTCTGATGTTGCGCCGGATCACTGGCGACGCCTGCTAGCCGGCGATTGGTTGCATGATGAGGTGGGAGTGCGCTGACCACCGAGCTACGGGCGGTGGTGATATGGAAAGGCAGGAAGAAGATAAGATCGGACAACGCTGTAAGAGCAACTGCAACCGCATCTCTCAAATCTGTCTCAAATGTTTGGATAGACCGTTCGGTCGTTGCCCCGTCATACAATTTGGTCCTAGACAAGCCTCTCAAATGACCCTCAAATGCCCGGGCTGATCGGCATCCTCATATCCAGCCTAAAAATGAGGTGGATATGAGGCGCCCGGGCACGCTCATCAAGTCGGACCCGACCCGTACTGGTCCACCGGACCCCACTTATGTCCGTCTTCATCCTCTCGCCGGAGCAGACCCTATCCACTTCATTTCACTCCCCTCCACCATCCGAGCTCATCTCCGGCGGTTTGCGACATTCTCCGCCATGGCAGGCAGTGCATCGGACTCCGACCGGTTCAGATACGTCGACTGGGGTGTCGTCCCGTGTGGGTTGGAGGAGGCAATGACAGTCCGCATTGCACTCCGCCGCTCCCGGGAGGACAGCGCCCGACCGACGAATGGATCCGTCCGCCGTGACACCATAGCGTCGACTGGATTATGTATAACTGAGGGTTGGAGGGGTCCGACACATTCTATGTAACTCTCACGCATAATCCAGTCGACCAAGCCTCCGGTCACCGAGACGTAGGACTTTTACTTCCTCCGAGAAGGCTCTGAACTCGTAAATCTTGCATGCACAACCTCGCCGTAGTTAGGATCTTGCCTCCTCTTACGTACCCCCTACCTTACTGTCAGACTTACTCCCACGACAGACAGTTCCGGCGACGAGCAGATTCGGCTTGATCCGTACTGCGTCTTCGACCGGTTCTTCCACGAGAAGGACGGCAAGGGCGCCGGGAAGAGCAAGGGCAGGCGTGGATGAACTCCACCATAGCCAAACATGCCAAATTTTGATAGTCCGATGGCATGTTTAGTGCAGTGTGATGGAGTAGCCGGCCGATGCGTGTGTGTCGACATAGTTGCATGAGTTTGTATGGATTTGAGATATGGTAATTGACGTGTCCGAATGTGGATTGCATTTTTTCAGGAGTGCCCGATGGCACGTCTGCGGGTGTTTGAGGGGCCGGATTTGTCAAGTCCGGTTGTAGATGCTCTAACAAACTCTTAGTTGATATTCATGAGATCTTGCATGTAAATCTTTATAATTTTTTTAAAATTTATGTTTCCTCATTTTATATGTTCTGTCACTTGATCCGAAATTTTGTGATGTCTCAGTCAGCTGGGATCTAGCCACGCATTATCGGAATTGTTATTTTTACATCTATGCAAGGGTTCAACGACGTTGACTGCAGCTCCAGAGTGTTTCCCATAGGGGCACGTGCACTAAGAATTCCCAGCTGTCATCAACATGGTCAATCGGGCTCCGGTAGGGATTCTGCGACATCGGTGCAGCGGTGGTTCGTTTTGGCGGCAGTAGTGGTTGTCCGAGAGTCTTGAAATCTCAATGTATTTTTTTATTATGTTCAAGATGCTTTGTACTTCTGCTGAGCTTTGATAATAGATCTGGATCATTTTCGTAAAAAAATTATTTAAAATTAGTCTTGCTAAGTCTCAATCGATGCTATATTCATAATATCTTACATTGAGATTCATGCAAAAAAAAATTCTCTCTTGCGTGTTATGTCACTTGACGGGGCTTGGTTAAATCTCGATTGACTTTGATCTAGCCATACCCATGTGAAATACTTACCTCACATCTAAGTCTACCACCGTCCGATTCCCTCAAAAAAAAGTCTACCACCGTCCGATGTTTGTTGTGTGTAAAATTCACGTCAGGCTTGATTAGGCTAGCTCGTGGTTGTGCAGCATCGCGTTGTCGTGCCAGTCATGCCTTTTCTGTTCTTCGCCAGGGGGGTCCTCTTCCTCTCACCGTCCCCTATTCTTCCATTCTCGTGCGACAATGGCGATTCCAAATGAGAGGTGACAGATCTAGTGGACTCGAGGTGACGGGTCTGGCAGGGAACAACGACAGATTAAGTCCTCCCTTCGTTTTTCTCGCGCGAAACGCATGGCCGACACCGCGGCGGCGTCGGGCATGCAGGTGGCGAGGATGTAGCAGGAGACGACGAGCGTGGGGCACAGGCCGTGGTGCGTGAGGTGCTTGGCGAACTGCAACATAGGGTGGATGAGGCCCTGGCTCGGGTATGGCAGGAGCAGCACGTGGCCCCTGCCCTCTGCCGTGGGTGCCAACGACGACTTCTTGCGTGTACTTAAACCTGATCACCAGGGCGGGCCTTCTTCGGGCTATGCTTGTCAAAAGCAAAAGCAAAAATCTCAAGCTCGGGCCCGGTCCAAAACACATGAACAGTGCATTTTAATTGAAATAATATTATTTAGGATATTAAAATAATCAAATATACCTATATTTCAAATAAAATATCTACTTATAGCCATTTCAAGCTTTTTTGGGCTTTTGGGCCAGGTTTCGGGCTAGAAAATGGAGCTCGTGCCCGGCCTAATGCCGGGCTTTCGGGCTCGGGCCTTCGAGCCGGTCTGTCCATGCAAAGGTCTACGTGTCCTTGTCCTGGGAAGCCATGGCTACTTACAGGTAAGCTAGCCGCGTGTTGCACGTAACTGTCTATACCTTATCAAAGGCTCATAGCACAGGAGTAGTCCTTTCGTCCTATTCCCTCGATTTCAAATTACTCGTCGCAGAAATGGATGTATCTAAAACTAAAATACATCTAGATACATCCATATCTGCGACAAGTAATTCGAAACGGAGAGAGTATAATACAGTGCATATAGATTATTTAAAAAATCAAACTTTATAAACTTTAATCAAATTTATGAAGAAAATTGTTTATATCTACAATACCAAATATACAAAACATAAAATTATATCTTATGATGAATGAATCTAATGAAATATATTTGGCATCCTGGATTCTTCACAAACTTGATAAAAAATTATGAGCTTTGACTTTTTAAACAATCTACACACTACATTATGAGACAGAGAGAGTATACATGACACTGTAGCCGCTGCCGTGTTGGTCCGCACAAGCACGACGCCGGAGGAGGCAAATGTGCTGTCGTATGTATATGGACGAGAGCTACGGGATGTATTAACAAATGTGCTCCATGAGACTATTTTTTCTTTAGCATCAGTACAGACACAAGCGCTCATATACACGCGCATACACTCATCCGTATGAACACACACACGCACACCCTATCCCTATGAGCACCTTCGATAGACTGAGCCGGCATATCATCTTGAGATTTACGAAGTTACCGTAGGCGCCTCGTCGTCGACGGGAACGTCTCCTCCCACTGAAAGCGCATCGCCGGAAATCTTGAAATAAATTCAGAAATAATGCGAGCACCAGGATTTGAACCCTGGTGGATTGAGGATACCACTGTCCACCTAACCATCTCAACCACAGGTTGATTCGCGCTCCACGAGACTACTTGAGTTTGACTTTTTGTTGAAGCCCAGTGCTGCACGCCGGGCCGGGCGAGCTGCCGGAGTGCGGGCGAGGCCCTAATTGGTCGCACGTCGGCATCGATGGGTCGTCGGCGCTGCGCGCGTGCTGGAGTTTTCTTTTGTGCGTGCGCAGTTGCTTGTGAATGTCGATTGTCTTTTTTTCTATACCTTCATAACTTTATTCTTTTTTATGACTAAAAATTATAATGAAATTTCTTGAAAACATCTACTTCGCGGTATCAATCCTTGCTTTAGAAATACTCCAAAGACTTAGGTAAAAAGACTGCAATTGAATTAGAGCAATGATGTTGTCACTCTTTCACCCGCACAAACATTATCAATAATGGTTTTGAAAGGATCTTGAGTCGCCCATCCGAAAAGATAAAAAGCCTTGATCGATGAATGTACTTGGGCCGGGGATGATCCCCGCCGAATCACTATACCTTTACCATGGTGTCGATGAAAGATTTAACCTTGACGAATAATCAAACCAATAAAAAAGCTTGACACAAACATACACTCATCAGATTTGAATGGTTAGGTCTGTGAGGACTGAAAACTCTCTAATCCCGTGACACCGCCAAAAAAATAAGAGTAAATTTATTCACACAAAACTATGATGATCACTAGATGTTGACGAAGAACATAGAAATCTTAAAGATCCGAGATCCCGCCACCTCTGAGCACCAAGATGGCAGCCGAAGGCGACGGGACTTAAATATCTCAGATGGCGGCGACGATAGTGGCACGAGAAACCCTCGTTGGCAATTGGTTGTCTCAACTTATGAGGTGGGAGTGCGTTGACCACCGAGCTAGGGGCCACGGTGATATGTGAAGGCTAGAAGAAGAGAAGAATCGGCAGCGAGTCGGAGCGATTGGTCGCCTGCTACACCTACAAGCTGGTGCTGGGTTTGGCCCAGCAACACGATAGATCGTGGCTATCTCCTTCTAGCCTTCAACGTTTTTTTTCTTCCCTTTTTTCACATTTTTGCATTCATGTTTTGCTTTATTTCTTTCTTTTGCATATATTTCGAAATATTTTAATTTATCTAATAAAATTGTTTTACATAAAAATTTGAAAAACTTTAATCGCGCATTTGGAAAATGTTAAACGTGTATAGAAATAATGTTTCTAATGTATACAAAAACTGTACGATGTGTGCGAAAACAAATAGACATCAAAACATATATATGAAAACATGTTAATCATGTATTTGAAAAAATGGTAAATGTGTATATGCAAAAAATTCCTGGTAAATACAAAACAATGTACAATGTGTATGGAAAAATTAGACATAGACAAATGTAGGTTTTAAGAAATATTAGTCATGTATTTGAAAAATTATGAACCTGTATACAAAAATGTTCCTCATGTATACAAAAAATTTGTATATTGTGTATGTAAGAAAGTACATATAAAAAATAAGTTTTAAGAAAATGTTAATCATGTATTTGGAAAATATTAAACCTGTATATAAAAAATGTTCCTGATGTATACAAAATTGTATATTGTGTATGCAAGAAAGTAGATAGCAAAAAACTAAGTTTTTAGAAAATACAGGTCATGTATTTGGAAAATGTTAAACATGTAAATAATTAGCAAAGAAAAAATGTATATAAAAAATGTTCCTGTTATTTTAAAAAATGTATAATGTGTATGCACAAAAATTGACATCAAAATACATGTTAAACAAATATTTAGATATAGAATGTGTACAAAATAAATGCTAATCATGTACTTAAAAATGTTAATCGTGCCCAAAAAAATACTCCGGATGTAAACAACAAAACCAAATAATTTTTCAATAATGTTTTTAAAACATGTTCAACGTGTGCAAAAGAAATGTTTTATATACATATGAAAAAGTTTCATGTATTTTTCAAAGAAAATAAACGTGCATAAAAATGTCTGTGTTCTATATGAAAAGAGAAAAAAAACAACTAAAACCACCAAATAAACAACGAAAGTGAAGAAATAAAGAAAAACAAAGGAAAGAATAAAAAATTAAAACGAAGACGATGATTGTAAAAAATTGTGATACGAGAAAACTGCCAAAAACAGAGAAAATTGAATAATACCAATGGAAATAAAAAGGAAACAAAGAATCCGAAAGAAAATAGAAGCAAAATAGTGGAACAGTGAAAACCGGGAAAGAAACAAAGAAAAATGAATTAAATAGAAAAATAAACCAAAGAAAACAAAGAAAAAAGGTAGGAAATAAAAGCAGTGGAAACCAAGAAAAAAAAGGTATCGAAGAAATCTTTGCAAAAAGTCAATGGAAACTGAGAAAAACTAAGTAACCCGGTGAAACCCAAGAAAACCGGTGAAGATACAAAGAAAACCGAAAGAAAAAAGAACAAAATACAAGTGCAAGGAAGCTAGAGCGAGCGATGGAACTAGCCATCGATCGAAACAGGATAATCAAATGAGTCGGCCCAGTTTACGACGGAGGAAGAAAAAGCTTCAGCGAGACAACAGCTATACTCGCTATAAGCGAGATATAATCTTCGCGGAGAAGATTGTGTTGCAGGCAGCAGTACTAACATGGGATACACAAAACCAACTACATAAGGGAATATCTTACTGGACAGGAACGAGAAGTTAGGGTTCCAGAGGCCAGCCGCCACAGATTTTCCTGGCCCCCCTTGCCTCTTGTCGTGCTGCAAGATGATGGGGGGCATTGATTCTCGTAGCCTCTTAGGCATATGAGATGATACCCCGCACGTTGTTGCAGGGATATTTTGCAATATTTCAGTGTGATTCATTGCATGATACATGAATATTTAAAATAATAATATAAAAAGCTCAAACTAAAATACATATAATTTATTATGCTTGATTACTATATAGTTGTAATTTTTTTATTAACTATAAATAGCATAATAGAATGAAATTTTTTATGTATGTTTGGATGTTGAGATGAGTCTTTTTTTTCATGCATGTTTAATGATAAAGTGGCATGCTTGCATGTAGAGAAATATGATAGTGGGGGTGGGCATTTTCTCATGTATGTTGTGGGATGATGTGGCATGCTTGCATGTTGAGAGAAATAGTTAGTGATGGCTAGCTATTTAGATATAGAAGATTCTGAGATTTTATTTGCATGGTTGGTCTTCATTGGCAATGTCCTGGCTATGTGTTTTCTGAGAATAATGGTACTCAGATTATTGTTTCTATACTATTGCTTTGTCTTATCAGAAGGTACCATGAAGTCGGATATTTGTGTTTCTGCAGGCTTGGTGTGTCTGACTACACGGATTTTAGATTTATGCACTCACAGGTTCGTTCATATTGAGCTGATGAGGTTGTTTTATATTTTCTGGCGCTTTTGTTAGTGTGATCCATTGTGACGACATGTGCCTCTAGGGAATCATCCCCAGCCCAAATATGTTCAACGTACACAACTTTCCATTATTTTGGATGGGCAACTCAAAAGGATTCTAAAATCTCTACTATTATTAAACAAGCAAACATATTCATCGTTAAGTACACCCAACCTTACTTACACATAACAAGACGAGACAATTACAGCCTCACAATCAGGGTCATTTAATTTAATCTATCCGTTAAGATATACTAACCCTTGTCAAAACAGCGAAAACTCTGCGGGTAACGTTCCCCGGCCCACATCCCGTTCGTATCCTATAAAATAGGAAACAATCACCGCGTGAAAAATAAATTAGACCTTTGAAAAAGAGAAAGTAAATAACTGCCATGCATGCAAAGGAGCAATCGGTGGAAGCTTAATTACCACGCGAGAGAACAGGATCGCATGCACCAGGTTGTTACTGCTCCCGCTAAACAAGGTAGAAAAGGAAGAAAATAAAGCAAAATCATCTTACATATTCCTCCCAAAAATCCTTTAAAAAAATTCCGCAAATATGATGTTTTAATACGAACAAAGGTGTGGCCCAGCGGCTCTTCACGTCGCTCACCGGCGCAACGAACGTGCTCACCGCCGACGTCCACGCTGCCATGGACGGGAGCCCGGACAGCTTGGGCTACTGGCACGCCTTCTCGACATGGTATTCCACGGCGGACGCTGTCAAAAGCGATCTTTTCATCCAATCGGACAATAACCTCTCCGCCGCCGCTGAGGGCGTCTTTCATGCTGCTCGGCCATGCGTGCAATGCCTTCTCTCCGGCCCCTGGGACGCCGCCACGCCGCCGCCGTCTCCCATCGTGCAGGATTGGTTGCGATGGCACCACCCGGCGAAAAAAGAATAGGTCTCGGCCGGCGCGCATGCAGAGGAACCTGGATGGTCAGACAAACTCGGATCACCGCCGGAATCACCATAAATGTACGTGAGTACGGCTCCTTCGAGGGCGAGCATAATTTTTCCTCGAGGGCAGGAGGCTCGCCAGATCGGCCATGCGGCACACATGCATCGTCGATGTCGTCAGGACGGATAGAACACCTTCAGGTTATACTCTTCCTCTTCATCTTCTCCACCTTCATTGCACTCGAATCTCACGTGTCCCCAGCGGCCCTGAGAAGAATCCCTACAATATACATGCATCTTGGCAATTCAATCCCCTCTTATATTATTTAAATCTCAGCCAGATAGCCACGTTTGCTGCAGGACCTGCAATTACTTTAGCCAGTGGGATCTATGATGTGAGGGAACGGACATGCCATAGGGAACAAGTCAGTCCCCTAGGTGCTCTTTGTATTACTATCTATTGGCACTATGTCTCACATTTGTTGTCTTTTTGCATATCAGGTTTATGCGTTTTGTGTTTTTATCGAAACTGCTATGATCAATAAAAGGTAATGAAGTGTTTAAATTTCAGGGGAGTGGTGTGCTACTATGAAGTTGCATATGAGAATAGGCTACGCAAGTGGAATTGATACTCTGGTATTTTGTTAGTTGGTATGGCAGCCTTGATACTCCATATAGGTTTTTTTCTTTTACAAACATAAACAATAGTATAGACTATATTTTCGTTTCAGTTTGAAATTGTGGCAATATAATCTGAACTGAACTAAGTTTTCATTTCAGTCTCAGTTAAAGCTATGCATGTCTATCTCAGTTAAAGCTATACATCTCCATTGATATGCCGCCAGATCATTTCCGTGCGGGCGAACAACAAAATGTTTACTTCCGATTGTCTGGTTCTAATATTTCAACTCTGCTCTCCATTCCACAGCCGCAATATTCACCACTTCATCATGTTTATTGTTGAGAAATTTGTCCTCACATGCAGGATGCAACAAATCATTGATTGCATCACAACATCTCTGGCAATTCAAGGTAAATAACCTGAATTTTCACTGCAACATTTCTTACCACTAGAATGCACTGATGTACATGAAATTTTGAATCATGTTTCGGTCTGCTACTGTTACTTTGCATGAAAATATGCTCCTACATGTGAATGAGCTTAGACCCTTCTATTCAAGTGTCGCACACTACTTATATATACCTTGGAGGTAATTTTGGTTTCTAGGTTATTTGCAAGATTTATTGGCAGGGTTATCTGTAGGTTTTTTGTTTCTTTAAAGCATATTTACTAGATGTGGAAGTAGTTTAGCATCCCTTCAAACTCGAGTGTTTCTCCTAATTAATAGCTGCCCACTGCCTGGTAGAGGTAACTCTATTGATGAATTTATTGTCATGGGCAAAATGAGTTGAATTTCTTGAGTTCAAGGTTTGTTTTGCTAGCTGCCCACTTGCTGGTAGAGGTAACTCTTTTTGTTGAATCCATCTCATATATATGCAGTGTGGGATGGAGGGAGAGGGAGAAGTTCATCGAGTAGGCATGCCTTTCAAAGACATGCACATTGTGAAATACTACCTCCGTCCCATATTAGTTGTCATTCAAATGGATGTATCTAGCATTGACATACTTCTAGATACATCCGCTTCAGCGACAACTAATATGGGGCGGAGGGAGTATAACCCACCTATGTGGGTAACCTTTTGAGGAAGAGAGGGGGAGAGAAGTTTATAGTGACAGAATTGAAAACTACAAGAACACATTGCCAAGAATAGCATGTTGTGCAATATAACAAAGAGTACACAGTTATGTCTTTGGAGTTCTTAGGGGGTGAGGGGGGCTGCAAGGGGGGATTGTGAGCTGGATGCACAATTGTGAGCAGTTACAAGCTTAGATTGGGGATATGAATAGGTGCGTATGCATGATACGCTGCAACGCACGGGGAGATAACTTGATTGTTACAAGTGTGAGTAGTCTCATTTCAATATATTGCGATCCATTCTATATTTGTACTCACTTCATTGTTCATAATAGTTGAATTGTCTATGTCCAAAATGCATATGATTTTATTTTGTACGAACACCCTAGATGCCACAACACAGTTACAACTTATAATAACGGGTTCTTTTAGAATTAAATGGAAGTACATACTGATTTTAGCGTCTAGGCAAATGTTTGTAGATTCCCCTTGAATCCGAATTACAGGAAGTGGAGAGTTCACTGAGAGTTCGTGGAAGAAGTCTACATGCCATCATGAGGAAAGAGGGAATAACCCGATATGCGATACCAAAGAGTGTAAATTGTAGTTCTATTTTGTTCTTCAAACATGTCTTTTTTGGGGAACCATTTATGTTGTATACTGAAATCATGTTCTATACTATAATCATGTTGTTCTAAGACGTATCAACCTAGAATTAGCTTGTCCAGTGACTCGATATGTTTAACAATGGGGGTTTGGAGGATTAGTTGGTAGGTTTAAGCCCAGTGACTCTGATATATTTAACAATGGGGTTTGGAGGAGCAATGTGACCACCATGGTATTAAATTTACCTAAAAATACAACCTAAGTCATATCACAAACATTGTGTATTCATTTAAATCACACACACACACATTGTGCATCCAACATTAAAAATATTTTTTCTCAGACGTGCGTTGCACGTGCAAGCTTACTAGTCTAGAAAGGTAGTCAACTTTATGGAAGTGTACTAGCGGTGAAGTCATTGATTCAATCAAATGTGATCTATTTACTGAAGCCTTGAAAACATTTCGCGTTGCAAATTTTAATACCATAGATAATATAATTCAAAATAAAAATCAATACAGTTCATAGTTATAGGGAAAATACACAGGAGCTCTTGGGTGCTCCACACCCTATATGGATATTAAATGTAAAAATAAAATTAAAAAAAGCTGAAATTTGAGGATGTCAAACCTGGGTTCCCAATCTACTTCGTGTGAAATTTCATGAAAAAATACCAGGAAACGTCTCCGTGATGAAGGAAATATTGTCCGAACAAAAATCCATCCAAACCGTTTTTTCTATATAGGATTATTTTTATCGTTTTTGCCACGAATACGTTTCTTGGTAATTTTTAACGAAATTTCATATGAAACTAGATGAGAACCCAAGTTTGATATCCCAAAATCCTACAAATCCACCTAGGGGTTACTTTGTAATTCCCTAATCTATGAACCGATGCATTGTATATGTAAGTGTCAAGTTTGAATTAAGTTACGGGCCATTTAAAAAACTACAATGGAGAATACACAAGAAAAGGTGGAATAGCACACACAAAGTGCAAATAAGACTTTGCCATATCTACACAAAACACAAACTAGTCTAATGGGAGTGGTCTGACCAAGAATACTTAGGTCCTTGGTTCTTGAACCTCACAAATATGGGTTTCTTCTAGTTTTCATACTTGAGATCTAGCAGTCCATAATGCCAAGCAACATATCATCTCAACAAACAGGAAAACGTTCGAGGAGGAAAAATGTATATGCCCCTAAAAAGGGCAACAACAAAAATAAAACCTAGCAATTGATACCAAAATAGTATTAACCCAGGACCACACTTTCTTTAGGTTGCGACTCACCTTGCTTTATTATTCCTTTTATCTAGATTGCCGCAAATTAGATGATATCATTTCGGAAGCAGGTTTGTTTGAAGGACGACATTAGTTTTTTTTTTTTGAAGAAAAGGATGACATTAGCTAGTTCTCATAGACACAGTGGTCTAGGCAGATATATGGACGTCATTTGCTTTTCTTTAAAAGTTTCGTAAGGCATTTATTAAACTTTACTTGTTTATGGTTTATTTCGCTTTTGCTGTGCACTCGTTTTGACTCTCCGAAGTTGTTTTAGATATATATTGTTGTGGTTTCTTTCGTAAATTGTGTTTTGATACCTAGGGTTTCTCCAAGTCTGACCCTCAAAACAGACCCGGTATCCGCCCGCAGATGCGTTCGGTCATATATGAGAGCCGGCTAGACACACTGGTAGAAAAAGGGCCTGTTGTCCTGGTTCGTAAGGGCCTTTTGTCCCGGTTCCTGAACCGGGACTAAAGGGTCGGTACTAATGCCCTGTCCCTTTAGTCCCGGTTCAATCCAGAACCGGGACAGATGGGCCTCCACTTGGCCTGTGCGCGGAGCCCAGGCAGGAGACCCTTTGGTCCTGGTTGGTGGCACCAACCGGGACCAATAGGCATCCACGCGTCAGCATTTCTGTGGCCGGGGTTTTTGTTTTTTTGAAGGGGGGGGGGGTTTGGGGGTTTGGGGGGGTTAATTTAGGTGTTTCATATATTGTGTTAGCTAGCTATAATTAATAGAGAGAAGTGTCCTCTCTTATGTCCGTGCTTGGTCGATGCTACGTACTATACATACGTATAGAGAGGACTAGACACGCTAGCTAGCTAGTAAGCAAACGAAGGAAACAGAAGATCGTCATGAACATATATGCATACAGAGAGAAGTGATATCGACCATCTCTCCTTCTCCGAGAGATTGGTCGAACAACAAGTTCTCGTATATCTATCCGACACTACCGGCTACATATATACAATAATTATCTCTTACAAATATAATCATACGGACTCATGGTCCACACAGTATTCTCCGTCTTCAGCGATCACGTGGTCAAGAAAGAATGCCGCCAGTTCCTCTTGAATTGCTCGCATGCGAGCTGGTGCTAGGAGTTCATCCCGCTTCCGAAACATCTAATTTGAAGAAGGGGGTCAATACATATATATATATGAATGAATGAAACTCAACACAAATGATGGTAATAAAATAAAATTGTGAATGTTGTTATTTACGTACTTCATATTGTTCGTCAGTGTAAGCCCCGCTCACAGGTCGTGTGGCGGATGGACTCGCAAACGTAGTATCCATAAAAATCATTCCCTTGTTCCTGCCACAACCACTTTACAAGAAATAGAGGTCAATCAAACTGATAAGCAAGAATGCCAAATGGTATTGATGAAACTAGCGCTTGAATCAATAGGAGATGCACGGAACATGCTACTATAGTACTTACTTTCGGGTGTCTAAATTGCAGCTTCTTCGGGAGTCTTGGAGCTTTTTTGGAGATTTTTTTCCAAACCTCGCCAGACAAAGAAAACAATTACTTGATATATCAGGAAATGAACAAAGTTGCTGATATGGTGGATAATGATCGATTTAACTTACTTCTCGAGCATTTGAGTCATGTCTGCATAGTCTTGGGGATCTTTTCGTCTTGAGTCTAAGACGGCTACTAGTCCCTGCTCAAGCTTAATCTCTAGGAGAATATAGTGGTAACTGCACACGCATGCATAACTCATCAATTACATTACTATAACCTTGACTAATATATAAGGGAAACCGAATACGCACAAGACAGTAACACTCACTTGAAGTTGTAAGGAAAGAGTATTATATCTTTGTTTTCATTTATTACCAATGATCGTAGCAAGTTGGCCTCGGTATCTGCGGCATGAAATTTAACCTGAGTTGCATCTATGAGATATGTGTTAATGAACCCAATATCACCGACTTGTCTTTTCTTCAATTCGGTGATCTTCAATCTGCATAATATATTGAGGATGATTATAAATACATGCAATGAAAGAGCTGAGCTATATAGAGAGACTTAATGACAGAAGTAGTACTACTTACAGACAGTAGCAGGCGACCGTTGTTTTATCGAGGGCCAATTGATTGAAAAACTGAAAGAACTCCTCAAATGGAACAGGCAACAGTTCAATTCCAACGAGGTCATGCTCCTTTTTAACTTTCACATACAAAGTATCCCTTCCCCCAGAGTCTCTGCAGATTTTCAGGTACCAATCATGCAATCTTCGCATCATCGTTGATAGAGATCTTTCATCTTTGACGAGAGGCTTCTCGTACTCGTATCTTTGTATCTGCACCTCCATGAAATCATAATGTACATCGTCGGGCAGGTAATCGCCAAGATTGCTATAACCGGGCACCATCCTCGGATCATTAGCGACGTTGTCGCTAGGCACCTTGAGCGGGGGGCACGATTGCTTCGCTTGTTCGCCGAGCTGGGCAATTTGTTTCCCAGCTCGTCGTTCTTTTAACCTTTGATCACTGACAGTACTTCCCGACCGCTCCGCTTCGGCAAATTCCTTTCCAATAATGCGCTCATAGTTTCCTTTCGGCGGAGACTTGGGTGGTTTTGTCAGGGCAGCCAGAGTGCGCTTCGCTTTCACCGGATCTACCTTCTCCTCCGGAGGTGGATGTTTCTTTGCTTTCACCCCTTCAAAGTAGTTCCTCACTTCTTCTCGTGTGATCTCGGCGTTATCCTCCGGGGTCCTCTCATATGGTAACTTCTCTGGAGTCTTCAGAGAAGGACCAAATCTGTATTTCCTCCCGCTTCTGGCTGTACTGCTAGACGCCGGTAGAGCAGACGGAGCGGTTGTCTTCTTTACTTGCATACGAGGCGGAGGAGAAGGACTACGATGCACTGGAGCAGCCGGAGCGGCGGCAGGTCTCTTCCGCCCTTGCCGACGAGGCGAAGAAGGAGGAGGCTGGCTGCTCGGGCGCGTCGACGCAGGCAGAGAAGGAGGCAGAGTGCCGCCACGCGCTGGAGAAGGAGCTGGTCGAGTGCCCTGATCGTCACTCGCCAGAGGAGGAGGCGGTGGAGGAGGCGGAGTGCCCTGACTCGCCGGAGGAGGAGGCGGAGGAGGAGGCGGAGTGCCCTGACTTGCCGGAGGAGGAGGAGGAGGAGGCGTCCAGTTCGGAAGGTTGATGAGCTCCTTCCGCCATAGGCATGGAGTCTTCAGAGCAGACCCCAGTCTAGTCTCCCCTTCACCGGTAGGATGGTCAAGCTGGAGGTCCTCAAGTCCCTCCGTTATTTCATCCACCATCACCCTAGCATATCCTTCTGGAATCGTCCGGCAGTGAAAAGTTGCGCCGTGTTCAGTAGGATAAACAGAGCCAACAGCCGCCTTGACCTTCAAATTCATCCATTGCGTCATAAGGTGGCAATTTTGAGACTCCATGATAGCATCCACGGGATAGCTGGCAGGAGCCGTCAAGGCATGCTCCAGCTGAAGCAGCTCGGTGGAAGCCACGCTGCTTCTCCGCTGAGATGGCGGGGTAGCTTCGGGGGAAGCTTCGGCAGTATGTTTGCTGCGATTTGCTTCTCGTTCCTCTATCGCTTGTACCCTTGCTTGCAGCGCCCGCATTTGGGTCTGCTGCATTTTTTTCCTCCTCTCATGGGATTTGTAACCGCCTGCGTCCGGAAACCCAACCCTCCACGGAATGGAGCCTGGCATTCCTCGTGTCCGTCCAGGGTGCTCAGGATTCCCGAGGGCCATTGTGAGCTCGTCGTTCTCTCTGTCTGGAAAGAACGTCCCTTGCTGCGCTGCTTCATATACTGGTGAAGCTTCCTGACCGGTATGTCCATTTGATCGTTCGTCCAAATGCACTTCCCTGTTACAGGGTCCAAGGTTCCGCCAGCCTCGAAGAACCAAGTCCGGCAACGATCTGGCCAGTTAATTGTCTCTGGTTCGATCCCTTTATCAACCAGATCATTCTCAGTCTTGGCCCACTTAGGCCGGGCTACGAGGTAGCCACCTGACCCCGTGCGATGGTGATCGATGCTTCTTCTTCGCAGCATTTTGCTTGTTTGTCGCCGACATCTTCTTACTCTTTTCCGATGTTTTGTGGGCCACAAATGCGGGCCAGTGATCTTTGATCTTCTCATATCTGCCCTTGAATTCTGGTGTCTCTTTATTTTCGACAAACTTATTCAGCTCTTTCTTCCACCTCCTGAATAGTTCTGCCATCCTCTTAAGAGCAAAAGACTTGATTAATTGCTCTTTAACTGGCTTCTCTGGATCATCCTCTGGCGGTAGGGTGAAATTTGACTTCAGCTTAGTCCAAAGACCATTTTTCTGCATATCATTGACATAAGACACCTCAGGGTCTTCTGTAGCCGGCTTTAACCATTGCTGGATGCTGATAGGGATCTTGTCCCTAACCAAAACCCCACACTGAGCAACAAATGCGCTCTTTGTCCGGAGGGGTTCAATCGGTTGGCCGTCGGGCGCGATTGCTATGATCTCAAACTTTTCATCCGAGCTCAACTTTTTCTTCGGGCCTCGTCTCTTTACCGAAGTTGTGCTCGATCCGGAGGGCTAGAAAAAAGAACAAAGACTTAATTAATATGTGTACATACCAAAACAATGAATGCATCAATTAGCTAGTCAACAGAAGCTTAACTAATATATATACCTGGCCGGACTCGGTTCGGTCACCGGAGACGTCATCACGGTCTCCTTCTTGCACCGGCATTGGGTCACCAGAGCCGTCCTCATGGTCTCCTTCTTGCACCGGCATTAGGTCACCGGAGCCATCATAATCATAGCCTACTGCTTCCAGACCATCGGTGTCGTTGAGAAACAACGAGCAAACGGCATCACTTCCTCGTGCGATTATGTCCCCCAACAACTCTTCTTGTACTTTGTCTCGGGCGGTGTCCATAGTTTCTACAAATATTTACAACATGGCAATTATTATTCAAACATGACAGATGGATATATTAGTGGCAAACATAGAGCTAATATTAATTAGTGGCCTCGACGCTGCTTCTCTAGGGTTTGGGGTGGCCTCGACAACGCTTCAAGGATAAAAAAAGAAGAGGAAGAAGAAAAAAAAGAGGAGAAGAAAGAATAGAGGAGTAAGCTCCTCTATTCTTTCTTCTCCTCTTTTTTTTCTTCTTCTTCCTCTTTTTTTATCGGGAACGAGGGTCGTCGAGGGTCACCGAGCGGTAGAGGAAACCCTAAATAGCAAGTATCGTGGGTGTGAGATACATGTGGCCGTCGGTGTCGGACACTACATCCACATCCCACAAGTGACGTGGGCGTCGAAGCCCGCGCCACTTGTGGGACGTGGATGTAGTGTCCGACACCGACTGTTGGGGATATTACTGCTGGGCATAAATCGGCCTATCTGGGCCGGGTCAACTTCATCAGTAGTTCCAGAGTGATAAAGCCCAAGAAGGCAGATGAGGGCCTAAGGCCCGTAGCCGGTTCAAGACTTGTAGCTATAAACCGGGATTTGTATATAAACTTGTACTGTAAGTTAGGAATAAGGAGAGACCAACCCAGAATACGAACATCGACCGGTGTTAGGACTCTGTGAGCCGACGGGTGTCACCCGTGTATATAAGGGGACGACCCGGCGGCGGTTCAGAGATAGACAACAACTCAAGACGTAGGCGAAGCTTGTTTGCTCCCTAGTCATCGAAACCCCATCAATTCCATCACAACTAGACGTAGGCTTTTACCTTCATCGAAGGGGCCGAACTAGTATAAACTCTCTTGCGTTCCTGTGTCCGCTTTAAACCCTTCAAGCTAACCAGTCGTGATGGCTCCACGACTAAGTCCTTTCTCTAGGACATCTGCCGTGACAAAGCCACGACAGTTGGCGCCCACCGTGGGGCTATCGCATGATGGTTTCCGGTTCTTGGAGGGCCGCTTTGAAGGACTCGAGGGCTACGCTGTAGGCCGGATGACTAAGAGTCGTCGCGGCAAGTTCTACATCGACGACGCAGGCTGGGCCCCCGAGACCGGCTCAATTGAGTACGGGTACCGGGTCCCCTTTGGTGGCATTCACGTTTTCATTGGCAAGATCGGTGAACCGGGCCCTGAGCCGGACATCTGCACCGACCTCGTCGAGACGGCTCAGCGTGCGCGATCCGCCCGGGTTAAACCGGCCATGAAGTGTGCCTTCGTGGGAGTCATCCATGGAGGAAGTTATGAGGATGGATCAGAATCTTGCGGCGATACCGTCATTTGTTCCGATGACGAATCAGCGACCGGAGAAACCGAATCTCTTTATTTGCTACAAGACAGCCGGATTGGGGGCTGTTCCAATGGCGACAGTATTCCGGACCCCTCTGATCTGCCCAACCGGGTTGGAATATTCATGACTGGCACACAAGCAGTGCTTCATTCTTCGACCGCTGCGGCAACAACCTTCGGTTCAGCAGCGGTGACGGCTGCCGGGGCAGGAGGCCCTGTGCGCCCGCCGGCTCAAGTTCTATCAGAGCTATTTGATGCATTGGTTGTGCTTATGGCGGAGGCTAATCTGGCGGATCAGGGCGTTTACAACACCGAGATTGCAAAAGTGAAGGAACAGATCACCCAGGCCAAGGCAGATCTGGCAGCTGAGGACACCAGAATGGCCACGGAGCGGGCCGCTTTAGACACACAAGCCTACAGGCTCATGTTGGACCAGAGTGCGTTGCAGGAAGTCATGAGGAGGAAGTACCGATCCCGTTTGCCTCCGGTTTTTGAGGCCAGAGACCTTTTCAACACTCCAGGAGTAGGAACTGGCAATCCGCTGGAGGGAAACCGGGCGAAAGCTCCCGGGACCGGTGCACTGGTTCAGCCTCGTCAGATGGACCCGCCTCGTCAAAACACCGTTATACCTCAGGCTGTTTTAACACCTCCGGGTCACTACTCCAACCCGATGGACAATCTCGTTGCCGCTACGGCACGGCTGGAGGCCATTCCAATTGAAGGTGATTCGCCGCAGGCAGTAGAGACGCGACGGGTCAAGGAGCTTCTGAGGACAGCTTTGGTCCAATAGGAAGCATACTCGTACAACCGCGACCGGATCCACTCGACCCCCCGTCCAAGCCGGAGCTATAGCAGACATATGGATGAACCGGCAGTGTCGAGTAACGAACGACGTGGAGCACCCCGTGGCAACAACCCGACGGGTGGTGCTGATAACGCTCAGGAAGTGGTGAACCAGGCCCGGGCGCGCAGGGAGGCCGAGTTAGCCACACAGCATCAGGCTCGGCAGCTCACGCCGGTTCATCCAACCATCTCGATCGAACCTGATGTTACTTCTAGTTCTTTGGGGGTGCCTTGCCTTATCCCCGCTTTACGCAATGTGCGCCTGCCCAAGGATTTCAAGGGCCCGCGCAAGGTACCAAATTACACGGCGGATCAGCCTCCAGAGACATGGGTGGAGAGCTATGAGATGGCCATGGAGATGCTTGATGTGGATGACGCGGCGTGTGCGAAATACTTCACCATGATGCTTGAAGGAATGGCCCGTACTTGGTTAAAAAGCTTGCCGGCTAATTCTATTAGTTCATGGGCCCAATTACGAGCCCGGTTTATCAGCAATTTCAAGGATACATGTAAACAGCCTATGTCGATAGTGGACTTAGCTGCATGCGTCCAGGAGGAAGGAGAATCAACGACTCATTGGGTGCGCCGGGTTTCACAAGTGTTGCATTCATCAGACCGCATCAACGCTGACACCGCAGTATTAATCCTAGAAGGCAACTGCCGGTTTGGGCCCCTGAAGCTGAAGTTGGGACGGATGAAGCGTCATTGCACAGACATGGGGACCCTCATGGCCGCTTTGGTGAAATATGTTGATTCTGATAGTACCAAGGATCCCGAATCTGATGATGACAAGACAGGGAAGGGAAAGAGGAACAGCAACTCCAAAGGTCAGCAGCATCACTAGGCAGGCAATGGTGGTGGAGGCAAGCGTAAAGCGATGGTAACATGGACTTTGTGGCTAATACCAACGCACAGGACAATGTCCAGCGACGCAAGGGTAAACCGAAAAATCGTAATGGGGCACCCAACCCTAACCTAGACCGCCTAAACTATCTGCTAAGCCAGCCCTGTCCAAGACATGGGACAAAGGAGGCGCCAGCAAACCACCTTTGGAAGGATTGCCTTATTATGCAGGAGTTCAAGAATTCTAATAATTTCCGGTATGATCACGAATCTGGCGGTGGCTCAGGATCCGGGTCGAGTTACGGTGGAGGAAGTTCCGGTTCAGGATTTAATGGTAATTCGGGCAGACATAATGGTCAAAATAGTCAGAACAACCAGGGTGGTTACAACCAACAGCAGCAACAGTCAGGTTACCAGAGCAACCCAAAGCAGTTGAGTAGTGGGCAGTACCATGTCTTCACCACTAGCTTGGACAAGCGAGACCGGAAGGTTCAGAGGCGGGCGGTCAACTCTGTTGAACCGGCCATACCCCGTTATCTACATTGGTCTGAACAGCCAATCATATGGAGCAGAGAGGATCACCCTCCCCAGGTCGATAATCCGGGTCAGTTGGCTCTGGTGGTGGCGCCTCAGGTGGGAGGTTACAAGTTCACCAAGGTGCTCATGGATGGAGGTAGCAGCATTAATATCTTGTACTATGAGACCTTCCGTCGTATGGGACTGACAGATAAAAATCTTAAACCGTCTGATACGGTGTTCGACGGTGTAGTACCTGGCAGATCAGCATATCCTGTTGGTAAGATAGCTCTGGAAGTGGCCTTTGGGGATGATCATGATTCCAGGTTGGAGACATTGATGTTTGAAGTGGTGAAAATCCAAAGTCCATATCACGCCCTATTTGGGCGACCGGCCTACGCCAAGTTTATGGCACGACCCTGTTATGTGTATTTGCAGCTCAAAATGCCGGGTCACAAGGGGACAATAACGGTTCACGGAAGCCGCAAAATCACTTTGGAGTGTGAGGAAGGTGATGCGGCCTATGCAGAGTTGGTTTGTGCCACCGAGGAGTTGAAGTATTATAAGGACAATGTTGATCCGGCGGACATGACTCCATTAAAGAAGCCAACTACGGAGCATGATCCGGCCCTGAAGTTCAAATTGACAGAAGAAACTAAGCTTGTTGACTTTGTACCTGGCGATTCGTCCAAGCAGTTCAGCATCAGTGCTAATTTGGATCCGAAATAGGAAAGCGCGCTCATCGAGTTCATCTGTGAGAATCGGGACATTTTTGCATGGAAGCCCTCTGACATGCCAGGTGTATCAAGGCAACTCGCTGAGCGCACCCTTAATGTGGATCCTAAGTACAAACCGGTGAAACAGTTCCTCTGCCGGTTTAACGAAGAAAGACGCAAGGCAATTGGAGAAGAGGTAACCAGACTCTTAGCAGCTGGTTTTATTGTTGAAGTTTTTCACCCTGAGTGGCTTGCCAACCGGTGCTGGTCCTTCAGAAAAACGGCACCTGGCGCATGTGTGTGGATTACACAGATCTTAATAAAGCTTGTCCACCAGATCCTTTTGCCCTCCCCCGTATTGATCAAATTATTGATGCTACGGCGGGTTGTGAGCATTTAAGTTTTTTGGATGCATATTCTGGCTATCATCAGATCAAAATGGCAGTTAAGGACCAAGAGAAAACGACATTCATAACTCCCTTTGGAGCCTTCTGCTATGTGTCTATGCCCTTTGGGCTCAAGAGTGCCCAGGCAACTTATCAACGTTGTGTGCAAAATTGTCTACACAAACAGATTGGCCGTAATGTACACGCCTACGTGGATGATATCGTGGTTAAATCCAAGGAGAAGGAGACTCTGATTGGTGATTTGAAGGAAACTTTTGATAACCTGAGGACATACAAGATGATGCTTAATCCGGACAAATGCGTCTTTCGTGTACTGGCGGGCAAGTTATTAGGCTTCCTGGTGTCCAATAGGAGAATTGAGGCTAATCCGGAGAAGATCACTGCCATCACCTCCCTAGCTAAACCGAAGTGTATCAATGATGTTCAACGCCTGGCAGGCCGGATTGCCACGTTAAGCCGGTTTATCAGTCGTCTTGGTGAGAAGGCAATCCCTTTGTATCAGATGTTGAAGAAGACGGATCAGTTTGTATGGAGTTCTGCTGCTGATGAAGCATTTGAGGACTTAAAGCGGCAATTGGCCAATCCGCCTGTGCTCGCCGCTCCCATTGAGAAGGAGTCGTAACTGCTATATGTTGCTGCTAATGCTCGAGCAGTCAACGTGGCTATTGTGGTGGAGCGAAAGGAGGCAGGTAAGGAGCATCTGGTTCAACGTCCGATCTATTATATCAGCGAGGTGCTCATTGAGTCCAAGCAAAGGTATCCGCATTGGCAGAAGCTGGTGTATGGAGTTTTTATGGCAAGCCGGAAGCTTAAAAAATACTTCCAAGGGCATCCAATTACGGTGGTCAGTTCTGCTCCTTTGGGGGATATCATCCAGAACCGGGAAGCAACTGGCCGGATTGCCAAGTGGGCTATAGAGCTTGGGCCGCACGATTTGAAGTATGTGCCTCGGACGGCGATTAAGTCTCAAGCACTGGTTGATTTTATCAATGATTGGACGGAAATGCAAGCACCTGAAGAAAAGCCAGATCACACATATTGGACCATCCATTTTGACGGATCCAGGCAATTGGAAGCTGAGTATGAAACCTTGCTCCATGGTCTCCGGATGGCTAAAGAGATGAATCTAGGTCGAGTTAAGTGCTTCAGTGACTCGGACCTCGTGGCTCAGCAAGTGTCTGGCACTTGGGACTCTAAGGATCCACTCATGGCGGCATATCGTCGTGAGGTGGATATTGTTGCAGGCCATTTCAAAGGCTATCAGGTGGACCACGTGGACCGACGGAAAAATGAAGCGGCGGACGCTTTAAGCCGGCTGGGCTCTCAGCGCAAACCGGTTCCGCCCAATGTTTTCCTGGATGTGCTGCACAACCCGTCGGTCAAGATCCCTGGTAAAGCGAATTTGGCTATTCCTGATCCGGAGGCTCAATTGGTGGCACCTCTTCATGTTATTCCAGATTGGATGCTTCCCTACCTGGCGTACAAGAACCGGGGCGAGTTACCAGAGGATGAGACTCTGGCCAGACAGATAATCCGGCGATCCAATTCCATGACTATTATCCACGGCGAGTTGCATCATTGCAGTGTGTTAGGAGCATTTCAACGCTGTGTGTCTCCTGAAGAAGGCCGTGAAATTTTCCGTGAGATCCACGCAGGAGATTGTGGTCACCACGCCGGTTCAAAATCTCTGGTGGCTAAAGCGTTTCGCCATGGCTTCTATTGGTTAACTGCTCATGCTGATGCAGAGGATCTGGTCAGACGATGTGATGGTTGCCAAAAGTTCTCAAGACGTGCTCATGTACCAGCTCAAGAATTGAGAATGATTCCAATTACTTGGCCGTTTGCGACTTGGGGGCTGGATATGGTTGGGCCTTTCAAAAGGTCCAAAGATAAGAAGACCCACCTCCTGGTGGCGGTTGACAAGTTTACAAAGTGGGTGGAGGCAGAACCTGTTAGCAAGTGTGATGCGGCCACAGCGGTTCAGTTCATTAAAAAAGTGATTTTCCGGTTTGGCTTTCCACATAGTATCATCACAGATAATGGTACCAATTTGTCCAAAGGTGCCATGAAGGAGTTCTGCGATCGGGAGCACATCCGGCTTGATGTTTCATCAGTGGCACACCCATAGTCCAATGGTCAAGCAGAAAGAGCTAATCAAGAGATCTTGAGAGGCATCAAGCCCCCGGCTCATGGTTCCTTTGCAGAGAACGCCGGGTTGTTGGGTAGAAGAATTACCATCTGTGTTATGGAGCATCAATACAACACCCAACAGGTCAACAAGATACACACCGTTCTTCATGGTTTATGGAGCGGAGGCGGTTCTCCCCAGTGATATCCGTCATGATTCACCTCGTGTGACGGCTTATATTGAAGCGGACAACGAGACAACACGGCAAGATGCTTTGGACCGGTTGGATGAAGAGCGTGACATAGCAGCCGCCTGATCGGCGATTTACCAACAGGATCTTCGCCGTTATCACAGTCGCCGAGTCAGAACCAGAACCTTCCAGGAAGGAGATTTGGTGCTTCGGCTCATCCAAGATCAGACTGATATGCATAAGTTATCCCCACCTTGGGAGGGGCCTTTCGTGGTCAGCAAGAATCTGCAACGGGTCATACTATCTGATCGATATTCGAGAGCATAAGGACCCACGTACATCAGAGGAGGAGACCAACAGGCCGTGGAACATAGCTCATCTTCGGCCTTATTATACATGAGCCATTGGTTCTACTCATGTACATATTACAATGATGTATATATTATGATTAAATATAATAAACCGGAACCTCAGCTAAAGCGGGGTATCTGTTCTTTTACATCATGTGTGGTTACACGGAGTTGTTCTAAAGCGGCCTCCGGTTTACCCCTTGAGTTCGCTTTTTAAAAGCATCATGTTATATCACTTGGAGGTTTGGTCGTGTCCGAACCAATACCATACCTCTTGATAGGCGAGAGCCACTAGATCACTTGGGGACTTGGTCACGTCAGAACTAGTCATGCCTCTTGATCGGCCTAAGGCCATAGAATCACTTGGGGGCTTGGTCGAACCCGAACCATTGCCATGCCACTTGGTCGGCATAAATGCCACGGTTTCATTTGGGGACCTGGATGACCAGAACCATAGTTACACCTAACGGGAGCTTGGTCGTGTTCGGCCGTGGTAACGCCATTTGATCAGCTCAAATAAACCTTTTTTGCAAACGGTTTTGTCATTGCTTTTGCTTCCCACTTTTCTTTGCAAGATACTTTTTTCTTTTTTCTTTTTTATTGCATTTTTTTTATTACTTTTTTCAACCAATCAATTGACGGAACACAGTTCACGTCAATCCGGAGACTATTTGCCCGGTTTGATCCTTGTTGTTAACATCCTCTTATGGAGTAACACGGTGTTTATTATAACCCGGCACGGTTTACATGGTAAACCAGCTTCATATATATACATGAGCTGTTATCTCCTCCAACAGTGTGGGTTTGCAAAACTCCGCTTCAAGATTGGCCAAGCCAACTTCACGCTCAACGATGGCAGGTATTATGTATCTCAAAAATTTGGTCATATACTTAATTTTTTTTGGATGTTTTGACTTCATATATGCAGACATCATATTCCGCCTGACGGTACAACCGCGGTGGCACTTGAAGAGTTTCTTATTGCAAAAAGTGCTTTGGAAAGTTCATCACCACAGGAAGAACAAATTATGCACGAAGGCATATCAACATCAAAAGTATCAGCTAGCCTATTACAAGGCAACACGGTTCCCATAATAATATCATTGTTTTTCGCAAAGGAGAGGCACTTTTAAAACCGGCTTCCCGTTCAAGCTTGGTCACCAGCCTGGCCTAATGGTTGTGGGTCATCCTGCGCCGCTTCAGCCTCCGTTTCTCTACCCAGTGGCTGGAAATCAACAGTTGTCCAGTCGATTCCCATTAATGCTTGAAAAACAACTTCATCATGGATCATCAACGACAGGTCAATATCGGGAGCGTAAGTATGCTTACGGATTGGAGGGATCAGATTTTTCGATTCATGGATTGGTGCAACTATTCGCTTGTTCTGATTGTCATATTGGGCTTGATAATGAGACAAGTCTGCTTCTTCAGCCAATTGATAAGCTAGCAGACGTACCTCCCGGTTTATTGCTCGCAGATCCGCTTCACCAAACTCTGACCCGTCTTCCTTCAAGCCGGGATAGCCCTGAGCCGCTTCAATAGGATCAAAATCCGGCACCCAGGCTTTTTCCCGGATTAAGGCATTGATCGCACCAGTTCGAGCAGCAGATTTCTTCAGCTCTTCAACCCGGGCAGGAAGCACCGACAGTTTCATCAGAGTGTCTTGAATCAAAGTGGGCACCAGTTTGTTATGGGATGCGGTACAGATGATCCGTTGGGCACCAGTATACAATTGTTCAACCAATGTATAGGCGGCTTTCAGTTTCTTCCGCACATCTGACCCCAAGTGACCAATGCGTGTCCCTAAAATACCATAAAGGGTTAATAAACCAGCAACTCTGTAAGAAGGCAGAGCCAATTCAGAAGTCAAACTGCTTTACCAAAGATAGCAGTAGTCATGGCATGCACGTGCCGCTTTATGCTGGTCAGTTCATCCGCCACTAGTTTTAGTGCAGCCTCGGCATCCTTTGCTTGTTTGATTAAAGCGGACTTTTCAGTGGCCCAATCCGCCCGCTTCTTATTGAAGCTCTCCTTAAGCTGTTCCATGGCGCTTAAAGCGTTGGCTAATTCCTCTTTTGCTTTGGAGGTTTCAGCTTGTTGGGTTTTCAGGTTTTCTTGGAGATCGGCGACTTGGCTTTCTTTCATCTTCAGGTCCGCCTGCATGCAGACAGTTATATGCTTCAACAAAACGGTACAAGGATTGAAGTACCAACCACATAACAAGTTATGCACTTAGCACTTGGGGGCTAATGCATATTCGATCTTCATCTTTCAAAATCTTACAAAGTCCCAAGATCAATACAAGTATTCAACTTGACACTTGGGGGCTAATGGCTATTTGCTCGTATATATATTCTGATGCGGCAATCTCAATTACTTAAAGTACCGGTTTAACTATGCTAAGTTGAACCGGCCCTTGGGGGCTACATCGGCGAAATTCAAAGTATTAAGATTTATATTAGTAAGTCCCGGTTTGAAAGAAGATTACAAACCGGCCCTTGGGGGCTAGGAGAGTCAGCAAGTATTGAAGCATACAAGCAGGAAAGAGCATATGGAAGTTACCTCGTATTTATCCTTCATCATATTAACCAGACTGGCTTCATAGTCACGGTTGGTATACAGGCGGTTCAGGTAGCCGGAATGGATATCTTGGGCGTTCAGAGCAGCGTAAGTTGCCAGATCAGCATTCCACTTGCCTTTACGAAAGGCAGCAAAATTCTTCCTTGGCAGAATGTTTGGACAAAGCAACAGGATTGCTTGGCTCGGTATGGCCAGTGCCAGTAATGACAACCTCATCCTCCTGAGTATCGCCGGTTTGCACTGGGGCTGTTGGCTTGTCAGTAGGTTTTGCTGGACCGGTGGATCTCTCAATCCGGATGGAGCCTGTGGGCTGATTGACAGGACCTGAGGCATCAGTAGGTCTCTCGTCAGCAATAAGATCGTCGTCTTGCTGCGGTGGATCGTTGGGTATATCCTCAGGAATAGCCGCTTCAAGATCGGGTGTTTTGCCTGGCTCAAGAACGACATCTTCTTCGGCCGCTTTGTCCAGGCGGGCCTTCTTGCTTGGCCTAGGTTTGGCCCTGAAAAGAATAACAAAATCAAATACAACATATGTTCTAAGGCGATGTGCTGCAAATATCATAATAAGTATAGCTTACCCAAGCACCATTTTGAGCGGTGGCAGCTGAGTAGCCGATGACTCGCCAAAAAATGAGTGGGAAGTAGCCTGGTAATCGGAGTCAGATGGATTAAGAGGTTGACAAAAGCAGCCCGCTTTAGGACAATCACTGACAAGAAAATTAGAGACCTCTGAACGGCGTTTTCGAACCAGACTGTTCGGTAAACCGGTGGAGGTAACTACCTGGCCGCTGTGTCGGGTTGTGCGACGAGCTTCGTGCTGTTGGGTCTTCATAAGAAATTTGGGATCCAAATAAGCAAGAGGATGATAAAATTTAACTTTCCGGTTTGCCTGACGGATTTTTAGCGAAGGCAAAGGTTCTGAATCGGAAGAGAGAATAATTACCTCTGCAGCATCAGCGTGGCTGGCTTCGGCATCATCCTGACAAATATCATCATCAATAAGACGCATGAAAAATAAGCCAAGTGAGTCAAGCTCTACCTCAAGGTCCGGATTATCCACATCATCATCAGGGGCCGGATTAGAAGATGCAGTAGTTCTTTTCCTGTGGGCAGTCTTCTTTACAGCTTTAGTCTTTTGCCGGGTTGCTCTTTCCGGTTTGTCTGGTTTTTCTGGTTTTTCCTGCGGCAATTTCTTGCTCCAAAATGGGTCATTGCCCTGATTACACAGACACTGATATTAAACAATGACCAGATATATCAATAACAGATTCAGAAAAAGGAAAAATCAAGGTCTTACAGCTGGCGGTTTGTTGGTGGCACAGAAGGGAAGCAGGCCGTTTCTAGCACGGATATGTTCCGGTTCATTCAACATCTTATTCACAGCCTCTGTGATTTCTTCATCGGTGAGCTTGATTTTGGAATGTCGCAGTGGGTCATCAACACTGCCGGTATACTCGCACATCAAACCAGAGCGCTGACTAAGGGGCAGTATGCTCCATGATATCCAACAGCGAGCGAGATCAACCCCTATTAAACCGTTGGCCATAAAGGCTCTGAGCTTCGACAGTTGAGGAGCATATTTGCTTCTCTCCTGGGCAGTCAATCTTTGCGGAAAAGTGTGTGTATTGCTGAGCTGCTCCGGACGAAAGCCAGGCAAGGGATTCTCAGCAGTAGGGGAGGTGTCTTTGCAATAGAACCATGTCTGATTCCACTCTTTGGGGTGGCTGTGCAGTTTGGCGTGAGGGTATGTGACCTCTTTCCTTTTCTAGATCGCCACACCACCCAACTGCGTATTGGAGCCGTCAGTAAACTCAGTATGGCGGTTTAGATGGAAAAGGTCTCTGAACAATTCCACTGTGGGCTCCTCTTGAAAGAACGCCTCGCAGAGCACTTGGAAGTGACACATATTTGTAACAGAATTGGGGCCAGTGTCTTGTGGATGGAGTTGGAAATCGGCCAAAACATCCCGGTAAAATTTAGAACCGGGCGGCTTAAAGCCCCGAGCTAAGTGATCTACGAAAATGACAATATCTCCTTCTTGAGGAGTGGGAGGGCATTCTTTGCCAGGAGCCCTCCAATGGATGGTATCTTTGCTACCTAAAGCGTCGATCAGGACTAGATCGTCCAGCTGAGCCTCTGTGACGCGAGAAGGAACCCAATTGCACTCATATACTTGCTTGGCCATGATGGAATCTACAAGGTAGAAGATCCCGGTTCAAAAATGCATTTGATCAAGGTACATTGGTATGTGTAATGTTAAACCAAAGACAGAACTATCTGAACCGGAGTTTTATGAAGCAACAACATCTGGCGGTTCAACAAGGGGACTAATGGTATATACCAGTTTGGCAATTTTTTCTACAAGGTTAAACCGCCTGGTTTAAACATTGAAGCAGATGAGTAAGTTTATAGAAACAGATTTCGTAAGATTTCTCTACAGCGATGGATCTGAAGCAAGTTCAGAAAAAAAAAGATAAATATTCAGAGGTCCAAAAGGAGCAGTACCGAATCAATGAGCAAGACGTACATACAGATCTATGGTTTTGAGATGTGTAAGTGAAGGTGAAGGGTAAACAACTACCATTGCACAGAATAAAGATTTGCGGAGTCATCTAAAGATCTATCGTATGAGCAAGAGGCAGACGATGAACACTGAAGAACTGTGAAACCCTAGGTCAGATCTGCGGGGGAAAGGATAGAAGATTTACCGGAGCTGAGGAAGACGCGGAAGGTTGCCGCGATGCTCTGGTGCACCCAGTTTGATGCAGCGGCCAAGGTTGAGGCAGAGGTCGACGGCGGCGGCGGAGCTCCGAGGCTGGCGACGCGAGGAAGACAAAGAAGAAAGGCACGAAGGGGAGAAAAGAAATGACCCTTCGGTCCTATTTATAAGGCGAAAGAACAGGTGTCAGGCGCGACAATCAAGGGGCCACGAAACGGAGCTGTCGCCTCGATTTCCGCAGATCTATTAAACAAAGAAGCATAATGGATAGCTTCGTTATGACAGGTGATGTCACTCCGGTTTACAGCAATCAGAGAAGATGACATCATGGCGGTTTACCAATTTATGAGAAGATGTTGAAGATGAAGCTTTTGTTAAAGGATTGACATGAACCCGTTCAAATCAATCTGGGGCCTAATGTTGGGGATATTACTGCTGGGCATAAACCGGCCTATCTGGGCCGGGTCAACTTCATCAGTAGTTCCAGAGTGATAAAGACCAAGAAGGCAGATGAGGGCCTAAGGCCCATAGCCGGTTCAAGACTTGTAGCTATAAACCGGGATTTGTATATAAACTTGTACTATAAGTTAGGAATAAGGAGAGACCAATCCAGAATACGAATATCGACCGGTGTTAGGACTCTGTGAGCCGACGGGTGTCACCCGTGTATGTAAGGGGACGACCCGGCGGCGGTTCAGAGATAGACAACAACTCGAGACATAGGCGAAGCTTATTTGCTCCCTAGTCATCGAAACCCCATCAATTCCATCACAACTAGACGTAGGCTTTTACCTTCATCGAAGGGGCCGAACTAGTATAAACTCTCTTGCGTCCCTGTGTCCGCTTTAACCCCTTCAAGCTAACCAGTAGCGATGGCTCCACGACTAAGTCCTTTCTCTAGGACATCTGCCGTGACAAAGCCAGGACATCGACGGTACATGTATCTCACACCGACGATACTTTCTATTTAGGGTTTCTCCTCTACCGCTCGGCGACCCTCGACGACCCTCGTTCCTGATAAAATAAAGAGGAACAAGAAGAAAAAAAAAGAGGAGAAGAAGAAAGGAATAGAGGAGAAGAAGAGAAAAATAGAATATATATTCTATTTTTCTCTTCTTCTCCTCTATTCCTTTCTTCTTCTCCTCTTCTTTTTTTTCTTTTTTCTTCTTCTTATTTATTTCTCCTCGTCTTCCTCTCCCCTCTCGGCGACCCTAGACCCCCTCTCGACCCTCGACCCCTAGGCGACCGTCGACACCTCTATTTTTTTTTCTTCCTCTTCTTTTTTATCCTCTTCTTCCTCTACCGCTCGGCGACCCTCGACGACCCTCGTTCCCGATAAAAAAGAGGAAGAAGAAGAAAAAAAGAGGAGAAGAAAGAATAGAGGAGATCTTCTCCTCTATTCTTTCTTCTCCTCTTTTTTTTCTTCTTATTCCTCTTCTTTTTTTATCCTCTTCT
>NC_041388.1:518748363-518748995 GCF_002162155.2 Triticum dicoccoides
CCTCTCATGTTCGACGACCCTCGACCCCTTGGCCGCCCTCTCGACACACCCACGACCTAAAATGACCTAAAATGAAAATAACCTAAAATTCGCTAAAGTTATCGATGACCCTCTCGACACACCCACGAATAAGAAAATATATCATCTTCTTCATCTCCTCTTCTTTGCATATTCACATAGCCACATACACATACATAGCCACATACATATTCATCTATGAATAAAAAAACATCATAGGTACAATTCATATCGACATTTATACATACATGAAAAAAATTATATGAACATCGGGAACAAAAAGATCATCGAGCAAAATTATTTTCCATGAACATACATATAGCCACATTCATATAGAACTTTTCCATATATGAATATATATATATGATTTTCTAAAAATGTAACTTTTGCATATATGAACATATATACACAGAGAAAATACATGCATATATAGCCATATCCATAAACAGAGAGCAGCGGCGGCAATGGGTGGCGTCGTCGGCGACGGGGATGGGAAAGGGGGGAGCTCACTGGGGGCGGGCGGTGACAGGGAGAGGAGGCCAGCGACGGGAAGGAGGACGGCGGGCTCGGGGATGCCGGCGACGGGGACGGCGTGCGCGGGGCGGCACGCGGTG
>NC_041388.1:518749581-518750264 GCF_002162155.2 Triticum dicoccoides
AGGGGGGCATTGGTCACGGTTTGTGCCACGAACCGTGACCAATGCCCCCCTTTAGTCCCGGTTGGTGCCACCAACCGGGACCAAAGGCCTTGTGCGGCTGCTACGTTGAAAGTTTAGTCCCACCTCGCTAGTTGAGAGGGGTGCGCCGTGGTTTATAAGCCCCACTGCCGCACCCCTCTCAAGCTCCTCTCCATTGCAGGCTTACGGGCCTAATTGTCACTGCTATGCCAGTGGGCCTACTGGGCCTCCTGCGGGCCTGAATCCTGGCCCTTGGATGGGTTTCTAGTCGTATTCAGGCCGTGAGGGCCCAGTAGGTGGCATTTTTTTGTGTTTTTGTTGCTTTATTTATTTTCTTTTCTTTTTTGCTTTATTTTTTAATTCTTTATGCTTCTAGTTTTAGAAAAATTATAAACTTTTTGTTAATGCCATTAGTTTTCAAATTTGAAAACACTTTTTTTGGTTTTTTGTTTTCTTTATTGCTTTATTTATTTTATTTTGTTTCTACTTACAACAAAATACTTATTGTTGCTATTTTTTTCCAGTTTTTTTGTTTTGTTTTCTGCATTATTTATTTTCTTTTGTTTTTTGCTATATTTTTTTATTCTTTTTGCTTTTAGTTTTAGAAAAATTATAAACTTTCTGTTAGTGCCATTAGTTTTCAAATTTGAAAACACTTTTTTAAT
>NC_041388.1:518750535-518790926 GCF_002162155.2 Triticum dicoccoides
GTTTTTTTCTTATTTTTTTGATTTGTTTTTTGCATTATTTATTTTCTTTTGTTTTTTGCTTTAATTTTTAATTCTGTTTGCTTTTAGGTTAGCAAAATTATAAACTTTCTGTTAGTGCCATTAGTTTTAGAAAAATTATAAACTTTCTCTTAGTGCCATTAGTTTTCAAATTTGAATAGTTAAAATTTGAATTCTTTGAAAATTGTTTAAATCACAAGTTTGTGATTAACTTACTAAAAAAATGAGAATAGATGCGCTTATAGAGAAAATTCAACCTAAATTCCTAGTAAATTTCTATGAATTTCAGAGAAATTCACTATGAATTTAGGTTAAACTTTTCTCTATTAGGGCATCTATTTTCACTTTGAGAGGAGCTCAACAAGGCAGAGAGGGAAGGGCTTATAAACCGGTGTGAGCCCCTTTGGTTGGCGAGGTGGGACTAAACTCTGCCCGCAACGAGGACCAACCCTTCAGTCCCGGTTTGTGGCACAAACCGGGACTAATGGTCATGGGCCAGGGGTGAGGAGCAAAATTATAAACTTTCTGTTAGTGCCATTAGTTTTAGAAAGTTGAAAGTTGAAAGTTGGCATGGGCCAGGGACTAATGGTCATGGTATTACGAGGGCCGAACCATAAGACATGAAAGCATTTCAAATGAACTCTGAAAAAGTTGAAAGTTGGCATGGTATCATAATTTCACCCACATAGCATGTGCATGTACAAAACGGATAATGGTAGCATGTTCGTGTGTTACAAAGTTGGCATGGTATCATCATAATAGTTGCGGGAGAAAGTCTTCACTTTTTCTTCGGTTGTGTCATTTGCTTATTGCGCCGTTTCCATTGATAATCTTCATTGTTTATCAGGATGCTTGGGTCAGCCTTGACATTGAAGGGAGGAATTTCATGAAACTTTTCATAATCTTCAGACATGTCTGTCTTGCCGTCCACTCCCAGGATGTCCCTTTTTCCTGAAAGAACTATGTGGCGCTTTGGCTCATCGTATGATGTATTCGCTTCTTTATCTTTTCTTTTTCTCGGTTTGGTAGACATGTCCTTCACATAGATAACCTGTGCCACATCATTGGCTAGGACGAACGGTTCGTCAGTGTACCCAAGATTTTTCAGATCCACTGTTGTCATTCCGTACTGTGGGTCTACCTGTACCCCGCCGCCTAACAGATTGACCCATTTGCACTTAAACAAAGGGACCTTAAAATCAGGTTCGTAGTCAAGTTCCCATATGTCCACTATGTAACTATAATATGTGTCCTTTCCGCTCTCGGTTGCTGCATCAAAGCGGACACCGCTGTTTTGGTTGGTGCTCTTTTGATCTTGGGTGATCGTGTAAAATGTATTCCCATTTATCTCGTATCCTTTGTAAGTCAATACAGTCAAAGATGGTCCCCTGGACAACAAGTACAACTCATCACAAAAAGTGTTGTCACCTCTGAGACGTGTTTCCAACCAACTGCTGAAAGTCCTGATGTGTTCACATGTAATCCATTCGTCACACTGCTCCGGGTGTTTGGAGCGCAGACTGTTCTTGTGTTCATCGACATACGGGGTCACCAAGGTAGAGTTCTGTAGAACTGTGTAGTGTGCTTGAGACCAAGAATATCCGTCCCTGCATATTATTGAGTCTCTTCCAAGAGTGCCTTTTCCAGTCAGTCTCCCCTCATACCGTGATTTAGGGAGACCTATCTTCTTAAGGCCATGAATGAAGTCAACACAAAACCCGATAACATCCTCTGTTTGATGGCCCATGGAGATGCTTCCTTCTGGCCTAGCGCGGTTACGGACATATTTCTTTAGGACTCCCATGAACCTCTCAAAGGGGAACATATTGTGTAGAAATACGGGCCCCGGGATGACAATCTCGTCGACTAGATGAACTAGGACGTGCGTCATGATATTGAAGGATGGTGGGAACACCAGCTCAAAACTGACAAGACATTGCACCACATCACTCCTTAGCCTTGGTACGATTTCTAGATCGATAACCTTCTGAGAGATTGCATTGAGGAATGCACATAGCTTCACAATGGCTAATCGGACGTTTTCCGGTAGAAGCCCCCTCAATGCAACCGGAAGCAGTTGCATCATAATCACGTGGCAGTCATGAGACTTTAGGTTCTGAAACTTTTTCTCTGGCATATTTATTATTCCCTTTATATTCGACGAGAAGCCAGTCGTGACCTTCATACTGAGCAGGCATTCAAAGAAGATTTCTTTCTCTTCTTTCGTAAGAGCGTAGCTGGCAGGACCTTTATACTGCTTCGGAGGCATGCCGTCTTTTTCGTGCAAACATTGCAGGTCCTCCCGTGCCTCAGGTATATCTTTTGTCTTCCTATACACGCCCAAGAAGCCTAGCAGGTTCACGCAAAGGTTCTTTGTCACGTGCATCACGTCGATTGAAGAGCGGACCTCTAGGTCTTTCCAGTAGGGTAGGTCCCAAAATATAGATTTCTTCTTCCACATGGGTGCGTGTCCCTCAGCGTCATTCGGAACAGCTAGTCCACCGGGACCCTTTCCAAAGATTACGTAGTGTAAATCATTGACCATAGCAAGTACGTGATCACCGGTACGCATGGCGGGCTTCTTCCGGTGATCTGCCTCGCCTTTGAAATGCTTTCCTTTCTTTCGACATTGATGGTTGGTCGGAAGAAATCGACGATGGCCCAGGTACACATTCTTCCTACATTTGTCCAGGTATATACTTTCAGTGTCATCTAAACAGTGCGTGCATGCGTGGTATCCTTTGTTTGTCTGTCCTGAAAGGTTACTAAGAGCGGGCCAATCGTCGATGGTCATGAACAGCAACGCCTTAAGGTTAAATTCCTCATGTCTGTGCTCATCCCACGTACCTACACCGTTTCCATTCCACAGCTGTAAAAGTTCTTCAACTAATGGCCTTAGGTACACATCAAATTCGTTGCCGGGTTGCTTAGGGCCTTGGATGAGAACTGAAATCATAATGAACTTCCGCTTCATGCACATCCAAGGAGGAAGGTTATACATATATAGAGTCACGGGCCAGGTGCTGTGACTGCTGCTCTACTCCCCGAAAGGATTAATGCCATCCGCGCTTAAAGCAAACCATACATTCCTTGGGTCCTTTGCAAACTCATCCCAGTACTTTCTCTCGATTTTTCTCCACAATGACTCGTCAGCGGGTGCTCTCAACTTCCCATCTTTCTTTCGGTTCTCACTGTGCCATCGCATCAACTTGGCATGCTCTTCGTTTCTGAACAGACGTTTCAACCGTGGTATTATAGGAGCATACCACATCACCTTCGCAGGAACCCTCTTCCTGGGGGGCTCGCCGTCAACATCACCAGGGTCATCTCGTCTGATCTTATACCGCAATGCACCGCATACCGGGCATGCGTTCAGATCCTTGTATGCACCGCGATAAAGGATGCAGTCATTAGGGCATGCATGTATCTTCTCCACCTTCAATCCTAGAGGGCATACGACATTCTTTGCTGCGTATGTACTGTCAAGCAATTCGTTATCCTTTGGAAGCTTCTTCTTCAATATTTTTAGTAGCTTCTCAAATCCTTTGTCAGCCACAGCATTCTCTGCCTTCCACTGCAGCAATTCCAGTATGGTACCGAGCTTTGTGTTGCCATCTTCGCAATTGGGGTATAACCCTTTTTTGTGATCCTCTAACATGCGATCGAACTTCAGCTTCTCTTTTTGACTTTCGCATTGCGTCCTTGCATCGACGATGACCCGGCGAAGATCGTCATCATCGGGCACATCGTCTGGTTCCTCTTGATCTTCAGCAGATTCACCCGTTGCAGCATCATTGGGCACATCGTCTAGTTCCTCTTGATTTTCACCAGCTCCCCCCGTTGCAGCATCACCGTATTCAGGGGGCACATAGTTGTCATCGTACTCTTCTTCTTCGCCGTCTTCCATCATAACCCCTATTTCTCCGTGCCTCGTCCAAACATTATAGTGTGGCATGAAACCCTTGTAAAGCAGGTGGGAGTGAAGGATTTTCCGATTAGAGTAAGACCTCGTATTCCCACATTCAGTGCATGGACAACACATAAAATCATTCTGCTTGTTTGCCTCAGCCGCATCGAGAAACTCATGCACGCCCTTAATGTACTCGCAGGTGTGTCTGTCACCGTACATCCATTGTCGGTTCATCTGCGTGCATTATATATAATTAAGTGTCCAAATTAATAGAAGTTCATCATCACATTAAAACCAAAGTGCATACATAGTTCTCATCTAACAACATATAGCTCTCCAGAGCATCTAATTAATTAAACCATACATTGAAACTATGTAAAACATTTCAATGCGAAAACAAATGCGATCATAATCGCAACCAAGGTAACAATTGATCCAACGGCATAATGATACCAAGCCTAGGTATGAATGGCATATTTTCTAATCTTTCTAATCTTCAAGCGCATTGCATCCATCTTGATCTTGTGATCATCGACGACATCCGCAACATGCAACTCCAATATCATCTTCTCCTCCTCAATTTTTTTTATTTTTTCCTTCAACAAATTGTTTTCTTCTTCAACTAAATTTAACCTCTCGACAATAGGTTCGGTTGGCATTTCCGATTCACATACATCCTACATAAATAAAATCTATGTCATGTTGGTCGGCATAATTTTCATAAACAATAAATGAACCAATAGTTATAAAGATAATATATATACCACATCCGAATCATAGACAGGACGAGGGCCGACGGGAGCGGATACCAAAACCATCGCACTATATAAGATGCAATAATAAAAGTAAGAAAATAATACAAGTATCTATGTAAACATACAAGTAAGAATATTTTTCCTTTCATAAAGAAGATAAGAACAAGAGGCTCACCACGGTGGTGCCGGCGATGAGCTCGGCGCGGGTGATCGACGGCGGTGAATACGGGGACGGGGCGTGACGGACCGCTAAACCTAGACAAATATTATGGAAAATGGAGTTTGGAGGTCGAGCTTGGAGAGGAGAAAGCTTAAGTAGTGTGGCTCGGGCATTCCATCGAACACCTTGTGTGCATAGGAGGTGAGCTAGAGCACCACCAAGCCCTCTCCCCCTCGGCCAGAGAAAAACAGAGCACTGGGGTGCTCTGCTCGCGAGCGAGGGGTATATATAGGCACCTCATTGGTCCCGGTTGGTGACATGAGCCGGGACTAAAGGGGATCCTTTGGTCCCAGTTCAAGCCACCAACCGGGCCAATGGTGGTGAGCCAGGAGCGAGGCCCATTGGTCCCGGTTCATCCCATCAACCGGGACCAAAAGGTCCAGATGAACCGGGACCAATGGCCCACGTGGCCCGGCCGGCCCCCTGGGCTCACGAACCGGGACCAATGCCCACATTGGTCCCGGTTCTGGACTGAACCGGGACTAATGGGCTGACCCGGCCTGGACCAAAGCCCTGTTTTCTACTAGTGACAATGATACACGTATATATTTCGAACCGTATTTGAACAAACGAAAAAAATTACATGCAAACCGGATAATTTTCATACAAAATGGACAAAAAAATCTTTACATCTTCAACAAATTTCAGATAAACTATAACATACTAGACTATTCTAACCTAGTCTAAATGATCGTTGGCCGCGGCCACGGCCATTTCCCAAGACATATCTTTCCCACGTTCAGCGGTGAGCTCACCGGCCGGCCGGGAGCCCAAAAGAGTGAAGCTTCAGTGGGGAAGGAAGAGTAATGGCCTCTGCGAGGCTCTGGACAAGCTCACCGCCTGTAGGGCCCGAGAAGACGTCAGCAGTGGCCTCTCTGAGACCCAACCGTTGGCGGCCTCCCGTATTCTATTTTTCCTCGCTATCGATGGCAGTGGACGTGGACGTCCAGACTTGTCGTCGAGGCGGCGTGGCTGACACGATGTTGTCGTCGTCCTTGGTCTCCTCTTCCTCCCTTAATTTCCTCCGCCGTCAAGTCGATGTGCACGAACTAGGTGTCTTCCTTCGTCGGCCGCCTCGTGAACGGCTTGCCAGCGTTGCTGCCCTCTAGAGAGCTGGCCGGCAAGTCATCCTGAATCCGGCTAGCTCGGCAGGCCTGCCAGGTGGCCGGCTGGCCGCAATGCCGGACAGCTCCTGTTTTGTTCGGTGAAGAGGTTGTCCCACAGTCAGTGCTTTGGAGCTTGAGGGGGTGTTTGGTTCAGAAGTTCTAGGACTTTTTCTAGTCCCAGGGACTAATAAAGAAGACTCTCTAGTAGAGTCTTTTTCTAGTCTCTGTAGAAAAAATCTCTCCCGTTTGATTCCTAGAGACTTTTTAGGGACTTTTTCTAGTCTATGAGACTAAAAAGTCCGTGAACCAAACACCCCCTGAGGCCATTGACACAGAAGATTGGGAGCGAAGGTGTGAATCTTGCCGGGCTTGGCTATCGTTCAAATGCATGTTTGCACACGCGGCGGTCGATCCTGTGCTTATTCAGTTTTCTGTTTCATGTGCCAACAAGGTGATGACCGACGAAAATGACGATGAACAATTTGCAATTTGCATGGCCACCGTGCACCGATGCACGAGAAGAAAGTTGTCACGCGAATCCCATACTTCGACGTCATCCCTGACGACTCCGGCCTCCGGCTGAGACCCTGGCTGACAGCTACCGGTTCGTCACAAGAACATCCCAGTGCAGCTAGCTGCTTCATGGAGCGATAAGATTGGGACAGCGGACCGGCGGTGCAGATTTGTTGTTTGTGTTTTGTTTGTTTCCAGCGGCGCGTACGTGGGCGATGACGATTGAGCAACAAGTTCATGGGACCATGCATGCATGGGATCGGAGGAGCGAGCCTACCCATGAGCTCTTGACCAGCCTCGATAAGTCCATCGGCAGTGGCTCTCTCAAGGACCAACTAGGAAGATATTCGATCACGTGCGTTTCTCTCCGGCACTCCAGCTAGTAGCTTGCTCTTTCTGGCTTGCCGCTTACTCTACCTCGCAGCAGCTAGAGTCAAATTCAGTGTAGAAACAAAGACAACTTTCGCTTGAGATCTTCGTTTCATCAATGCTAAACAATACTCCCTCCATTTCATAATGCGGTTGTGTTGCATATAGATTTACAAAAGAATCAAACTTTGTAAGCTTTGATCGAGTTCATAGAGAAAACTACTCTCTCTGTCTTCTAATGTAGTATGTTTTTGATACCTTAGAAAATGTCTTATATTATAAGACAGAGGGACTATTTATAGAGTAATGTACTCCCTTTGGTCCCTTTTACTTCACGTGTTAGATTTGTGTCAAGTTAAATTTTGTAAAGTTCGATTATATGAAAAAATATCGACATCTATAATACCAAATATATATGTTGTAAACTACTCCCTTCGTTCTAAAATAGATGACTCAACTTTATATTAACTTTATACAAAATTGAGTCATCTATTTCGGAACGGAGGGAGTACATTTCATAATGAATCTAAAAATATTGATTTTGCATTGTTGAATATTGGTACTTTTTTCTATAAATTTGGTCAAAATAGAGATAATTTGATTTTGAAGAAAATTTATATGCAGACTATAAAGATCATGAAAAGATAATTTGACTTTGTAAGCTTTGATCAAGTTCATAGAGAAAACTACTTTCTTGGTCTTTTAATGTATATTTTTTGATACCTCGGAAAACATCTTAAGACGGATGGAGTATTTATAGAGTTATGTACTCCCTCCGTTCTTTTTTTTACTCTGCGTATTAGATTTGTGTCATGTTAAACTTTGCAAAGTTTAAGTATAAAACCACATTTCGTAATGAATCTAACAATATTGATTTGTATTGTGAATATTGGTATTTTTTCTACAAGTTTGATCAAAGTAGAGATAATTTAATTTCGGACAAAACTTATGTACAGACTAAAAAACCTGAGGGAATACTATAAACTATGAACCTACATCTTATGTTGATCATCGGCCATTCTATAAATGCCACATTTCACATGCCATCTAGTATCACTCACTGCAATCACAGTCTATCACTAGCTAGCTCAGCTGCCCTACACCGCACGCGGATTAGGTAGCCATGGCGGCTCATGACTCGGACCACGGCGGCACCGTCCACGTCCTCCTGCTCCCGTACCCGAGCCAGGGCCACATCAACCCGTTCCTCCAGTTCGGCAAGCGCCTCGCCTCCCACGCCGGCGTCCGCTGCACGCTCGCCGTCACGCGCTACCTCCTCGGCCAGGGCCGGGACCCGTGCCCGGGCGCCGTCCACCTCGCCAAGATCTCCGACGGCTTCGACCGCGGCGGCTTCGCCGAGGCCGCCGGCGACGTCGCCGCGTACCTCGCCCGGCTGGACTCCGTCGGCTCCCGCACGGTGGACGAGCTGCTGCGGTCCGAGGCGGAGAAGGGCCGGCCCGTGCGCGCCGTCGTGTATGACGCGTTCCTGCAGCCGTGGGCGCCAAGCGTGGCCCGGCGGCATGGCGCTGCGTGCGCGTCCCTCTTCACGCAGGCGCCCGCGGTGAACGTGGCCTACGCGCACGCCGGGGCAGGGCGGCTGGCCGTTCCGGTTGTTGCTGGCACGGTGCCGCCGGAGCTGCCCGGCCTGCCGGCTGTGCTCGGACCGGACGACGTGCCGTCGTTCATGGCCAAAACCGACGAGTGCCCTGCGTACCTGGACCTGCTGGTGAGACAGTTCGTGGGGCTCGACGCCGCCGACTACGTCCTCGTCAACTCCTTCCACGAGCTGCAGCCACAGGTACGCACACAAGCTCGTCGCTCTCACTCAATGTGTCACTCTGTTCACTCGCTATAGACGGCACTAGGTACTGAAACACTACTATTGTCAAAATTTGGAAGGAATCGGAGTACATGGCGTCGATGTGGGGGGCCAAGACGGTAGGCCCGACGGTGCCTTCGGCGTACCTCGACAACCGCCTGCCGGACGACGCGTCCTACGGCTTCCACCTGCACACGCCGACCACGGCCGCGACCAAGGCGTGGCTGGACGCCCGGCCGGCGCGCTCCGTCGCGTACGTCTCCTTCGGCAGCATCGCCGCGCTGGGGCCGGAGCAGATGGCGGAGGTGGCGGAGGGCCTTTTCAACAGCGGCAAGCCATTCCTGTGGGTGGTCAGGGCCTTGGAGACGTCCAAGATCCCCGACGGCTTCGCCGACAAGGCGGGCGGGAAGGGGCTGATCGTGCCGTGGACGGCGCAGCTGGAGGTGCTGGCGCACGGCGCCGTGGGGTGCTTCGTGACGCACTGCGGGTGGAACTCGACGACTGAGGCGCTGAGCGCCGGGGTGCCGATGGTGGCGGTGCCGCACTGGTCGGACCAGCCGACGAACGCCAAGTACATCGAGGACGTGTGGCGCGTCGGCGTGCGCGCGCGGCCGGACGCGGGCGGGGTGGTGAGGCGGGAGGAGGTGGAGCGGTGCGTGAGGGAGGTGATGGGGAGCGAGGAGTACCGGACGAGGGCGGCGTCGTGGAGTGAGAAGACGAAGGCGGCCATGAGCGAAGGCGGGAGCTCGGACAGGAACATCTTGGAGTTTCTCCGTGGACTCGGGTCGAGGAAATCCGAGCGGTCGGGAGCGGCGGAAGATCTGTAGTCTCGTGCTGTTTCTCGTGGAAAATCTGCTGTCCGTCGTTTTGATGTCTCGTGCCATTTTTCTCTGACAAGTACGCGTCAGTATTAGCGAGAGCTTCCTACTGAATTTCTCTGAATAAAACCCAGTCCCCTTGAATGTGAAGCGAAGCGTGGAGAAACTTTCTGGTGTGGCTGGGCGCAGATGGGCCAACGATGCGAGTGGGCTGGCCGCAAATGTGACCACGGTTTAGTCACACTTCCCTGAGAAACAATTTGGACAAGTCCATTTTTTCTCAGTGCAGCTGAATCAAAATCGACTTGCACCAATTTGGTCAGTCAATTCTTTTTAGGAGCACTAGGTCCTTAGCAACCACTTGTTTTTTTTACTATAAACAGTAGGGTAAAACTCCACTGCAACCTTTATTAAATAAAACAGAAAACAAAAAAAATGGTCTGATAGGCTTGAGATAAGCCCCAAGAAATACAAAGAATAAAGAACAGAAAGAAAGAGAAAAAGAAAGAAAGAGAAAACTAAGAAAACTAAAAAAGAGCTAAGAATCTAAAAAAGAACAACTAAAGCTACAATTACAACAAGGACTCCAACCAAGCAGTAAACTGTAATTCATATTTCTTCTTCATCCTGTATTTGAGTAATTTGAGCTCCTCCATGAAGATGAATTCCCAGCCTTGACATGTGTGGGTGATATTCTCAAAGATTTTATTGTTTCTGGATATCCACATGTTCCATGATCCTAAGATAATGATCTCCATGAAAAAAAGGTAGTTGAGCTTGTCCTTGAGGTCTTGATATGCTTCTAATACAGAGAGATTAGGGGTTCTGGTAGGACAGATATAATCCCAGCATTGAATAGCAAAAGGGCACCCCCAAAATGGATGATGTAATGTTTCTTCTTGCTGACAATCCCTCACTGCACAGTTATAGACTTCCAATTCAAAGCTTTTTCTTCTTAAGAGATTCCTTGTGTTTACTCTATCATGTAAGAGCATCGAGAAGAACACTTTGTGTTTTGGTTGACAAGAGCTCTTCCAAATCCAACTGAAATGTGGTGGAGTTTGTTTGTGACCAATCAGAACATTATATGCCTTAATGGAAGAATAAAATTCATTTCCCCATATGTAGCTCCATGTATCCATTGAATCCAAGTATTCAGATTGCCTTAAAGAGAAGCAAATGTCTTACATTTCTAAGAACTCCTCGTATGCTTGTGTTGCCATTTACAATGGCAGGTGGAAGAGATCCTGGAGATATTCATTATTGACTACTTGTTGAACACTTGTGTGTGGATTTTTGACAAAGAAATGAAGATGATGGAATTTGTGTTTGAGAACAAATTGGTGCCACATGTCATCCCAGAACAAGGCACTTCTTCCATCTCCCACATTACACCTGGCAATAGCTTTAAAATGATCAATTAGAACTAAGTTTGATTTCCACCAGAAGGAACCCACTTTTTGATCTCTTGGAAGTTGTCCATTGCTGTAATATGTCTCCCAAATGAGGTTGACCCAAGGAATGTCATGTCTATTGAAGAATTTGTGAAGATTTTTCATGAGCAGCGTGTTGTTTTGTGTATATATATCCATGACTCCCAAACCACCCTGATTTTTGGGTCTACAAACTGTGTGCCAGGCCACAAGTGTTGGTCTGTGATCCTCCATGTCAGGGCTTCTCCATAGACAATGCCTCAAATATTTAATGATCTGCTTTTTTATAGTAATGGGTATGTCCAAACAACACATGAAGAAGACTGATCAGGATGCCAGCACTGATTTGACTAGTAGCAACTTCCGTGCCTGAGTCATAAAGGTAGAGATACCAGCTAATCTCTTAGCAATTCTGTTAACTAGTGGCAGACACTGTTCCACAGTTGGTTTATAAATCCCCAGAGGAAGGCCTAGGTGAGTAAAAGGGAATTGTCCCCTCGCACATTGTAGAGTGTTGGTGAAAATGCTTACTCTGTCTTCTGCAACCACTTGTGCTTCGTTTGAAATGGAACTGACCCGATACCTGGTAACACATAAGACAGAAACAACACAAAAAAACAAACTTTTCTAGAAAGCATGAATTAGTTTCATTAGTTTTACCCTTAAAGAAGAAAGAAATTTTTAAAAAATGAAACAAATAATGAAAACAATTGCCCACAGTTTACACTGAAACGGTAATCTTTTACAATATAAAATAATAAGCATATATTAATGGAATTCGAAAATAAAATCTAAGAATAAATGAATAACTGGCATTGGTGTTACCCTTAAAGAAAAAACAAAATAAAAACTAAAAAATAGAAATAATGAATTATTATAATAAGAATGAATTAGTATCATTGGTATTAGTATTACCCTTTAAGAAGAGTAGAATGAAAAAAAAAGAAACTTGCACACAACTTTGCACTTTTTGTAATATGCAACGAGTAAGCATAAGTAGTGCAATTTGCGCACTCTAGTCTAATCTACATACATATTCTATAGTACTTGTGTGTATACCTACACATAAAACTAAAAACAAATGAAATTCTTTAAAGAAGTAAACATTATTTGCATTGGCATACCCTTTAAGATGAAATAAAATGAAAATAAAACTAAAAAATAATGAATAAATTTGCACAAAATGTCCACATAAATTGTGTTTTTTAATATGCAAAAATAAACATAAAATAGTGATTTTGTTCTGCAAAAACAAGTTTTCTAAGACTGAATGAATTGGTGACATTAGAATTACCATTAAATAAGTAATAAAATGAAGTAAAACCTAAATAAAAATGAAAAAAAATTAATTTTTCTACGGAGGAATGAATTGGTGGCATTGTTATTATCTTTTTAGGAAAAATAAAATGAAAAACATAAAAAAAAACTCGCACAAAATTTTACACCAAAATTGTATTTTTTTTAATATACGAAGAATACACATATATTATGCCATTTTTGCACTCTAGTATAGTTTACAAACATATTATATATTACTTGCGTGTGTGCATTTACAGTCACCCAACATCCTAATAATACCTATAAAAGGAAATTTTGACTGACTAAAAAAGAAAAGAAAACATATAAAAGGGGCAGGGACTGGCTACGGGCTTCAGGCCTAATAAGACAATCTACTGACCCCCAAACAGGACCAAGTCAAAAATTCAGCTTAAAAATCCATGAAACAACACAAATTGAGAAAAGATACATTCTAAAAAAAAGGTGAGAAAAGATACCACGAATCTTGACAAAAGAATCAACGGTCAGAAAAAAACCCCAACTAAATCCATTACAATTTATTTTAACCAACTGAATCCCTTACAAGAAAGAAAAGAACCGAACCTAATGAAATTTTAGCACGTGAGCTCAGAAGAAGAAAAGCACTGGTCTAAACGCTCAGAGGGACAGAAGGGCTTTCACTGCAAGCTTTGTTTCTCATCAACTAGTGTAGGATGATGCCATTCCCATTGGATCATTGGACCATTGAGAGAACATGCATGTCCGTAGCAGGAATTTTGACGAGAAACAGTTCGATCCCCACGTGTCAAAGTCGTAGACCTCTAAGCTCCCTTGTCAGCTCCCGCTTCTAGAAAGGCAATGATGCTCGAGTTGACTGGACTTGCTCGCACTGCAGTGAGCAAAACATCGTTCTTGTGGTCAAGGACAAGGAGAAAGCCGAGAGTGATGTGAATAGGTAGGCAGCTCTGAAGGGCAGAAATCATATATCTGACCTCAGGCAGAAATCAAATCACAAATTGACCTGGTCACGAAAAAATTTCACTCTCCTGACCCTTTGGTGTGGCGCACGACAGCCGGGCGCCACACCATACTGTGCAGCGCCCTTCCCTTAGGCGTCGCACATCCTGCCAGCGTGGCAGCCCTGGTCCAGTTGCGGCCCCACACGCACCTGTGCAGCGCCTAAGAGCTAGGCGCCACACACCTGTAATGTGCAGCGCCTAGCTCTCGGGCGCTGCACAGTCTGTGTTCCACTTGGGCTGGCCCCACCCTCTCTCCCCTCCCCCCCCCACCCCACACACCCCCACCCGACCCAAACCCTTAGACTTGCGGCCCTCCTCTCTTCCCCTCTCCCCCCTCTCAAATCCTTCTCAAATCTTGCAAATCCGGAGTATTTGACCGTGGATTTCGAAGCCAACCCCTCCCTTAAGGTAATCTCCTCCGATCCCCTCGTTTCATCCATAGAAATTGTCACATTTGCTCAAATCTTGCTAGTTTGGGGAAACCCTAGATTTTGATAGGATTTGGAAATTTGTGTTGAATGATGTTATATTTCTTTGCTAATTTGGGTTGTTTAGGCTTCCATAGTATGCTAAGGTTAGGGTTATGTGTGTTTGATGTTGGTGTTAGGGTTGTGGTTATTGTTATGTGGGGGTTAGGGTTATTAATTCATATATATGTTAGGGCATATGTGTGCAAATATTTTTCTTAAGTATTTACTTGATATATGTGTGTTTTTGATTATTGTAGGGATGGGGAGAACATGTGTTTATGTTCATCATGTGGATAAAGAGGCCTTTTTGAAAGGCAATGTTGAGACGGACCCGGATGAGCTTGACATGGTGTTTGAGAGTAGTCCTAACTATGCGGAGCTTTTGAAACAAGTGAGGAAAGATTTGAATTGGATGGACCCAAGTGACGTTGTTGAGTTCGAGGGAAGGCATAATGTTGGTTTAGGAATGCACATCCGTTGGAAGACAATGCGTGTGAACTCCGAGCAACGTTGGGTTGCATACAAGGAGACGGTTGCCGAATCTCTAGACAAGACTCTTGAGTTATTTGCCTCCAAGAAGGTTGAGTCTACTTTGAATTTAGACTTGAACCGGAACCCCTCCCCGTTGGTTGCTAGCACTCCCCCACCCATGAACCAAGATCAAATGAGTGAACCACAATTCACGCAAGAAGATTGGCCAACATTGAGCCCGACTCCAAAAAACCAAAATGAAGGTTTTGAAGAGGAGAATGATGAGTACGAGGAGGATGACAACGAAGTTGACCTCCATGACAACAATGTGGGTGATCTCGACCAATATCATGTGCAAGAGACAATGGACCAATCCATCCCTTTTTCCCGTGCATATGCATCGGACTCGGATGACGATGGTCCTGATGAAGAAGTTGATGAGGAGGGGTTCACACCGAAGGAGGCCGAAGCATTTAAGAAGGTATTCGGGCGGGATCACAAGACACCATTGTTCAAGGATCTTAGTCTCGCGGATGAAGCCGTTGTGGATGGTGGAAAATGCATATCTCTTGGAGCTAGGCCAAGTTCTCACCGTGATTTGGAAGACGGCAAGAACGGGATATATCCCGGTTGTGAGTTTCAATCCTTCTTGGAATTGAAGATGTGGCTCGACAACTACTCGGTTACACATTATCGTCCACATAAAGTGGCCAACTCGGACGTGAATGTGCGTTACACGGTCAAATGTGAAGTGCCAACATGTCCATGGATTGTGCGTGCAAGGCCATGGAAAGGAGGTCCCACTTGGCGCATAGTGAGTTGTCTACCAACTCACATGTGCCGGCACAAGAATGCGGATGGCAAGCTTGTGTACCAACAACACAGACAACTCACGTCCGAGTTCATTGCTTACAGGCTGTCCAACCAAATATCCACACTTCCAACAATGAGCATCAAGAGTGTCATTGACCTTGTGAAAGCCATCTTTCATTACAAGGTGAAGTACGGCAAGGCATGGAAGGCGAAGCAAGCCGCATTCAAGATGTTGTATGGCAATTGGGAGGAAGCATACAACCGACTCCCTAGGTTGTTGTTAGCTATGGCCTCCACAAACCCAGGCATGGTTCACATGGTTGAGCCTCATGGTCACCAAACATTGATTCATAACGGGAGGACCGTCCGAGTATTTGGCCGTGCATTTTGGGCCTTTGAGCAATGCGTGAGGGCTTTTGAGCATTGTCGGCCCGTCATCGCCATTGATGGCACGTTCTTGACCGGACAATACAAGGGCACTTTATTGGTTGCAATAGCAAGTGATGCCAATAACCGGGTGTTGCCTTTGGCTTTCGCTTTGGTTGAGGTGGAGAACAATGATAACTGGGAGTGGTTCTTGCGTCAACTGAGAACAAGGGTATTACCTGCTGAAAGGGAAATTTGTGTCATATCGGATCGCCATCCTGGAATTCTAAATGCGGTGGTGGTTGACATTCCCGGACATACAAAGTTGCATCATCGATGGTGCATGAGGCACTTTTGTGCAAACTTCTATAGGGCATGTGGTATCAAGGAGTTGGCCGATGATCTTCAGGATTGTTGTCTCGCTTTCACCAACAAGTGGTTTTCCACATTGTTCAATGCATTGCTCAGACACAAGAAACTTGACCCCGGCGGTCAGGAGTTTCTGAATAAGAACATTGCCGAAAGGAATATGTGGGCACGTGCTTTCGATGAAGATGGCCGGAGGTACGGTCAAATGACAAGCAATATGGCAGAATGCTTCAATAAGGTGCTCAAGGGTGTACGTGCATTACCCGTGACGACAATAGTTCAATACACATTTGACAAGTTGAATGAATACTTTTTAAAGCACTCAATGGAGACTGATAAGCAGATTGCTGGTGAGAACAAGGATAAGCACAAGTACAATTTCCCACCAAAGGTTGAAGAATGGTTGGAATTTCAATCACGAAAGGCAGGCTCCGAAGAAGTTGTACTATATGACGACAACGAGTGGAAGTATGAGGTGAAAGAGCCCGGAGGAGCCACAAACGATGGCCGCCAACACGGAGGTCGGGCTTTCAAGGTCTCCCTAACACGGTGTGATTGCAGCTGCATGAGGCCGTCTTTGCTTCATCTCCCATGCTCGCACTTGTTAAATGCATCCCGGGTTAGGAATGTGGACGTCAATCACCCTCTTACCGTGAGGGAGTCCGAGTTCTCAATCATGACGGTAAAGAATACATGGACTCCACGGTTCTAGCCATACTTGGACCAATCACAATGGCCGGAGTATCATGGAGTTCAACTATGGCCGGACCCGGAATTGAAGATAGTTAGACGGGGAAGACGTAAGACAAAGCGTCTTAGAGGTGACATGGACGGATGGGGCCGTGGTGGTGGTGGAGAATACGGCACCGACCAATTCCAAGAGCCTCGTGAGCAATCCCGTTGTGGGGGCTGCAGTAATGGGGGACACAACACAAGAACTTGTCCCAAACCAAGAAAGAGATCAAAGAAAAATGGTGCAAGCACAAGCCAAACAAATGATAGCCAACCAAGTGAACCAACGGGTAGCCAACCAAGAAAGAGATCAAAGAAAAATGGTGCAAGCACTAGGTGTGATCCTGCAACACGCATCATCCAGCTACATATGAAAGAAAAACAATGTTAACTTGACAGCAAGCTTGCATTGCTAATGAATAAATGAGTTGATCACAAAACAGACCAACTACCTGTCGGTACAAGTAGGCAAGAGTCGCTGAACCCCAGCTCCATTTGCTATCGAAGACGGTCAACGCCTTCAGCCACATCCATGGTGCGTTCTTGCCAGTGGAGTCAGGAAACAAAGTCCTCGACACAATGTACCACATATACACATGAGCATGTGTCTGGATCACATCATCAGTTGCATCCGAAGGGCACGTCGCAAAGTTATTTTGAATCCACGTGAAAGCAGCTCCGGCTGCCTTCCTTTCCCTCTTCTTCTTATCTTCTCCCTCCTCTACATCATCCTCAGCCTCGGTAGGAGCCATACCGATAAGAGCAATCATCTGCTCACGCCACCCATCAGAATCGGTGCTCATACATAGAGGCCTCCCGTCGATAGCAAGACCGGTGATCAACGAGACATCCTCGAGCGTCACGGTCATCTCCCCGGTCCGAAGATGGAAACTGTGGGTCTCTGGCCTCCACCGATCAACAAGAGCGGACACCAGTGGAGCGTTCAGATTCGGCGTGGACCGGCTGACCAACAGAATCCACGGGAGTAGTCCTGCCTGCTTGATGTACGGTGTGTACCGCTCATCGTAAGGCATGGCAGGACCAGAGACCCCGTGATACCGAATCTTCAGAGGTTCAAGCTTCTGCAAAAAACAAGTAATGACAAATCTTAGGGCATGTAAATTTCAACTAAAGGCAAATTTGCAAAATATTTAGATTACTCATTATTACCTTATCCTTCTCGCGCATCATGTAGGCCCGGTGTTGCACGTCGTAGACATCGTCCAGAAGCCAAACCATCCTTACAATTTCAAACAGTAAACATATAAAAGTTCATCTTCATCTCAAATATCGGTATACACTAAACATATAACATGTGTTCAACTACAAGAATCTCAACATCTCCTTCTCACACAATGAATATGTCATATGTGTTCAAATAAACTAAACATCTAATATTTCAAATAAACTCAACATCTAATATTTGAAATAAACTGAACATCTAATATATATCTAAAAAAACTTCTCATATATGTCTACAAAAATCAACATCTCATAGTTATCTATAAAAATAGGCATCTCATATATATCTAAAAAAACTAAACAATCTAGGGTTTCAACAACAAGAATCATATATTGTGAACTAATAAATAACACTACGGTACTACCAATATGAATACACATCCTAAATCGAGCAAACCAAACAAATCAAGGGTTCCATCAAATCATGGACAAATCTCTAGAATGGCAACAAATTTACGGAGCAAAAGAAAGAGAAGGGAAGAGTTTACCTAGTAGGATGGATTGGGGATCGAATCCACGGATCAAATCTTCAGATCTGAGAGGGATGTGGGGGGATTAGATGGGGGCGCCGCCGCCGCCGCTGCTCTCTGTCCAGAGAGCGGAGAGACGAAGAACTGCGTGGTCGGGCTGGGGCGGCCACGCTTAAGTCACTGTGCAGCGCCCAAGGGCTAGGCGCTGCACGTCAAAGTGTGGCGCCTAGCTCTTAGGCGCTGCACAGGTGCGTGTGGGCCGCAACTGGACCAGGGCTGCCACGCTGGCAGGATGTGCGACGCCTAAGGGAGAGGCGCTGCACAGTAGGGTGCGGCGCCCAGCTGTCGGGCGCCACACCGAAGGGTCAGCAGAGTGAAATTTTTTCGTGAACAGGTCAGTTTGTGATTTGATTTCTGCCTCAAGTCAAATATGTGATTTCTGCCGCTCTGAAGTACTCCGTTCGCTTGTGCCCTCGAGAGTGATGTGAATGTGTGGTGCATTTACAGTCACCCAACATCCTGACTTCAACCTTGTGGCGGAGTATAAGTTAAGGTAGACCATGAATGAAGGAGAGATGAGGGATGCTGACTTCAACCTTCTAGGCACCCTTCGAATCTTCTTGGCCCAACCAAACGAGCAGAATTTTAAAAGGCGACGTGAGTTTTTGAAAACCTGCATTCCTAGTTTCTTGGAAAGGGGGGAGGGGGGGCGAGAAAACGGCGGTCGATCTACCCACTCGGCCACCTGAGCAATTGCAGTCGTCCGCTAGAGTAGAGCAGGAGCAAAGCCGATCGAGCGAGCTGAGGGCATCTCCAGCCGTTCGGCCCCCAGGGCGCCTAAATAGAGCGGCCTGGGGACATGCCGGCGCTAGTTCGGCCCCTGGGGGCGACCTAGCTCCCAGTCACGCCCTCAAGCACCGGCAGGATGCGGAAAATTTGAACTAGGTCGTTCCCGCTCACAAAAGACGCCACAAATCCGGCGATCGAACGTAGTCTGGCGTTAGAAAAAACAGAGCGCCGCACGCCGCAAGTTCGCATTCGCAACGAATCACTTGGCGGGGTCGGCTCCAGGCGTTGGCGGAGTCGGCGTGCGCGGGCTCGGCAGTGTCGGAGAGCTGCTTAGGTGCTGGGCTGTGTCGGCGCGGCTTCGGTACTGCTGGACGGCGATGTAGAGGCGTCGTTCGGGCTTGGCGTCCGTGTGGCCGTGGGCGCGAGAGCTGGCGTTGTCGGCGTCGTCGGCGTTGCCGTCTGCATCTGGTTCAGGATGAGGCCGCGCTCCGCCATGTACCACGCCCTGAGTTGCTCGTCGTTGCTTTGGAGCATGTCCGCCCCGCCCATCAGAAAAGCCATGTCGGTGTTCCTCTTCTTCGCAGCGACGTCCGTCCGGAGCAGGTCGACGTTGGTCCGGAGCAGGTCGAGCTTGATGGCACTGTTCGTCATCAGCGACGACCACCGCGCCTCGGTCTTCTCTTCACGTAGGACGACCCGGGCCTGGGCGTCGGCGAGGCAATGCTCGATGGACTCCTGCACTCGCGCGGTTGCCGCGTCGTCGTTTTCCCCTTTCTTTGCCAATTTGTGGCCGTCCGGCCGCCCCTCTGACGCGCCCAGAGTCGTCGCGTCCGGCTTGTATGTCTCCTTGGCCTTGTTGAGGGTACGTCGGACTACCGCCCACTTCTCGCACTTTTCAATGCGCTTGTAGACGTGGAGGTACTTGAAGTCGGCGTCGAGATTGTCGCGCCGATACATGATGAACATGCGCAGCAACTGCGTGGAGGAACAAACAGTTAGCGGGCGTAGACGACGAAGAGATGCAGGCGAACGGCGTGCGTACCTGATCCTCAACGCTGGCACCGCTCTCCGGGCGAGCCGCGACCTCCTCGACGATTCAATGCCATTTGTTGCACGCCCCCTGGATACGCCCCCAATGGTTCGCCATCACCTTGGAGCCGCGCTGCATATAGATGCCTTTGAAGTAGGGGTCGACGAGCTTCCGCTCGTCGAACTCGGCCTTGATGCGGTCCCAGTACGTCTCGAAGCTCTGGTTCCTGCCGGTGGTCGGGTCGAGGCAGACGACTTTTCATACTTCGGCGAGGCATTCCTCCTCCTTGGACGTCCACTTGATGCGCGGTTCGCCTGGCCTAGCTGCCCGCTTCTTCTTCTGGCGCCCCTTCGTCGGATCAGGAGCCGGCTCCTCCTCCTCCTCGTCGTCCTCCTCCTCCTTGGGTTCCTACGCTTCATGCGCGTCCTCGCCGTAGACGTAGCCGAGCTCGGCCTCCATGTCGCGATGATGTCGTCCATGTCGCGATGATGTCGTCCATGTCGGCTCCTGTGTCGTCGGTGTCGCCGAGGTGCGAGAAGGGCAGCGGTCCACGGCGGAGATGAGGCGTCGGTGTGGACGCGTAGGCGGGCGGCGAGTAATTATATGGAGGGTACTGCACGCCGACGAAGGTGGGCGAGGGTGTGCGCGTCGCGTGGTGGCCATGGGGGAGGTCACGTTTGGGTTGAACCCACCGTGCGCGTCACCGTCGGCGTAGCCGGGCGACGACAATCCCCATGGAGATCCGACGCCTTGCTGTCCCCAGGGCGCGTACTGGGCGTGGCTGACGACGGGTGGATTCATCATCCCCGCGTGGTCGACCGATAAGGAGGACGCCGCCGCGCGCGCCGCGTTGTCGCAGGCCTTCTTGGCGATGGCCCTGTTCCGCCGGTCGGCGGTGACTGCGTCGCGTCGCTGAACTTCCACCCTCCACTCGGCGTTCGACATGCCCGGTGGCTTCACTGGCGGCGCCCTCGGCTTCCTCTGCTTCGGCTGGGCCACGGTGTCAGTCGTGGTTGCCGCCGCGCGTGGCATGGCGTACTTCTTCGGCGGCATGGCGGCGACTGGAAGGCGACCAGGAGGGGGTTTGGCGGGAGAAAGGGAGGGAATGCCGGGAGGAAGGCGAGCGAGCGGGAGGGATGCGAGGGAAAAGCGTCAAGAAACGGCGGGAAAAGGCCCTCGGGTCGCCGCCAGAGCGGACCTACGCGCCTTTTTCGCTTGTGCCGGCTCCCCAAGCGCCCCCAGGGCGCCATGTTCGGTCTGGGTCCGCCTGCATCAATTTTGACCCGAGCCGGTGAAAAACGGGCTTCTGGGAACACGACTGGGCTGTTTTTTTAATGCCGGCGCAGTAAAAACGCTTGAGAAGGACCCGTTGAAGACGCGGCTGGAGATGCTCTGAACTGACCGGCGGCTGGATCTCTACCTCTTTCAGTCGCAGCTTGCTATAGCGTCCACGGCGTGGTACTGCCACCACCACTTTTGTACTACCAGTGGGGTCTGGTCGATGTGAACACGCGTGCGGTGTGCATGCGTTCGGTTCCGTCGGGACGAGTGGACTTGACTTGGAGGATTATCATCGTGCCCAGCCGTGATCGTGCCATTTTTCTACGTCCGGGGGCCGTATCTCATCATTGGTGGGTTGGCTTTCAGCAAAAGGAGCGGCTCCATTCATTCATTCTGTCCTTTTTTTATCAACAAAAGTGCGTGCTCTGCAAAAAAGAAACAGCTTTGGGGTAGTACTCAAAACAGATGCCAGCTTTTGGACATGGAGTAGCATCGGCAAAAAGCACCAGATCCGCGTGGACGAACTCAAAACAACTCCAACGCGCCGGTCCGTCCACCTGCCTTACATTAAGGGCTTCTTCGATTCAAGGATTCTCAAAAAAAATTTAAAAGATTCTAATACTTATGAAATTTTCCTATCTTGGTTATTTGATTCATAGGATTGTAAATCATAGGAACTTTTTCATAGAATTCATTGCACTACATTTCATAGGAAACATTCCATCCACTCAAACCTCTTTGAAAGAATCCTATATTTTTTTCTATGTACAATCAAACACTCGGACAATTCTAGCACTGTACAATCAAACACTCGTACAGTGCTAGTTATCGACTAGAGAGGGATGAATACACGATTTTTATGAAAGTCTTCAAAACATGGAAGTTTCGAAGACAATCGATAGAAATGAACATATTAACATGCAGCGGAAGGTAGACTACACTAGGCAAGCCATAGTCAAGTATTCAATGAAGTGGAAGCACAAAGACTAATAGCAGCTAGGCAATGTGGATCAGGATGGAAGACAGTATGAAGCCAATCAGAACAAGCAGTCACACAATGAAGACAAATAGATAATGCAAACAGGCAATAACTTCACAAGGACCAACTGTAAATAAACAGATGGGAAGGATAGAACCAGTTGCTCGTTAAAGACAATGATTTGTTGGACCAGTTCCAGTTGCTGTGACAACTATACGTCTGGTTAGGGAGGCTGAGATTTAACTCAGAAGACCGTGTCTTCACCTTATTTGCCTTGAGCTAAGGACACACAGTCCTCGCCCAATCACTCTGGTAAGTCTTCAAGGTAGACTTCCAAACATTCACAGACTTTGTTCATCGGCGATCCACAATGACTCTTGGATGCTCAGAACGCGACGCCTAACCGGCTGGAGGATTCACAGTCCTCAAGTGTAACAAATCTTCAGATCACACAGACATGAAGACTTCAGTGATGCCTAACACCCTTTGGCTCTGGGTGTTTAGGGCTTTGTCCTCGTAAGGATTTCTCTCTCAAAGGCTTCGAGATGGGTTGCTCTCAAACGACAAAAGCCGTGCACTAACTCTGAGCAGCCAACCAATTTATGGTGTAGGGGGTGGGCTATTTATAGCCACTAGGCAACCCGACCTGATTTGTCCGAAATAACACTGGGTCACTAAAGAACTGACACGTGTTCCAATGGTCAGATTTCAAACACACGCGACAACTTTACTTGGGCTACAAGTAAAGCTGACTCATCCAGCTCTGGATAAGATTTGCTCTCATTGTCTTCACTCGAAGACATGAGATTTTGGTTAAGCATCACTTCAGTCACTCTGACTTTGTTCACTGGGACCCCACTTAACAGTATGGTGGTTCCTATGACTCAACAAAGAAGAAAAGGAAACAACGAAACAACTAAGTCTTCGCGCTCCATAGTCTTCACGCGATGTCTTCTTTTGTCATAGTCTTCAATATGAATATCTTCACATACCACATTTGTCTTCAATGTCTTTATACATTTTTAGGGGTCATCTCCAGTAGGAAAACTCAATCAATGAGGGACTATTACCTGTGTTATCCTGCAATTCTCACAAACACTTTAGTCCCTCAACTAGGTTTGTCGTCAATACTCCAAAACCAGATGCACTTACAATCTCCCCCTTTTTGGTGATTGATAACAAACTGGTTGAAATTTTCAACGGGGATAAAAGTATATGAAATTGTAAAGTATTTAGACATTGTCTTCGTAAGTAGCAGAAATGCTCCCCCTAAAGATGTGCATATAAATATTTTGCTTTTGAATGCAAATGCATATGACAGGTTGTACTTGCGGAGCTCCTCTTCTACTTATGAAGACAATTCATCATGCATGAAAGTATATAACGAAGATAATGACATGCATAATGAAAAATGGACGTCTGCAAAATGACTTCGTGCGGAATTTATCGTCGCACATGCGGAATTTATCATCGCATCACATAGTGTCGAAAAGGTAGCAGACGACCATCAAGTTTAAGTGTTACAACTCAAAACGAACCAAATGTATCAAAAGCGAGAGTTGTAAGCACTTGGCAAATGTAGCAAAAGTATAGCAACCACCCATATGAACCCGCTTGAAGACTATCAACTCATATGCTTCTCCCCCTTTTGTCAGTAATGACCAAAAAGGTTTGAAGACATAGAGCTTGCTACTCGTTCCCATGTGGAGTAGGCGATGAAGCAGGGTCGTCGTTGAGGTTTGGTGGTGCAGACGAACTTGGTGCAGTGTCGATACGCGCCGAAGTTGGAGGTGGTGAGGTAGCATCATCTTGATCATCTATGACTCTGGCATTAACTATTGCAGCTGAGGAAGAATAGTCAAAATCTTCAAGTGAGGGAGTCCGACGCAAGTGAGCATTCCTTGGAGGAGTTGAGTCAAACTTGAATCTCTATGTGAAGCCATCGTCTTGAAGATCAGCTTCAGCACTAAGCAATGTCAAACTCTTCCGAGACCTCCGACAGGTTTCATGTGTAACAAAGGTATTCTTGGTGGCAAGATTTCGAATGCGATTGACGTCCACCAAGAGGCTTTGCATCTGACGCTTAAGCCAGTTATGATGTTTATCATGTTTCTAATGTAGAGCGACGAGAAGCTCACGGTCATTGAGAACACGAGATCGCTTCCGAGGCCTTTGGGCAATGGTACTTGCAGTGGCTTCAGTTTGGGTGCGAGGGGCACGCGTATTGCTAGCCAAGGGGTAAACACGAGAAACGGCCTGAACTCCTTCAATGGGCTGGGTGAAGCTTTGATGATAGACATTGTGAAGATAAATTCGCTCCTTTGCAGGCTCTAGGTAAATGGCTTCGACAGATAGATCAACCTCTGGCAAGAATATTAGGTGATTGCGCGCAGACGGCTGATAGTTGATAGCAGAGTGAAGCTTGATGAGGCGCATTACCTATGGAGCATAGAACTTCAGACCAGAGATGTCGGAGCTAGATGCAGCCAACTGCCTGATGAAAAAGTCTTGAGCATTGAAGCTGATGCCATTGAAGATATAGAAAACCAAATTCTTCATTGCTCCTTCAAGCTATGCTGCAGATGAATGTCCTTTGACAGGCCATAGAGTTCGCCTGATGATATGATAGATGGTGCGGGGCAGATACTCTAGGTCTTCAACAAAGAATTCCGTTGGGTATTCAGTGTCGCGTGGTAGAGGCTTCATCATGCTCAGCATTTGGCTCATGTTAGGCTCTGGCTTTTAAAAAATGCTCTCCAAAGCATTTTGGTGTTGCTGACAACTTGGTTCATAATATTCGCCAGGAGTGGGCAGGGTTGTGAGCTCAATAATGTCTTGGGCTTTAGCATCATGATGTACATCGCCCGTCATCCACTCAAGGATCCAAATCTTCGGATCCCTGTTGTATCCACGAATGTGAAGGGTAGCATAGAATTGAAGCAGAAGTTCTTCATTCCAATGTTCCTTGTCAGTCACAAAGTTGAGCAGACCCACATCACGGAAGCAGTCAAGAGCTTCTTCAAGGCAAGGCAATCCAGCAATGGCTTCGCAGTCTAGACGCATATGAGGGAAAATGCGCCCCTGATTGTATAAGATGCAAGAATAGTAGCTGCGCTGCTGATAACTCCAGAATCGATCTGAGGAGATTCTTGGCCTTGTGTAGGGGGTCGTGTCACTGTCAAAGAATGTGTTGTGTACCTTGAATCCACTCAGATTAAATGATCCTGGTGAGGTTGCAGTACCTGGAAATCATGGTAGCCTTGGCTTTGGCTTCTGGACCTGAGGCCTGTGCTCCACATGATATTCAAATTGCGGACCGGCATCAGGTGGAGGAACCAGAATGGGCCAGCGGACGGTGGTAAGTTGCCCTTGATAGAATGCCTGCTCAATGGTGTGTGGCCTGGGAGGTGGTACAGGAGCAGAGGCATTGTCTTCGAGCAGCAGATTTGCTTCGGTTACTGCATTGGCTTCAGGTGCATTCACTTCTGGCACCACATTGACTTCAGGTGCCGTATTAGCTTTAGCCATGACAATGTCATTGGCTTCAGTGTTGAGGTTGGTGTCCGTCTCAGTATTGGTAACCTCCACTTCAGTAGCTGGAGGGTCAGACACGTTCTCCTCGAGAACAACTTCAGGGTTGGACGGGGGTGTAGCAACACGTTCTTCTTCTCTTGGTTCTTCTTCTTGGTCATCGGCTGATGCAGCCGGAATATCTTCAGCCTCTTTGGTTTCAGATTCGGAGATGTTCGCAGTAGGAGAGGCTTCAGGAAAGACTTCGCATGAAACGGATTGGCGCTCTTCTCCTTCTAGAACACTTGACAAAAGTGACCTGTGGCCTTGGTCCTTTGCGAAGCCTGCGAAATGCTGGCGACGCCTATGGAGATGGAGTTGGTTGGGTCTCAAAGTCTTCATCGTCAATCACCGGAGTGGTGACCTAGGTTGGGGGAGTAACTGGTGTTTCTTCATCACGAGGGGATTCTTGAGGGTGATCAGCCCATGAGTCATTCTGAGCAATTGGAGTCAATGGACGACCAATGCTGATGAGTTTGTTGTTCGTGAGAACAAGCGATGACACCAAATTGTGCTCGATCCGAGAAAGGACTTCATCATCTTCAACATTGTCTTGATGACCAATGTCTTCAGCTGTGGTGGGGTCAACAGCTAGAATGTCTTCAGCTTCAGGAGGCTCTGTGGAAGCAGGCTCATGAACTATCAACTGGCGCTCATGATGTTCAGACGCAGGACGAGCCACTGAGATTGGCTCGACAACAAGGGGCTCTGTGGGAGCAGCCCGGTCTCTCTTCTTTGTCTTTCTCTTCTTAGTCGGTGGAGTATCATTAGTGGTGGCCTTGGTCTTTCGCTTTCGGGCTTCGGCTTCAGCTACCCTAGTTTTCTTGAGCTCCGAAGCCACTGTGGGGACCTTAGGCTTCGAGCCTGTCATACTAGCCGGGAAGACAATGCGAGGCTCTCCCTACCTTGATGCTTCTGGGTGGGCCACAATAGGCTTCTTCTTCTTCTTGGCAGCCATTCTGGGGTCGATGCCTGGTCGCCCCAAAGCCTTGCGCTTTTTAGCTTCATTGTAGCCTTGAACACATTTGGCAGCGAGATTCTTCATGCGCTCACGAGAACCTCTTACTTCTTCACGTTTCTTGTGAAACGCCTCCTTGAGCTCATGCAGCATGACCTTAAAGTTTTGAATGTCTTCAACATTGAGCTTGTCCATGTGCTTCTTGAACTGAGCCTTTTCATAATCAATCTTGTGATTCAGCTCAACAATCTTCTGTGCAAGAGCCAGCTCAGGAGCAATGGCTCCATGGAAAGAGGCGTTGAGGCCAATTGGGAGCTGAAGATCATCAAAACTGAGGTCTGGGCTGTCAAACCACTCATCAATAAACTTGTACAGGATCTCCACATCAAAGAGGGGAAGATCATTAAAGATTTCCACCTCTTGCTTTCTCTTTGTCAATTGCTCAAGAGCATCATCGCCAAGATCGTCGTCGCTAGACAGATCAATGGCGTCATTCTCGTTTCTCAAAACAGCAGCAGGAGTCAGAACAGGACTAGAGGAGTGCACGGGCTTCTTCTTTTTCTTCTCAGTCTTGGAGATGCGAGAGAGATCTTCAGATTGCACACTTGGTGCAGGAGGAGCAGTGGCCAGAGGTTTCATGCGCGACACTTTTGGTGGAGTGGAAAGCTTCGAAGCCTTAGGTTTCTTCCGCTTCTTTGGCTTTGGTGGTGCAGGTGCTTCGTTAGAGTCAGTGTCGTCTGCAGAGTGATCCAAGGCTGCCCTTGAACCTGAATGTGAGTGATGAGACCTTCTAAGTTGTAGAAGGTCCCAACAAGATTGGATTCAGCTTCACGTGTGCCATCGGCACATGGCGCAAAGGGGCCTGGGTTGAAGTCTAATCCCCAAGACTTTTTGTTTTTCCTGGCCGAGTTCTTGGCAAACTAAAAGTTGCGCTTGAACAGATTGTCATCTCGACACCATAGCAATGATGATGGGTCGGCATCAGTAGGTTGTGGCCCTCGGACCATGCAAGGGTAGGATCCTTGAGCAATGGCTTCAGTTCTGGTCTTGGGTTGAAGATTTTTATAGAGAATATCTCCCCAAGGACGCGTGATAGCATTCTTCTCAGCATACTCCTTGGTGAAGAATCTGTACTTGAGCCATTGCTCGGCCCAATATCTTCGAATCCATTGGATTCGTGTCTTGCGCTGACCACAGCTTTCTTCGGGGTCAGTTTTGTATAGTTCATAGAGATCTTCGGGCAGATCCATTGATGTACCCCCACGGTGTTGTCTTCCACCCTTCCTTGCTGATTTCTCTGTTGCCATGAAGTTTAGACTGAAAGGCTTTGACACTGTCAAAGTCTTCCGTCTGCTGGTCAGACAGGATCTGGCTTCAAGAGAATTTATGTGATGTTGTAAGAACTCTGCAAATGAATGCAGACTATGATAACCAAGGGATTCTCCCATGGACATGTACCTGTGACAGCATTGGAGATGTGAGGGAAGGGAAAGAGGTCATATGCATTCTTAGAAGATTTTGAAGATAAATCAGTTTAGAAGACATTGACCTCATAGTGCGAAGACATTCACTCATATGTAGAGAGTTGGTTCCAGATTTGTACGAATCCACGAATAAGTACAAGTGAGGAATCTAACTACTTTGTGAAGCATAAGTGAACATACTAGGCATGTTATGAGATGCAGAACAGGATAGATCCAACTTTGTAGGAACATAAACCACTTGTGGTTGAAAAGGATGAATCTATTGGATCAAAAAGGACTGTAAAAAGAGTTTTTATTTACCACTCGAGGAACTGCTAGACGGAGTAGGAGATGAGGCCGAGCAGTTCGATCTTCCATGCCCTAACTTAGCGACGGAGGACATCTACGGCGACGGCGGAGAAGACGATGTCCGCGGCCGGCGTGATGACGACATCGGTGAGGTCGCGACAGCTAAGCACTTCGTCGCCGGCGTCGTCGAGGGCTAGCGGTGGCGCTAGGGTTTGTGCGAGAAAGAGAAGTGGAAAAAGAGATAATGACTGGGGTGTGGCGTGTATTTATAAGGACAGGGACGGCGCATCGTTATTAAGCAGGTGCCCCTGGCGGTTCACATCTGAAGGACACGTGGCGATCATGCAACTCATTGGAGGTTGTTCCATGTTCCCACGTACGCCTGGATTGTTGGGTGGTCGTTCCCGCTTCTCCGGGTTTCAGGCAAAAAGGATTGAGCATTTGAAACAGATTTAATGTTTGTCTCTGTATCTTCTGCTGACAAGGATGCAGCGAAGACATTCGACAGTTTCAATAGAATGCATATGATTTGGATAGATAGATTTGAGATGGGAGCATAGAAAGGTTAGGGTCCGATCACATTCACTTAGTTCAAAAGATCTAACGAGAAAACATAGCTATAAGTGAATGTTGTAGAGGACAGAACACAAATACATGTATATATCCGAATGAGACCAAATCAATATAGTGAAGATAAACATGAAGTCATGTTAATATTGAAGACAAACCAAATGCGAAGACTTTGCAAATATAACGCCAACAGAAAATACTCCAAACAAAAGTTTGGTGGTGGCGTTACCCACCGTATAGGAAGTATTAGACCAGGACACGGCGCACAATTATTGTGGCGCTCTGAAGTCAAGTTACACATTAATGTATTCACACTTAGAGTGTAAGTCTTCATTAGTTGAAGATATACGTTACTTCATGTGTTGCACATCTAAGTCATCAACATGCATAAGTGTTAGGATGTGTGCATGATCACAGGATATTTGAGGATTCCAAGATATTTAGCTCACACCGCAACTTGCAAAACCTTTTCTCATCCAAGGGCTTTGTGAAGATATCTGCCAGTTGCTCTTTAGTGTTGACGTGAATGATATCAATATCTTCCTTCATGACATGATCTCTAAGAAAGTGATGGCAGATCTGAATGTGCTTTGTCTTCGAGTGCTGAACTGGGTTGTTGGCAATCTTGATGGCACTTTCATTGTCGCAGTAGAGTTTCACTTGCTTCAGATGAATGCCATGGTCTTTGAGTGTTTACTTCATCCATAGAAGCTGAGCGCAGCAAGATCCAACAGGAATGTATTCAGATTCAGAAGTGAAGAGAGATACACAGTTCTGCTTCTTTGAAGTCCAACACACAAGTGATCGTCCCAGAAAGTGACATGTGCCTGATGTAGACTTGCGATCCACCTTGTCACCAGCATAATCAACATCCGAGAATCCAACTAGATCAAACTCTGAGCCCTTTGGATACCGTAATCCTAGTGTTGGGGTGTAAGCCAAATATCGAAGAATTCGCTTCACAGCTAAGTGATGCGATTCCTTTGGTGCCGCTTGGAATCTAGCACACATGCAAACACTAAGCATGATATCTGGCATAGATGCACATAAATAAAGTAAAGAACCAATCATGGAGCGGTATACCTTTTGATCGAACTCTTTACCATTGGCGCCAGAATCCAGATGACTCTTGGTAGGCATTGGCGTCGTATAACCTTTGCAGTCTTGCATTCCAAACTTCTTCAGGCAATCTTTGAGGTATTTCTCTTGAGATATGAAGATGCCGTTGCGTTGCTGCCGTATTTGAAGACCAAGGAAGAACTTCAGCTCACCCATTATCGACATCTGATATTGCTCTTGCATCATGTATCCAAACTCATCACTGTATTTCTGATTAGTGCAGCCAAAGATAATGTCATCCACATATATTTGGCACACAAACAGTTCACCATCATATGTCTTTGTGAAGAGTGTGGGATTCAGGGAACCAGGTTTGAAGCCTTTGCTCTTCAGGAAGTCTTTGAGTGTGTCATACCAAGCACGAGGGGCTTGTTTGAGGCCATACAGTGCCTTGTTGAGCTTGTAAACCATGTCAGGATGTTTTGGATCTTCAAAACCAGGCGGTTGTGCAACATACATTTCTTCTTCAATCTTGCCATTGAGAAAGGCACTCTTCACATCCATTTGATACAGAAGGATGTTATGATGATTTTTCATAGGCTAGCAGTATGCGTATAGCTTCAAGCCTAGCCACAGGAGCAAATGTTTCATCGAAGTCAATTCCTTCAACTTGAGTGTATCATTGAGCAACGAGACGAGCCTTGTTTCTAACAACTTGACCATGCTCATCTTGCTTGTTGCGATATATCCATTTAGTGCCTATGATATTGTGTTTACGAGGATCTGGACGCTTGACCAGTTCCCATACATTATTCATCTCCAACCATTGAAGCTCTTCTTGCATAGCTTGAATCCATTCAGGTTTCATGAAGGCTTCATCAACTTTCTTGGGTTCAGATATTGAGACGAATGCAAAGTGCTCACAGAAATTTGCTAGTTGTATTGCCCTTGAACGAGTGAGTGGACCAGGTGCATTGATGCTATCAATTATCTTCTCAATATGTACATCATTTGCAACACGAGGATGAACTGGACGAAGATTTCGCTCTTGCTGATCATTGTCATCGTTTGAAGAATTGTCTTCAGGCTGAGCATTGTCTTCAGGTTGATTAGGTACAGAGATGATAAGTTCCTCTTCAGGATATACTTCCGACGGTATGATTTCTCCAGTTCCCATAAGCTTGATGGATTGACTGGGTGGAATTTCATCTAGCACATTTGGCAGGTGCTCTCTTTGCGAGCCGTTAGTCTCATCGAACTGCATATCCACAGTTTCAACCACTTTATAGTGAAAGAGGTTGAAGACTCTATAGGAGTGCGAATCCTTTCCATAACCAAGCATAAAACCTTCATATGCCACACAGTGCAAATTTTGAAGTGTGATGTGAATCCTTGATCCAGCACCTAGCACCAAATACTCTGAAATAACTGACATTTGGCTTCTTACCAGCGAGGAGTTCATAGAATGTTTTCTTCAGAAGCTTGTGAAGATAAACACGATTGATGGCATGGCATGCAGTATCAATAGCTTCAGACCAGAACTTTCTTGGTGTCTTGTATTCATCGAGCATCGTCCGAGCCATGTCAATGAGTGTTCTGTTCTTGCGTTCCACGATGCCATTCTGCTGTAGCGTGTACAAAGCTGAGAACTCATGAGTGATACCCAGTGTATCGAGATAAGTGTCGAGGCCAGTGTTCTTGAATTCAGTGCCATTGTCACTTCTGATGTGCTTGATCTTGACGTCATAGTTGTTCATGGCTCGATTGGCGAAGTGTCTGAAGACATCCTGCACTTCAGTCTTGTAGAGGATTATATGCACCCATGTATATCTTGAATAATCATCAACAATGACGAAGCCATAGACACAAGCAGTAGTAGTAAGGGCAGAGTAGTGAGTAGGGCCGAAGAGGTCCATGTGTAGCAGTTTGAAGGGTTGAGTCGTTGTCATGATTGTCTTCGAGAGATGCTTGGCCCTCGTCATCTTTCCAGCTTCGCAGGCACCGCATAAGTGATCCTTCTTGAACTTGACGCCCTTGATTCCTATGACGTGCTTCTTCTTTGCAAGAGTATGCAAGTTCCTCATGCCAGCATGCCCTAGCCTCCGATGCCAGAGCCAGCATTCTGAAGCTTTTACAAGAAGACATACGGCAAGCTGTGGTCCTGCTAAGAAATCTATCATGTACAAATCATCTTTCTGATACCCTTCAAAGACTAGAGACTTGTCAGATTCCATTAGAACAAGGCAATGGTATTTTCCAAATATCACAATCATGTTCAAATCGCAAAGCATTGAGACAGACATTAAGTTGAAACCAAGGGATTCAACAAGCATCACTTTATCCATGTGCTGATCCTTTGAGATTGCAACTCTACCTAGACCCAATACCTTGCTTTTACCAGTATCAGCAAATGTGATGTGACTTTTGTCAGATGGACGTAGGGTTGAGTCCATGAGAAGACTTCATTTGCCAGTCATATGATTAGTACATCCACTATCAATAATCCATTTTGAAGCAGCTGGTGTCATACCCTACAGTGCAGTTAGGGGGATAGGATTCACGAAGAGCATTGTGAAGCATAAACATTTGATGAGCAAGAGGATTATTAAAGCTTAGATCGAGGTTAGAACTGATAGGACAAGTAGCAAGCGACTCAGGAACAAAATACATAATAAGACCATTTGGGCATTTGATCTTGCGCTCTGCAAGATGTTTAGGTTCTCAGCAATAGCTTCAGACGCATTTGATTTTCAGCTGGAGACCTTTCCCTGCAAAAGAGAGTTAAGCTTTCTTAGCCACCCACATCTTCAAGGGTGGCTTAGAAGCAATGAGTCTAAGTGCAGCATCTGAGAACTTTGGCTTTAGAGCCCTAGCAAATAGTCTTGCAGGTGGAGAATAGTACTCATAAGAATAAGCAGAGTAGTTCTGGGTCTTATGAACATGGCGGTTTGATGAAACACACTCATATTCATAGGCCTGAGTATGGTTTCCCTGCAAAACATTTGTGTTAGTGCGACTCAGGTGAGTCCTCTGTCTGTATGAAGCCTTTGGACCATATGAAGCCTGTGGTCTAGGGTTTGTCTTCTTCCCTTGTGGTGTCATGACGACATTCACAGGAATATTCTCCAGACACCTTTTCGACACGCATACTTTCTTCATAGATGGCCCATTTCTGTATTTAGTACCAATATACCTGGCAAACACTTCACCATTCTGATTCTTAAACAGTTTATAGTTTGCATCAAAGGATTCATCAATGACGATGGGATTAGCACAAGTGAAGCCAGATAGGATGGATGGATCCACTAAAGGTTTCTTTGCAGCAACCTATGTGGTTTTGGGGTACTGCTCAGGTTTCCAGTAAGAGCCATCAGCATTCATTTTCCTTTCGAACCCGACACCCTCTTTCCTAGGGTTTCGGTTCAGAATCTGCCTTTTGAGGACATCACATAGTGTCTGATGCCCTTTGAGACTTTTGTACATCCCTGTTTCAAGCAATGTCTTCAACCTATCATTTTCATCAGCAATAGCAGTGGCATCCTCAGCAGAGGGGTTAGTTTCCACATCAACAGTTGAATATATTGCAACAGTAGCAACAGTAGAACATTCAGCAATAGAAGTAGCGTTATCACGCTCAAGGCATTTAATACATGGTGGTTCAAATCCTTCCTGAGCGGGACTAACCTGTTCAGCGCGAAGTGACTCGTTTTCCTTTTGAAGATCTTCATGAGCCGCTCTCAATTTCTCAAGTTCTTGCTTCCTTTGAAGATAATCATAGGAAAGCTTTTCATGAGTCGTTGAGAGCGTTTCATGACGACTTTCAAGTTCCTCATACTTAACATGAAGATTTTTTATGTCTTCAATTAAGAACTGAGATCGAGTCATTTCAGCGTCCAACAGGTCATCGCTTTTGTCTAACAGTTTTTGAATATGTTCCATAGCTTTCTGTTGTTCAGTTGCAATTTTAGCAAGTGTTTTGTAGCTGGGTTTGGAATCACAACTAGAGTCATCTTCACTGGATGTTTGATAGTGATTATTGCGTGAGTTTACCTTGGCACCGCGTGCCATGAAGCAATAGGTGGGAGCAGAGTTGTCCTTGTCATTAGGATCGGCGTCGGTGGCGAAGTCATTGTCTTCAGTGTTGAAGATGGACTTGGCAACGTAGGCTATGGCCAGACTTGCAACGCCAGAATCGGACTCCTCCTCAGACTCCACCTCCGCCTCCTCAGAAGCAGACTCCTTCTCTGAATCCATTTCCTTGCCAACAAATGCACGAGCCTTGCCAGATGAGCTCTTCTTGTGTGATGAAGACTTTGAGGAAGACTTGGAAGAAGACTTTGAGTATTTCTTCTTCTTCTTGTCGTCAGAATCATATTCCTTGCTCTTCTTCTTCTTGTTGTTCTCATTGTCCCACTGCGGACACTCAGAGATGTAGTGACCAGGTTTCTTGCACTTGTGGCATGTTCTTTTCTTATAGTCATGAGCAGAAGCTTCATCATTCCTTGAGCTGGATCGTGAAGACTTTCTGAAGCCTTTCTTCTTGGTGAATTTTGAAACTTCTTCACAAGCATAGCAAGCTCCTTTCCAATGTCTTCAGGATCATCAGAACTACAGTCAGATTCTTCTTCAGATGAGAAAACAGCTTTTGCCTTCAAGGCACGAGTTCAGCCATAGTTGGGACCGTAGATATCTCTTTTCTCGGAAAGCTGAAACTCATGTGTGTTGAGCCTTTCAAGTATGTCAGACGGATCGAGTCTCTTGAAATCAGGGCGTTCTTGAATCATCAGAGCTAGGGTGTCAAACAAGCTGTCAAGTGATCTCAGGAGTGTCTTGACGATTTCATGCTTGGTGATCTCAGTAGCGCCGAGAGCTTGAAGCTCATTTGTGATGTCAGTGAGGCGATCAAACATGACCTGAACATTCTCATTGTCGTTTCTCTTGAAACGGCTGAAGAGGTTGCGAAGGACACTGATCCTTTGATCTCTCTGGGTTGAGACGCCTTCGTTGACCTTGGAGAGCCAGTCCCAGACTAGCTTAGATGTTTTCAAAGCACTCACACGGCCATACTGCTTTTTGGTCAGATGACCATAGATGATGTTCTTGGCAATGGAATCCAGTTGAACGAACTTCTTGACATCAGTAGCGATGACACCTTCACCAGCCTTGGGAACGTCATTCTTGATGACATACAAGAGGTCGACATCAATGGCTTCAAGATGCATGCGCATCTTATTCTTCCAGTAGAGATATTCAGTTCCATCAAAGACGGGGCACGCAGCGGAGACTTTGATTATTTCCGCAGTCGACATAGCTAAAACTCCAGATGGTTAAACCGAATCACACAGAACAAGGGAGTACCTTGCTCTGATACCAATTGAAAGTGCTAGTTATCGACTAGAGGGGGGTGAATACGCGATTTTTATGAAAGTCTTCAAAACATGAAATTTTCGAAGACAATCGATAGAAATGAACCTATTAACATGCAGCGGAAGGTAGACTACACTAGGCAAGCCATAGTCAAGTATTCAATGAAGTGAAAGCACAAAGACTAATAACAACTAGGCAGTGTGGATCAGGATGGAAGACAGTATGAAGCCAATAAGAACAAGCAGTCACACAGTGAAGACAAGTAGATAATACAAACAGGCAATGACTTCACAAGGACCAACTGTAAATAAAGAGATGAGAAGGATAGAACCAATTGCTCGTTGAAGACAATGATTTGTTGGATCAGTTCCAGTTGTTGTGACAACGGTACGTCTGGTTAGGGAGGCTGAGATTTAACTCAGAAGACCGTGTCTTCACCTTATTCCCCTTGAGCTAAAGACACCCAGTCCTCGCCCAATCACTCTGGTAAGTCTTCAAGGTAGACTTCCAAACCTTCACAGACTTCGTTCATCGGCGATCCACAATGAATCTTGGATGCTCAGAACGCGACGCCTAACCGACTGGAGGATTCACAGTCCTCAAGTGTAACAAGTCTTCAGATCACACAGACAGAAAGACTTCAGTGATGCCTAACACTCTTTGGCTCTGGGTGTTCAGGGCTTTGTCCTCGCAAGGATTTCTCTCTCAAAGGCTTCGAGGTGGGTTGCTCTCAAACGACAAAAGCCGTGCACTAACTCTGAGCAGTCAACCAATTTATGGTGTAGGGGGTGGGCTATTTATAGACACTAGGCAACCCGGCCTGATTTGTCCGAAATGACCCTCAGTCACTAAGGAACTGACACGTGTTCCAACGGTCAGATTTCAAACACACGCGGTAACTTTACTTGGCCTACAAGTAAAGCTGACTCATCCAGCTCTGGATAAGATTTGCTCTCATTATCTTCGCTCGAACACATGAGATTTTGGTTAAGCATCACTTCAGTCACTCTGACTTTGTTCACTGGGACCCCACTTAACAGTATGGTGGTTCCTATGACTCAACAAAGAAGAAAAGGAAACAACGAAACAACTAAGTCTTCGCGCTCCATAGTCTTCACGCGATGTCTTCTTTTGTCATAGTCTTCAATATGAATATCTTCACATACCACATTTGTCTTCAATGTCTTTATACATTTTTAGGGGTCATCTCCAGTAGGAAAACTCAATCAATGAGGGACTATTACCTGTGTTATCCTGCAATTCTCACAAACACTTTAGTCCCTCAACTAGGTTTGTCGTCAATACTCCAAAATCAATTAGGGGTGGAACTAGATGCACTTACAGGGAGGTTGCCGGCGTTCGAGTCCCGAAAGGCCACCTCTCGTCCCCCGTTGAAGCCAAGCTTGGTGGGCACAACATCATCGGCCGATTAGCCGCTTGTCGGCAACGTGGAGGCAGATAGCTTCACTTTCCGAAGCTCATGGTTGCGGAGGAGGTGGGATTTAATTTTCCGAGACTCATGGTCGGCAGTCATTTTAGTCCAGGTTTACAGTCTGGTCTAGTTGAAAATATGTCTAAATATGAATCTGCTCCAGTTTAGAAGAAAAACATCCCGTTTTGTGTAAAAAAAATCATTCAAGTTTGAATGAATCAAATTTGATCAATTTAATTAAAATTCATTCAAAATGTAACCGGATATATACGATTAATATTGTATGGTCAGCTCCCGCATCCATGTCCATTTTACAGGTCAGAGTTGGTGAGGACCTAAGAGCATCTCTAGTGGAACGTGTAAATTTGGACGTGTATATCTCCATATACACGTCCATATACACCTTGCTAAATTATACACCTCCCAATTTTTCAGTGGAACGTGTAAATTAGGACGTGTATATTCCAACGGCTATATTTTCAAACGGCTATATTTCCAACGGCCATATTTTCGATCTATATAAACCACTCCTACCACCTCTTCCAGCACACTTCTCTCCTCACCTAGATTTTTCTATCGTTTCTCACGCAACACAATGAACACATCCACTTGGGACATGAGTTCTTCGTCATCTTCATCTGGCGACGATGAACTCATACTTGCAGCATTCGCCGAGCGCGAGGAGGAAGAGAGGAAGAACGCTCGACGCCATGGCGGTTCCAAGCATGGACGTCAGTCAATCGATCAAGGAAGAGATGCCGGATTTCTTCTTCTGTGGGACGACTACTTCAAAGAAGTTCCTCGCTTTCCCGAACATTTGTTTCGACGAAGGTTCATAATTAGTACACTTCTCTGCTCTGGTCCTTTTTTCATTTCCCTGTCTCATTTAATTTTTATGCACAGATTTAGGATGTCGCGTACTTTGTTCAATCGCATAGCTGATGGTATACTTGAGCATGACTATGATTATTATTTTACGCAAAAAAGAAGTGCTTCTGGAGCTCTTGGGTTACATCCTTTGCAAAAGATGACCGCGGCGATGCGGATACTAACATATGGAGTAGCAGCTGATTATGTTGATGAGTACATCCGGTCCGCTGAGTCTACTAATTTAGAGTCTTGCAAGAAATTTGTGATCAAAATTTGTGAAGTTTTTTGGAAAAGTACCTGAGATCTCCAAATGAAGAAGACATTGCTAGGTTACTTGCAATAGGGGAGGAAAGAGGATTTCCCGATATGTTAGTGAGCATAGATTGCATGCACTGGGGGTGGAAAAATTGCCCTAAAAAATGGCATGGCATGTTTAAAGGCCATGTGAGCGAGCCCACTATGATCTTGGAAGCGGTTGCTTCACAAGATCTTTGCATTTGGCATGCTTATTTTGGTTTACCAGGGTCTGTGAATGATATAAATGTTCTTCAATGTTCTCCTATTTTTACAAAGCTAGCCGAAGGCCAAACTCCTCCAGTGAATTATAGCATCAATGGCCATCAATACACAATGGGGTATTACCTTGCAGATGGTATCTATCCACGGTGGGCAACATTTGTGAAGAGCATACCAGCTCCAACTAGCAGAAAGCATAAAACTTTTGCCAAGAAGCAAGAGGGGGCTAGGAAAGATGTGGAACGAGCCTTTGGAGTTCTGCAATCCCGTTTTGCCATTGTTCGTGGACCTGCTAAAGGATGGAAACATAAAGAAATCACTGATGTCATGAAAGCTTGTGTCATAATGCACAATATGATAGTTGAAGAGGAGCGACAAACTGGTCGGCAAAGCTGCACTTTTGAGGCAATGGGAGAAAGAGTCACAGTCTCTCGTACTCATGCGGAAGAACTGAGCTCTTTTATTCAGATGACTCATCAGATTAGAAATTTCGATGAACATGATCAGCTTAAATTTGATCTAATTGACCATGTGTGGCAAAAGTTTGGAAACGAGTAATCCATGTCTTTGTAATGCAGCTATCAATAAAAATATTTATGTAATGAGTGATGTAATCCATGTCCTCAACTAGCAGAAAGCAATAAATAGTTCTTACAACTACAACATATAGCTCACATTACCCTAGGCCACGAGCAAGGATCTCCTTCTGCTTAGCTTGGTAGAACTGCTTTTGAACATCAGTCATACCACTTGTGTTGATGAGCATGATCCTCTCATCTAATTCAAACTGTCTCCGTGCATCCTCCCTCTCGTTTCGTGCATCCTCATTCTTTTTGAGTGCAATCTCCTCTTTTCGCAATTCCAATTGTTGTGCATAGCGAGCATTTCTTGCCGCCTCTTTGATCTCATCCTTCTCTAGCTTTGCTGCCCACACAGTTTCTAATGACAGCTTGCAAGCACTGTCATCAGCTTTACCTCTCTTGTCCCTCTTCACACCATCAGGTCTTTTCTCATGTTCAAGAGCATCAGTGTGTATCGAGGTAGCATCAGTACGTACCGAGGATGCATCAGCCGGATCATTGGTGGCTGTGCCCGGACTTGCATCAATGGTCTTCTTTTGTTTCTTAAGAGAAGTTTCAACTTCTCTTGTCTGCCACTTTGGATACTTCGAAAACTCTACATAGCAATGCATCAGTGTGAAAGGCTTCTTTTTTTAAGATCCATTTCCTTGAACAAAATGTATGCATCGTTTGTCTGCACATATAAATATGTTGTTAAAATAAGCACAACACATATAGAATATTGCACATCACATATAGAATTACAAGAAAGGCGCATACCTTCTCTTGTATAGTCCTTCCACTTTCTTGCCTATTTATAATCTGCTGAAGGCAACCACAAAATTTAGAGGTCTCTCTGTTAATCATTGTGTAACGGCAATTGATTGCATTAGCATTACGCTCCGGCCATGATGATTCCTTGTGTGTGTTGTAGTACTCTGAAATTCTATCCCAATAAGCATCCCGGTTTTGATCTGTCCCAACAATATCCAAACTTGTATTTGCCCATGCTGCTATGAGAACCTTGTCCTCATCACTAGACCAATTTTTGCCTTTGTTGGATTTTCCTTTCTCTGTTATTGCAGAACGATGCTGAGTTGATGAAGTTGCCTGCTCTCCAATTGGACTTTCTAGTTGTGTTTGCGTGTAACCAAAACCAAGGGTGTCCAAAAAGCTTTGGTCACTATCCATCTGCAAGCAACCAATGCACAGCTATTTTAGACCACAATCTGGCATCAAATTGACAAGCAAAAATTATTTTCTTCTCCTTCCAAAGAGCTATGCATCTCCCCTGCATCTCCTCCCGGCGCCGCTCGTCCCTGCATCTCCCCACGGCGCCCCGCTCGTCCCTGCATAGCTCCCCCCCACCGCCCCTGCATCTCCCCCTCCCCCCACCGCTCCGCCCCAGACAGGCGCCCAGCCCCCCGTCCCTGCACAGACAGGCGCG
>NC_041388.1:518791172-518792062 GCF_002162155.2 Triticum dicoccoides
CCCAGCCCCCCGTCCCCGCCCTCTATTCTCACCAGGGCGCGCGCTGGCACCGGCGCCGCCGCCAGATCGGGCTGCAGGGCGTGCTGCCGCCGCCCCTCTGCTCCCGCTCGCGAGGAAGGAAAAAATGGTTACCTTGGGCAGCGGCCGGAGAGGAGACGCGACGGCGACCTTGGGCGGCGGCCGGAGAGGGGCGACGGCGACCTTGGGGAGGCGGCCGGAGAGGAACGGGAGCGGAAGCGGGAGGCTTTTTTCGGTCGTGGGAGCGGGAGCGCGAGCCCACGAGCGTGGCTCGGTCGTCTTTAGTCCCACGCCAGGTACGCTCGTGGGAGCGACGTGTATAGGTGCACGACCTGATACACGATCCACTGGGAAAGCTTTTTTGATTTTGATCGTGTATATTTAGCATCCACCTCCATATACACCATCCACTAGAGATGCTCTAAGCAGTATATAGACCTCTAAACTCCCTTGTCAGCTCCTGCTTCTAGAAAGTCAAGGATGCTTGAGTTGACTGGACTTGCTGGCACTGCAGTGAGCAAAACGCCGCTCCTGTGGTCGAGTAGAAAGCCCAGATTGAAATGGATAGATATACAGCTCTGCAGGAGAAAAGTTTTCATACGCTGCATAAAAAGTTGCGATGATTGAACGGGATTAGGGATGCTAATCTCTGCATAAAAAGTATCCTCTGGTCTTCTCAGTAGTCGTACCAAATAAACCAAATTTTAACAGGTGATGATGTGAACTTTGGAAACCTGCATTATTCTAAATGGGATCGACCGCTATGCCCCGCGTATGCAGCTGAAATATCTCGTGGAAACTCCGATTGATTAATTGATTGATTGATGGGTGACCGGACGGGGAAACTGGTGGTACAGTCTACCGTTTCACTT
>NC_041388.1:518792222-518875220 GCF_002162155.2 Triticum dicoccoides
CCACTCAGTGCAGCCTAATAATAACACTATGAGCAAAGCCGATCGAGCTGAACTGACGGGCGGCTGGATCTGTATCTCTGTCAGCCGCAGGTAGCTGTCCACGGCGTGGTACTACTGCCACCACCACTTTGTGTAGTACTACTAGTGGTACTATCTGGTCGATATGAACACGCGTCTGGTGTGCAGTGCATGCGCTCGATTCGATCGTGACGAGACGACTGAGCTTGACTTGGTTCATGCATGATACGGGATGATGTAGCGGCCGGGATCATGGTGCAAGCAATTCCACGTCCGGGGCCTGCATCTTATCTGATGATTGGTGGGCTGGCTTTCAGCAAAAGGAGCGGCTCAATTTATCAATTTCTTTCTGCAAAAGGAAGCAGCTTTGCAGTTTGGCCGAGATGCTTCTATCCAGTACTGATCCGCGTAGACGAACTCATGTCCTCCTCTTCTTTTGAGTTTTGGCCATCCAACGTACGAACTCGATCCGCTTTGGGGTGCCGGCGGCGTGAGCACTCCAACCCAATTGCCCGCTTCCTGCAATAGGCAAATTTGATGTTTTGACTCTTTTACGAAAATACAGTGCTTGTACCTGCCTACCGTCCGGCACCTTAATGGTAGGGTTGCACAGGCTGTTTAACGGTAGGGTTGCAATGCGTTGACGTGGATAAGTTACCTACCGTCAAGGGTTGGCGTAGGCTAATATATCCTACTGCCATCGACGTTGGCAGTAGAAAAAATGTCAGATCTTGATTTTTTTTAAACCAAGATCAGATCTGACTAATTTCGCAGAAGGGTCAAAACACCAAATTTGTTCTTCTGCGATCAGTGCAGACGCGTTGTTGCTTCCAGTGATCAGCGACTAACTTTGGGAGCTCAATCGGTGGCCAGTCTGCTCTTCTCAGGATAGTTGGACACGCACCCTCAAACCCGTCGATTCTTATTAGTGCACACTATAGCCACGCTCAATGCGCGCCATTAGGCTAAACCCAGGTCAATCAACAAGGCGAAAGCAAGATCGACTAAGCTCAATGCTACTCGTATGTACCTAACTCGTCCATAGCAAATGTGATAGTCTGGCTTAATAGGGATGATAGACTACTCATATCAATAAGGAATTCCTTTTTTTCCGGGAGCCCATTCGGACAGAACTCCAAAGTTAAGCGTGCTTAGCTTGGAGTAGTGTCAGGATGGGTGACCGACCGGGAAGTTGCTCCCGGTTGCGCATGAGTGAGGACAAAGTGCGCAGAAAAGACTAGTATTGATATGTGGAGCCAGTCTAGATCCCGCCAGGAGTAACGACCACCGGCGGGTGTGTTCGGGGCGTTACAGCAAATCCTTTACATGGATTCGGACGTTCACATGTTGGTCACATGATTACAAATTTAATTTATTTCCTGCAAGTTAATTTGCACTTCTTTTATGCGAGTAGTATTAAAAAAGGAAGTGTCTAGGACACATCTAGATGTGCTCTAGTTATTGCACATCTAAATGAGTGAATCAAGCATAAAGATGAAAAGAAAAAAGGAAAAGAAAATATCCACACGAATCTCGACGTAGGATCAATGACATAAGACTTAGATGTGTAATACTTATGGCACATCTAGATGTGCTTTAGCAAAACTATTAAAAAAGGGGTGGCTAGCTCTCATCTAGATGAAAATTAACTAATTAACTTCTACATCATTTTACGTGAAGATTCGTGAAATGCTTTCCTTGTTTTTCCTATTTGATTAATCAAATGGTGTAAAAGTTAGATGGCGGTCCTAATTCTCATCTACATGAAATTAGTAAATCCGTTAAAAAGTTCAACTGTTGGGTAGTTGAGATCGAAGGGTGGTTCTATGTAACTAAGGTGTATTAGTATATTTGATAGGAAATCACAATTATCAATAAATTGCTATACAAAAATGAATCCCTTGAAATGATTTCATAGCATATAACCACATATCAACAAATTAATTCATTATATTAATAAATCAAGTACACATTATATTGCATTGCTATAAAAATGAAATGCACATTATATTATGAAATGGGAAGGCGTGTGTTTGTCGTCACTTTCTTGCTTGTAATCATGGTTAGCTCACATATACTTATACTTTCTTTAGTCTTGCTTGATTGCTTGTGAAATACATACATATAATGTGTATTAACTATGAATTAATTTGTTGCAGTACGGGCTTATCCTAACAAAATTAAGTACACAGTCTATTATGAAATAGAACGGGGATGCGTGTGTTTGTTGTCACTTTCTTGCTTATAATAATAGTTAGTTCACGGATGCTACTAGTTTACTCCTGCTTGACTGCTTGTATGCAGCATCACCTAAAATTCTTCCTTTAGAACATCCATGAAATTTGCCTTTGTTAAGTGTTGCGCTTCTTGAAATTGACACCTTATTTGTCTTTACTTTATAAACAAAAGCATGGTCAAGCCTACAACCTAAGAGTGCAACCTAGATCCATGACTACAAAAAATCAACACAACCCCTCCTGATTTTTTTGGCCCCTTCCATATCGTCCTTGGAGGACATTTGGCAAACAACAACACCGACATGGCTATCTGAAACACTTTGGAAATTTTAAGATGCTCATCATTCTTCGGAAAATATGGGATGCTCGCAATGCCGAAGCCTTCAGGCAACAAAAAACCCCAAGTGTAAGGGATTATCCTTAGAAACATCCTTTGATCTCACAGATTAAAAGCACCAAAACTCAAAACACACACCGTAGTTGTGGCATGACTTTCTTTCCACACGTTGGCGCAACAATGTGGTTATTTGTGCAAAGTCATATTTCATTCAAAAATGGCCTGGCCTTTAATTATGCCGGGCTGAATGAGGGGCAACACATGTGATTCTCGCGAGGCAACTTTTTGATGGAAGTATCCAAGTAACACAATTAAATTAACAAAAGGGTCTCCAAATTTTAGAAGGAAGCCATCGATGTCAAAAACCAAGACGTGTGGGGCTCTTGCTGCACGCGCGTTTCTTTTTGGAGAAACCGCTCACACTTGTGATGTTGATAGCCAATTATCCATGGCGGCCGTCACCCCCAATCCACGCAAACAAAGGAACAACAAGCATGTGCCACTGACCCACTGGCCTCAAACATTGATGCTCACACACACTGCGGCACCACCACCAAACGAATATGGAAGATTGGCTAGTTGATTAAAATCTTGTGTTGTAGAATCTCTGGATTGGAGCACACATGCCATAATTATGGTGCCTGGAACATTGGCTTGATTGAGGTTCCGAAAACACTACTCAATGCTCGTTGGATAAGAAAAAAATCATTTTGATCGATTACATATGATTTTTTAATATTTAATTCCATTACAGGTGAAATGCTTAGGTGTTTTTTTTCAATATACAATACTCATCTTTTTAAATTAAGAAACAACATCTTGTTGTTCCAGCAAAAACTAAGTTATTTTTATTCATGGACAAACATTAGCATTTCATAAATTAAACCATCACTCGTGTGGCAAAAAATATGAATAGGTAGACAACTCTGCTAGAGAAAAGTTTCCGTACGCTGTAACGCCGCTTGTAGTTAGGTCATTTCTAACCGAATCATCAATAAATAGAGTAGGATACGGTGGAGTAAATCCTTAGTGAAGTATATTTAGCCCATTAAGATTTGATCTGTCCTAACTGATCTTTTATATTTAATGGAGTAAATGTTTGTTTTCCCCAAACTTTGCATTTCTAGTACACATTGCAGTTACATATTAGCACACATATAAAAATTAAACATAAATTTGAATGTTCGAGCATATTACGTACATAGTTTACATACCCAATTCATAGTTTACAAACCAAAATATTCAAATTTAAGCACATTGAATGGTGCAAATATACCAAATAGCATGTGATAGAACAATTAGGACTCGCTATGACGTTACCAGTGATGCTCAATAAGATCTTCTTGGAGCTGAGCATGAGCTTCGGTTCTCAATCTTGCGATGCTCTTCAAGTAATAGCCGTCAATTGCATCGGCCAAACACCCAGTTAGGAAATTGATTCCTATTTGAAGAGTGCCTAACTGCATGGATAAGCTAACATTAACCCGTTAATTTTGGATCTAATTCGGGATTTTTTTTTGGGAAGCTTTAGGAAGAAATTGGAATTGAATAATAAACATTCATACAGAGGAAAAGGTTCTCTGATACGTCCATTTTGCATCGTGCTTTTATATTGATATTTATTGCATTATGGGCTGTTATTACACCTTATATCACAATACTTATGCCTACTCTCTCTTATTTTATAAGGTTTACATGAAGACGGAGAATGCCGGCAGCTGGAATCCTGGGCTGGAAGAGGAGCAAATATTAGAGACCTATTCTGCACATCTCCAAAAGTCCTGAAATTTTACGGGAGCACGTTTCAGAATATATAAAAAATATTAGGCGAAAGAAGTACCAGAGGGGGGCCACCCACCATCCACGAGGGTGGGGGCGCGCCCTACCCCCTGGGCGCGCCCCCTGCCTCGTCGGCCCCCCGCCATCCCTCTGATGCCCATCTTTGCCTATATGGAGTCTTTTGTCCTGGAAAAAATCATAAGCAAGCTTACGAGACGAAACTCTGCCGCCACGAGGCAGAATCTTGGCCAATCTAGGGCTCCGGCGGAGCTGTTCTGCCGAGGAAACTTCCCTCCGGGAGGAGGAAATCATCACCATCGTCATCACCATCGATCCTCTCATCGGAGGGGGGGGGGGTCAATCTCCATCAACATCTTCACCAGCACCATCTCATCTCAAACCCTACTTCATCTCTTGTATCCAATCTTTGTCTCAAAATCTCAGATTGGTACCTGTGGGTTGCTAGTAGTGTTGATTACTCCTTGTAGTTGATGCTAGTTGGTTTATTCGGTGGAAGATCATATGTTCAGATCCTTTATGCATATTAATACCCCTCTGATTATGAACATGAATATGATTTGTGAGTAGTAACGTTTGTTCCTGAGGACATGGGAGGAGTCTTGCTATAAGTAGTCATGTGAATTTGGTATTCGTTCGATATTTTGATGAGATGTATGTTGTCTTTACTCTAGTGGTGTCATGTGAACGTCGACTACATGACATTTCACCATTGTTTGGGCCTAGAGGAAGGCATTGGGGAGTAATAAGTAGATGATGGGTTGCTGGAGTGACAGAAGGTTAAACCCTAGTTTATGAGTTTCTTCGTAAGGGGCTGATTTGGATCCATATGTTTCATGCTATGGTTAGGTTTAACTTAATACTTCTTTTATAGTTACGGATGCTTGCAAGAGTGGTTAATCATAAGTGGGATGCTTGTCCAAGGAAGGACAGTACCCAAGCACCGGTCCACCCACATATCAAATTATCAAAGTACCGAACGCGAATCATATGAACGTGATGAAAACTAGCTTGACGATAATTCCCATGTGTCCTCGGGAGCGTTTTCCTTTATATAAGAGTTTGTCCAGGCTTGTCCTTTGCTACAAAAAGGATTGGGCCATCTTGCTGCACTTTATTTACTTTTATTACTTGTTACCCGTTACAAATTACCTTATCACAAAACTATCTGTTACTGATAATTTCAGTGCTTGCAGAGAATACCTTACTGAAAATTGCATATCATTTCCTTCTGCTCCTTGTTGGGTTCGACACTCTTACTTATCGAAAAGACTACGATAGATACCCTATACCTGTGGGTCATCATTCTCTAAGACTCAAACAGATGCAATGCACTTCATTAGTGGGCTTGCACTTACTTCTCCACTTGCATTTCTCTGGAGCTTGAATGACGCGAAGCATCCGACGGTCATCCTCATGGACCCACCATTGTCTCCCCAAGTTCCAAACGAACCAATGACATGAGCACGTGCAAGAGCTATCGAGACCGAGGTGACATCTCTCCTTAATGCACTTCCATATGAACCACGCGAGACATGGCTACTACCTCAAGCGAAAACATTGTGTGTGCTTAGGTATCGAGAACACAACCCCGGAGACGCTCGGAATGAAGATGTAGGATCGAAAGTATGTCTAGAGGGGGGGGGGTGATTAGACTACTTGGCCAAATAAAAACTTATCATTTCCCCAATTTCAGTTGTGGGAAAGTTTTAGCAATTCAACCAAGTCAAGCACACCCTACACATGCAAGTCTAAGAGTTGTGCAGCAGAAAGTAAAAGACTTTGCATATGAATGTAAAGGAGGGATTGGAGATTTCAAACACAATGAAGACATGATGATTTTTGGGGTGGTTTCGATAGGTGGTGTTATCATACTTCCACGTTGAAGAAGACTTCAACCCACAGAGGGTAACAGTTGCACGAGTCCACAGAGGGCTCCACCCACGAAGGGTCCACGAAGAAGCAACCTTGTGTATTTCATCATGGCTTCCGCCCACTAAGGACTAGCCTCACCTGGGTAGATCTTCATGAAGTAGGAGATCTCCTTACCTTTACAAACTCCTTAGTTCAACTCAACAATCTTGGAGGCTCCCAAGTGACACCTAACCAATCTAGGGGACACCACTCTCCTAAAGGTAATAGATGGTGTTGTTGGTATGAACTCCTTGTTCTTGTACTTCAAATGATAGTCTCTCCAACACTCAAACACTCTCTCACAGATTTGACTTTGGTAGGAGGGGCCAGTGGCGGAGCTTGACAAGAATCTATTGGGGGGGGGGGGGCAATGGTAAAAAAATAAAGAACCACAACAAACCAGAACTTGTAGCATCAAGGAAAATTAATGCTTATTGTTAGCCATATTGATTGCAAAATACATGTATAATTATCAATATATACTCCTTAAGAGAACTGACTACATCAAAATATACAACTTCTCTATTTATACCAACAACCTTCAAACCTCAATGATATTCTGTGAGCCAACTATAACAAAAAAGAAGAAGTAGTACTACAGATCAACATAACAAACTCGTGGTGCAAGAAACAAGAAATCCCATATTAGATTGGATGAATAGGTACACTAATTACTAAATTTCTAATCAAACTCATACATGAAACAACAAGAAACTCCAATTTAGTGATGCTCGCAGTTTTTCTAATTTCACCGTCGTACATGCAAAACTGCACACAGGCGATCCAAATTCCAATATTTTAAGGTTGCAATTGAGCTGGGCACATGGCACTTACAAAGTCTAGTAGCCAAATTTGTATGAAGCCGAGTAGCCGGTGACGACGGCCGGCCGACCAACATGGCCAGACCAGCTAGTGGCGAAGAGCCGAAGACCACGGTCTCAGGTGCGGTGGCGAGCTTCTAGTCGGCGTCGGGGTTGAGGCAGTGTGGCGGCATGGTGGTTGGTTGCCTAATTCATGGATGGAGGCTAGCAGACATGCCAGAGCGTGGTTGGGGTATAGAGGCCAAACAGTCGAGCCTGTGCATGAAGCGTGATGATGTGTTTGTGCGTGCATGTGGATGGCAAGATGGGCCTGTCCCAGAGCTGCAGGGGCAATTACTACCTAGTAAACAATAAATGTCATTTGGGCTGGGGGGGCACTGCCCCCTCAGGTTTATACATAGCTCCGCCTTTGGGAGAGGCGATTGAATGGAAAGAAACTTGGGGAATGCTAGAAATCAAGGTTCAAATGGTTGGATTGGAATCACTTGATCTCAACTCATGAGTAGGTGGTTCTCTTCTCAAAAACTGAGTAGTGGAAGTTGTGGTTCGTTCTGATGGATCTCTCAGGGAGTTGGTGGTGGTAGAGGGGTATAAATAGGCAGCACAAAAAATCCAACCGTTACAAGCCTTTGACCCAACTCGATGACACCGACATGAAAATCTCGGTGAGACCGACTAGTGTAAAAGACTTGACCGTTAGGCTTTTCAGTGAGACGATCATACCATCTCGGTGAGACCGAAGTGCAATGGCTAGGGCAAGACCTCGTTTTGGAAATTCCGATCGTTTCATCTCGGTGAGACCGAGATCCATTTTGGTTGTTCCGAATAGTTAGGGTTTGGCATGTGGCGTATATGTAATCTCGGTGGGTGTGGATGAGAGCTTTCCAATGGGACCGAGATCAACTTTAGGGTTTTGCATAGGAATGATGTGGAGAAGTAGTTGAGAGTTTTGGAGCAATATCACTAAGCACTTGAGCGATTGATGCATGATCAATACCTCATCCCCTTTTAATAGTATTGGCTTTTCATATGGACTCAATGTGATCTTGGACCACTTAACCAAAAATGCAGAGTCTTGAAGCTTTGCCAATCTTTATCCTTAGTATTTTGAGGGATCCATGTTCACTAGTCCTTGCCATGCCAGTCATTGATCTTCTCTGAAATCTATTATCAATTGCATTAGATAAATGACTTATATGTTGTTATTAATTACCAAAACCACCCAGGGATTAGTTGCACTTTTAGAAGATCAAGCTAGCACGAATGCGAATGAAGGATCACGACAAGGGCATCGTGCAAAGTCTACAACAGCCGGACATCTGCCCCTAGCCCGGATATCCGGCACCCCCAATCCAGCAGCAACCGTAGCAGAGTAGCGCTGGAAGAGCTCCAGGAGTTGGACATCCGGCCCCGCCCCGAACATCCGGCCCGATGACATCTGACGCATATACAAGATGGACCATCGCCAGGCTAGACATTCGGCACCCTGCTAAGCCCCGGACATCCGGCTCCGAGCCTGGACATCCGACACCTGCGCATGCCTAACAGGGCCAGAGGCCCATGTATCCCCACTCCTCCTCACTTATCCCATGGCACACTATATATAGGACTCCTCCTCCTCCTAGCTAGGGTTAGCAAAGTATATTAAGACATTAGAGAGAACTTTGCTACATGTACTTCCATCCTTGGGGATCAAGACCTCTCAAGGGATAAGGATCCCCAACATAGGATCATCAAGACCTCCTAAGGGAGAAGGATCTCTCTAGATCATCAAGACCTCACCTCCTTTGGAGTGTGAAGAACCTTACCTTTGTGCTATTTCCCCTTGATTGTTCATGTTATGCTTGTGGATCTCATGTTTGCTATTCCAGTGGATGTGTGATTTGGTTTTGTTTGAGTGATTCCTCTTATTGTTCTTCTTCTTTCCCCCCTTCAAGTATGAAAAGATCATCAATTAGGGTTCCACCCCACATCCTTGAACCAGTCATCATACCTCTCAATGGCTTTTGCAATGGTCAGAAAAAGATTTGTCTGCATCCGAAAGCGCCGACGAAAGTACTTCTCTACATAGGCTGGATTTGGATCAAAGTAGTTTCTCATGATCTTGGCATGACCCTCGCTCAATCACGGTTGATGTGTATGCGGCCAAACTGTGATCCTCTCCTAAGCCGTCGAACATCATCATTGAAAACCATGCCTAAAACGGTCGCAAAGTCATCGTCATCTTCTTCCTCTTCAGATGACGACGAGTCCTCGAAGACTATCTCCCTCAGCCTCTTCATCTACAATTCAATCTGCCGTGTTCAATTGAAACGGCTCGGTTCAACTAACAAAAAAACTCATCTAGGCAATTCGTTGAACACTTGCGGTGCGGCGATGGTGCTCTCAACGGCCGGTGTCGTTTAGACCAAACCGACGGGCGGCGAGCGTGCGAGCACTTGGGAGAGTGTGGCTTTTACTCAGCCGCCGAGCGGTGGAGTATATTTAAGAGTAGGATACACAGCTGAGGATAATTTATCCTTCACTAAGACGTAGTGGGGATCGACTCGATGCCGGTTAGTGGAGTAAAACTAAATTTAGGGGATCAGTTAGAAATGGTCTTAGGATGCTAATCTCGAACCTTCTGGGTACCCTCCGGCTCTTCTTCGTCCAATGAAATGAATGAACTAATTTTTTTAATAAAGTGATGTGAATTTTGGAGACCTGCATTTCCTATCCTACGCAGCTCAAACTGAAATATCTGGTGGAAACTCCGATTGATTGATGGGTGACCGGACAGGGAGACTAGTCTGCCATTTCGCTTGACACGCAAAAAAAGGGCGAGCCACCCACCCACCCAGTCACCGCCACTCCAGCAGTGCACTCGTCTGGACTAGCTAGCTCGGACTAGGAGCAAAGCCGATCGAGCTGAACTGACCCGCGACTTTCAGTCGCAGCTTTGTACTACCGGTGGAGTGTGGAGGATGTGAACACGCGTGCCGTGTGCATGCGCTACATTCGATCGGGACCAGTGGGCTTGACCATGTAAATGTACGTGACGATGTAGCGGGATCATGGCGCCTGACCGTAATCGTGCAATTCCACGTCCGGGGTCTGTGTCTGCTGATTGGGGGTTTGGCTTTATAAGCAAAAAAGGAGCGGCTCCATTTATCCTGTCTTTCTGCAAAAAGAAGCGGCTTTGGAGTTTGGCCAGGATGCTCAAGGGCGGATGCCAGCTTTTGGACACTGAGCAGCAGCAAAGCATCAGATCCGCGTGGACAGACTCAGATCCTCCTCTCCTTTTGGCCATCCAACGTAGGCAGAACGCACTGGATCCGATTGGTGTACCGGCGGCGTCAGCTCTCGGATCCAGTGTCCCGCTTCCTGCAATCAGTGCACAACGCGCTGTTGCTCTCAGTGATCAGCGACTCATGTTGGGGGCTCGATCGGTGGCAACTCTTCTCTTCTCGGGATAGCACCTTCGCAGCAACTCCAATGAGGCGATCTATTTCGTCCGTCTGCATTCGTTTAGGTCGGCGCGAACGAAAATGGCAGCCCAATGCGCCGACTTAAATTCAAATCACGTCAGCTTCGTGTTCGCGCCGACGTATTTATGGTCTAAATTTGTGTCCCAAATACGTCAGCGCGGACGCGAAACAGACGCCACACGCGTCTTCTTTGTGTCCGCCACGTCCCCATCTGGCGGCCGTCCAACTACCCGCTGCCCACACGGTCAGCTTAATTTATGACCACGGGCCCACGCGTCAGCGACGGCGGTCGTCCTTTTTTAGCCGACTGTGCGGCGAGGCCGTCCTCATCCAAACTCGTCATCCACATCTAGCCAGCTCTGCTCCCCTGTCGCCGGCAAACCCTAGCCACCACCACCACAGCGAGATGAGGCTCTTCTCCGGCGCCGGCAGCAGCAAGGCCAAGAGGAAGGCCCCCACCGTCCCTTTCCCATCAGAGCTCCTCCCGCCTCCGCCAGCACCGGCTCGCCGGCAGAGGCAGCGTGTCAACGTGCCAGTGCACCAGGCGGAATGGCACTGGCAGCACCGCGTGCCTCTGCCGTACCCCGACGTCACCCTGCCGCACGACTGGCATCTGGATCCAGAGAGGATCCTAGTGCCGATGGCGCCGCGGTCGGCTAGGGCGCACGCGGAGGAGGTGCGGCGCCGGCGGGTGATACGTCTCCAACATATCTATAATTTTTGATTGCTCCATGCTATTATATTATCTGTTTTGGATGTCAATGGGCTTTATTTTACACTTTTATATCATTTTTGGGACTAACCTATTAACCGGAGGCCCAACCCAAATTGCTGTTTTTTTGCCTATTTCAGTGTTTCGCAGAAAAGGAATATCAAACGAAGTCCAAACGGAATGAAACCTTCGGGAACGTGATTTTCTCAACAAACATGATCCAGGAGACTTGGAGTGGGCGTCAAGAAACAATCGAGGAGACCACGAGTCAGGGGGCGCGCCTACCCCCTGGGCGAGCCCTCCACCCTCATGAGTCCCTCGTTGCTCCACCGACCTACTTCTTCCTCCTATATAAGTCCACGTACGCCGCAAACATCCAGGAGCACCACGAAAACCTAATTCCACCGCCGCAACATTTTGTACCTAAGAGATCCCATCTTGGGGGCTTTTCCGGAGCTCCGCCGGAGAGGGCATTGATCACGGAGGGCCTCTACATCAACTCCATGGCCTCTCCGGTGATGTGTGAGTAGTTTACTTCAGACCTTCGGGTCCATAGCTAGTAGCTTGATGACTTCTTCTCTCTCTTTGGATCTCAATACAAAGTTCTCCTTGATTCTCTTGGAGATCTATTCGATGTAATCTTCTTTTGCGGTGTGTTTGTCGAGATCCGATGAATTGTGGGTTTATGATCCAGATTATCTATGAACAATATTTGATTCTTCTCTGAATTCTTTTATGTATGATTGGTTTATCTTTGCAAGTCTCTTTGAATTATCAGTTTGGTTTGGCCTTCTAGATTGACCTTTCTTGCAATGGGAGAAGTGCTTAGCTTTGGGTTCAATCTTGTGGTGCTCAATCCCAGTTATAGTAGGGGAAACAACACATATTGTATTGTTGCAATCGAGGATAAAAAGATGGGGTTTATATCATATTGCATGAGTTTATCCCTCTACATCATGTCATCTTGCTTAAGGCGTTACTCTGTTCTTATGAACTTAATACTCTAGATGCATGCTGGATAGCGGTCGATGTGTGGAGTAATAGTAGTAGATGCAGGCAGGAGTCGGTCTACTTGTCACGGACGTGATGCCTATATACATGATCATGCCTAGATATTCTCATAATTATTCGTTTTTCTATCAATTGCTCGACAGTAATTTGTTCACCCACCGTAATACTCATGCTATCTTGAGAGAAGTCACTAGTGAAACCTATGGCCCCGGGTCTATTTTCCATTATACAAGTTTCCAATCTATTTTATTTTACAATCTTTACTTTCAATCTATATCATAAAAATACCAAAAACATTTATCTTATTATTATTATCTCTATCAGATCTCACTCTTGCAAGTGGTCGTGAAGGGATTGACAACCCTTTTATCGCGTTGGTTGCGAGGTTCTTATTTGTTTGTGTAGGTACGAGGTGACTTGCGCGTGGTCTCCTACTGGATTGATACCTTGGTTCTCAAAAACTGAGGGAAATACTTACGCTGCTTTACTGCATCACCCTTTCCTCTTCAAGGGAAAACCAACGCAGTGCTCAAGAGGTAGCAAGAAGGATTTCTCGCGCCGTTGCCGGGGAGATCTACACCAAGTCAAGACATACCAAGTACCCATCACAACTTTTATCCCCCGCATTACATTATTTGCCATTTGCCTCTCGTTTTTCTCTCCCCCACTTCACCCTTGCCGTTTTATTCGTCCTCTTTTTTCGTTCCCCTTCTCTTTTTCTATTTGCCTTTTGCCTGTTTCTTGTTTGCTTGTGTGTTGGATTGCTTGTTTGTTACGATGGCTCAAGATAATACTAATTTATGTGACTTTGCCAATACCAACAATAATGATTTTTTTAGCACTCCGATTGCTCCTCTTGTGAAATTAATGCTGCCTTGCTGAAGCTTGACATGAAAGATTTGTTTTCCGGCCTTCCTAGTGAAGATGCCGCTACCCATCTAAACAACTTTGTTGGTTTGTGTGATATGTAAAAGAAGAAATATGTGGATAATGATATTGTTAAACTGAAGCTATTCCCGTTTTCCCTTAGAGATCGTGCTAAAACTTGGTTTTCGTCTTTGCATAAAAATAGTATTGATTCATGGAATAAGTGCAAAGATGCTTTTATCTATAAGTATTTTCCTCCCGCTAAGATCATCACTCTTAGAAACGATATTATGAATTTTAAGCAACTTGATCATGGACATGTTGCACAAGCTTGGGAGAGGAAGAAATTAATGATACACAATTTCCCTACACATGGTTTGAATCTTTGGATGATTATACAAAAAATTTATGCCGGATTGAACTTTGCTTCTAGAAATCTTTTAGATTCGGCCGCGGGGGGCACTTTTATGAAAATCACTTTAGTAGAAGCTACTAAAGTCCTAGATAATATTATGGTTAATTATTCTCAATGGCATACTGAAAGATCTACTAATAAAAAGGTGCATGCTATAGAAGAAATCAATGTTTTGAGTGGAAAGATGGATGAACTTATGAAATTGTTTGCTAATAAAAGTTTTTCTTCTGATCCTAATGATATGCCTTTGTCTACTTTGATTGAGAATAATAATGAATCTATGGATGTGAATTTTGTTGGTAGGAACAATTTTGGTAATAATGCGTATAGAGGTAATTTTAATCCTAGGCCGTTTCCTAGTAATTCCTCTAATAATTATGGTAATTCCTACAACAATTCTTATAGAAATTATAATAAGATGCCCTCTGATTTTGAATCTAATATTAAAGAATTTATTTGTTCGCAAAAGAGTTTCAATGCTTTGATTGAACAAAAAATGTCTAAGATTGATTAGTTGGTTAGGAACATGGATAGAATTTCTCTTGATGTTGATTCTTTAAATCTTAGATCTATTTCACCTAAGCATGATATCAATGAGTCTCTCAAAGCTATGAAAATTTCCATAGATGAGTGCAAAGAAAGAACCGCTAGGATGCGTGCTAAAAAAGATTGCTTCATAAAAGCGTGTTCTTCTAGTTTTCATGATAATAAGGATGAAGATCTAAAAGTGGTTGATGTGTCCCCTATTAAATCTTTGTTTTGCAATACTAATCTTGATAATGATGGGACTAAAGATGAGTCAACTTTAGTTAGGAGGCGTCCCAAAAATTCAGAGTTTTTAGATCTTGATGCAAAAATTGTTAAAAGTGGGATTGAAGAGGTTAAAACTTTAAATAGCAATGAACCCACTATCTTGGATTTCGAGGAATTTAATTATGATAATTTCTCTTTGATAGATTGTATTTTCTTGTTTCAATCCGTGCTAAATTCTTCTCATGCTTATAGTCAAAATAAAGCTTTTACTAAACATATCGTTGATGCTTTGATGCAATCTTATGAAGAAAAACTTGAGTTGGAAGTTTCTATACCTAGAAACCTTTATGATGAGTGGGAACCTACAATAATAATAAAAATTAAAGATCATGAGTGTTATGCTTTGTGTGATTTGGGTGCTAGTGTCTCCACGATTGCAAAAACTTTGTGTGATTTGCTAGGTTTCCGTGATTTTGATGATTGTTCTTTAAACTTGCATGTTGCGGATTACACTATTAAGAAACATATGGGAAGGATTAATGATGTTCTTATTGTTTCAAATAGGAATTATGTGCCCGTAGATTTCATTGTTCTTGATATAGATTGCAATCCTTCATGTCCTATTATTCTTGGTAGACCTTTCCTTAGAACGATTGGTGGAATTATTGATATGAAGGAAGGGAATATTAAATTCCAATTTCCATTAAGGAAAGGCATGGAACACTTCCCTAAAAAGAAAGTTAAATTACCATATAAATCTATTATGAGAGCCACTTATGGATTTCTTACCAAATATGGCAATACCTAGATCTATCTTCGCTTTTATGCCTAGCTAGGGGCGTTAAACGATAGCGCTTGTTGGGAGGCAACCAAATTTTATTTTTATTCCTTGCTTTTTTCTCCTGTTTAGTAATAAATAATTTATCTAGCCTCTGTTTTGGTTGTGTTTTTTGTGTTTAATTAGTGTTTGTGTCAAGTAGAACCGTTGGGAAGACTTGGAGAAAGTCCTTTTGATCTTGCTGTAAAAAACAGAAACTTTAGCGCTCACGAGAATTGCTGCCATTTTTAGTTGAAAGGTGATATTTAGTTAATTATTTTTGCAGATGATTAATAGATAATTTCCTCACGTCCAGAAATTTATTTTAGAAATTTTGGGGTTCCATAAGTTTGCTTAGCTACAGATGACTACAGACTGTTCTGTTTTTGACAGATTCTGTTTTTCTTGTGTTGTTTGCTTATTTTGATGAATCTATGGCTAGTAAAAGAGTTTATAAACCATAGAGAAGTTGGAATACCGTAGGTTTAACACCAATATAAATGAAGAATGAGTTCATTACAGTACCTTGAAGTGGTGTTTTGTTTTCTTTTGCTAACGGAGCTCACGAGATTTTCTATTTTGAGTTTTGTGTTGTGAAGTTTTCAAGTTTTGGGTAAAGATTTGATGGATTATGGAACAAGGAGTGGCAAGAGCCTAAGTTTGGGGATGCCCATGGCACCCCAAGGTAAAATTCAAGGACACAAAAAAGCCTAAGCTTGGGGATGCCCCGGAAGGCATCCCCTCTTTTCTCTTCGTCTATCGGTAACTTTACTTGGAGCTATATTTTTATTCACCACATTATATGTGTTTTGCTTGGAGCGTCTTGTATGATTTGAGTCTTTGCTTTTTAGTTTACCACAATCATCCTTGTTGTACACACCTTTTGAGAGAGATTCACATGATTTGAAATTTATTAGAATACTCTATGTGCTTCACTTATATCTTTTGAGCTATGTAGTTTTTGCTCTAGTGCTTCACTTATATCTTTTAGAGCACGGCGGTGGTTTTATTTTATAGAAATAATTGATCTCTCATGCTTCACTTACATTATTTTGGGAGTCCTTTAGAACAACATGGAAATTTTCTTTTAGGAATAATATAAAAACATTCATAGAAGTGCATTGAATACTATGAGAAGTTTGATACTTGATAATTGTTTTGAGATATGGAGATGGTGATATTAGAGTCATGATAGTTGAGTAGTTGTGAATTTGAGAAATTCTTGTGTTGAAGTTCGTGATTCCCGTAGCATGCACGTATGGTGAACCGTTATGTGATGAAGTGGAAGCATGATTTATTTATTGATTGTCTTCCTTATGAGTGGCGATCGGGGACGAGCGATGGTCTTTTCCTACCAATCTATCCCCCTAGGAGCATGTGCATAATACTTTGTTTCGATAACTAATAGATTTTTGCAATAAGTAAGTGAGTTCTTTATGACTAATGTTGAGTCCATGAATTATACACACTCTCACACTTCCACCATTGCTAGCCTCTCCAGTATCGCGCAACTTCCGCCGGTACCATAAACCCACCATATACCTTCCTCAAAATAGCCACCATGCCTACCTATTATGGTATTTCCATAACCATTCTGAGATATGTTGCCATGCAACTTTCCACCATTCTGTTATTATGACACGCTTCCTCATTGTCATATTGCTTGCATGATCATGTAGTAGGCATCGTATTTGTGGCAAAGCCACAGTTCATAATTTCATACATGTCACTGATGTCTACTACACAACCTTCTTCTTGTAGACGTTGTTGGGCCTCCAAGTGCAAAGATTTGTAGGACAGTAGCAAATTTCCCTCAAGTGGATGACCTAAGGTTTATCAATCCGTAGGAGGCGTAGGATGAAGATGATCTCTCTCAAGCAACCCTGCAACCAAATAACAAAGAGTCTCTTGTGTCCCCAACACACCTAATACAATGGTAAATTGTATAGGTGCACTAGTTCGGCGAAGAGATGGTGATACAAGTGGTATATGGATGGTAGATAATAGTTTTTGTAATCTGAAAATATAAAAACAGCAAGGTAACTAATGATAAAAGTGAGCACAAACGGTATTTCAATGTGTTCAAACAATGCCTAGGGTTCATACTTTCACTAGTGCAAGTTCTGTCAACAATAATAAAATAATTGGATCATATAACTATCCCTCAACATGCAACAAAGAGTCACTCCAAAGTCACTAATAGCGGAGAACAAACGAAGAGATTATGGTAGGGTACGAAACCACCTCAAAGTTATTCTTTCTAATCAATCCATTGGGCTATTCCTATAAGTGTCACAAACAACCCTAGAGTTCGTACTAGAATAACACCTTAAGACACAAATCAACCAAAACCCTAATGTCACCTAGATACTCCAATGTCACCTCAAGTATTCGTGGGTATGATTATATGATATGCATCACACAATCTCAGATTCATCTATTTAACCAACACATAGAACCTCAAAGAGTGCCCCAAAGTTTCTACCGGAGAATCATGACGAAAACGTGTGCCAACCCCTATGCATAGGTTCACGGGCGGAACCCGCAAGTTGATCACCAAAACATACATCAAGTGAATCACGTGATATCCCATTGTCACCACAGATACACACGACAAGACATACATCAAGTGTTCTCAAATCCTTAAAGACTCAATCCGATAAGATAACTTCAAAGGGAAAACTCAATCCATTACAAGAGAGTAGAGGGGGGAAGAAATATCATAGGATCCAAATATAATAGCAAAGCTCGCGATACATCAAGATCGTATCACCTCAAGAACACGGGAGAGAAGAGAGATCAAACACATAGCTACTGGTACATACCCTCAGCCCCGAGGGAGAACTACTCCCTCCTCGTCATGGAGAGCACCAGGATGATGAAGATAGCCACCGGAGAGGGATTTCCCCCTCCGGCAGGGTGCCGGAACGGGTCTAGATTGGCTTTCGGTGGCTACGGAGGCTTCTGGCGGCGGAACTCCCGATCTATTGTGCTCCCCGATCGTTTTAGGGTATATGGAGATATATAGGCAGAAGAAGTACATCAGGGGGGCCAGGAGGGGCCCACGAGGGTGGAGGGCGCGCCCAGGGGGGTGGGCGCGCCCCCTACCTCGTGGCTTCCTCGAGGCTTCCTTGACGTGGACTCCAAGTCTCCGGGTTGCTTTCCTTCAAAAAATAAGTTCCGTGAAGTTTCAGGTCAATTGGACTCCGTTTGATTTTCCTTTTCTACGATACTCGAAAACAAGGAAAAAACAGAAACTGGCACTGGGCTCTAGGTTAGTCCCAAAAATAATATAGAAGTGTATAATAAAGCCCATAAACATCCAAAGTTAATAATATAATAGCATGGAACAATCAAAAGTTATAGATACATTGGAGATGTATCAGTCACTCATGCATCATTGCACATCCCGGTACACCGACGGAGGCATTCACATAGAGTCATATTTTGTTCGAAGTATTGAGTTGTAATTCTTGAGTTGTAAGTAAATAAAAGTGTGATGATCATCATTATTAGAGCATTGTCCCAGTGAGGAAAGGATGGTGGAGACTATGGTTCCCACACAAGTCGGGATGAGACTCCGGACGAAAAATAAATAAAAAGAAAGAAAAAAAAAGAAAAGAGGCAAAAAAGGCCCAAACAAATAAAAAAATAAGAGAAAAAGAGAGAAGGGACAATGTTACTATCATTTTTCCACACTTGTGCTTCAAAGTAGCACCATGCTCTTCATGATAGAGAGTCTCCTATGTTATCACTTTTATATACTAGTGGGAATTTTACATTATAGAACTTGGCTTGTATATTCCAATGATGGGCTTCCTCAAAATTGCCCTAGGTATTCATGAGCATGCAAGTTGGATGCACACCCGCTTAGTTCTTTTGTTGAGCTTTCATACACTTATAGCTCTAGTGCATCCGTTGCATGGCAATCCCTACTCACTCACATTGATACCTATTGATGGGCATCTCCATAGCCCGTTGATACTCCTAGTTGATGTGATACTATCTTATCCTTTTTGTCTTCTCCACAACCATCATTCTATTCCACATATAGTGCTATATCCATGGCTCACGCTCATATATTGCGTGAAATTTGAAAAATTGCGTGATTTAAATATTTTGTGTGGTGAAGATAGAGCATAGCCAGACTATATTATTTTGTAGGGATAACTTTCTTTGGCCATGTTATTTTTGAGAAGACATGATTGCTTAGTTAGTATACTTGAAGTATTATTATTTTTATATCAATATTAAACTTTTATCTTGAATCTTTCGGATCTGAAAAATTGATGTGGAATAATGCTTTCTAACATATTTCTCAACAATAAAGAAAAATTACATTGAGAAATATGTTAGAAAGCATTATTCCACATCAATTTTTTTATCATTTACCTACTCGAGGATGAGCAGGATTAAGTTTGGGGATGCTTGATACGTCTCCAACGTATCTATAATTTTTGATTGCTCCATGCTATTATATTATCTGTTTTGGATGTTAATGGTCTTTATTTTACACTTTTATATCATTTTTGGGACTAACCTATTAACCGGAGGCCCAGCCCAAATTGCTGTTTTTTTGCCTATTTCAGTGTTTCGCGGAAAAGGAATATCAAACGAAGTCCAAACGAAATGAAACCTTCGACAACGCGATTTTCTCAACAAACGTGATCCAGGAGACTTGAAGTGGGCATCAAGAAACAATCGAGGAGCCCACGAGGAAGGGGGTGCGACCTCCACCCTCGTGGGCCCCTCGTTGCTCCACCGACCTACATCTTCATCCTATATAAGTCCGCGTACCCCACAAACATCCAGGAGCACCACGAAAACCTAATTCCACCGCCGCAACCTTCTGTACCCAAGAGATCCCATCTAGGGGCCTTTTCTGGAGCTCCGCCAGAGGGGGCATTGATCACGGAGGGCCTCTACATCAACTCCATGGCCTCTCCGGTGATGTGTCAGTAGTTTCTTCAGACCATCGGGTCCATAGCTAGTAGCTAGATGGCTTCTTCTCTTTCTTTGGATCTCAATACAAAGTTCTCCTCGATTCTCTTGGAGATCTATTCGATGTAATCTTCTTTCGCGGTGTGTTTGTCGAGAACCGATGAATTATGGGTTTATGATCTAGATTATCTATGAACAATATTTGATTCTTCTCTGAATTCTTTTATGTATGATTGGTTTATCTTTGCAAGTCTCTTCGAATTATCGGTTTGGTTTGGCCTTCTTGATTGATCTTTCTTGCAATGGGAGAAGTGCTTAGCTTTGGGTTCAATATTGCGGTGCTCGATCCCAGTGACAGTAGGGGAAATGACATGTATTGTATTGTTGCCATCGAGGATAAAAGGATGGGGTTTATATCATATTGCATGAGTTTATCCCTCTACATCATTTCAGCTTGCTTAAGGCGTTACTCTGTTCTTATGAACTTAATACTCTAGATGCATGCTGGATAGCGGTCGATGTATGGAGTAATAGTAGTAGATGCAGGCAGGAGTCGGTCTACTTGTCACGGACATGATGCCTATATACATGATCATGCCTAGATATTCTCATAATTATTCACTTTTCTATCAATTACTCGACAGTAATTTGTTCACCCACCGTAATACTTATGCTATCTTGAGAGAAGCCACTAGTGAAACCTATGGCCCCTGGGTCTATTTTCCATTATACAAGTTTCCAATCTATTTTATGCAATCTTTACTTTCAGTCTATATCATAAAAATACCAAAAATATTTATCTTATTATTATTATCTCTATCAGATCTCACTCTTGCAAGTGGTCGTGAAGGGATTGACAACCCCTTTAGCGCGTTAGTTGCGAGGTTCTTATTTGTTTGTGTAGGTACGAGGTGACTCGCGCGTGGTCTCCTACTGGATTGATATCTTGGTTCTCAAAAACTGAGGGAAATACTTACGCTACTTTACTGCATCACCCTTTCCTCTTCAAGGAAAAACCAACGCAGTGCTCAAGAGGTAGCAGCGGGCGCTGCTGACACCGGAACAGCGTCGCGATGACACCTACGCCATCGACTTGCCAAACTAAAAGCGGTGGGTCGCCTTCGAGCATGAGGAGGCGAGGCGCCGCGGTGTGCGCGAGGTCGACTACAGGCTGCCACCGCCCCCGCTCGTTATCCACAAGGATGACCAGGCGGCCCTTGCAGCGGTCTACCATGAGAGCAAGGAGGACGAGCGGCACATGGTGGAGGCGGCGGAGGAAGAGGAGGCCCGGTACGAGGCGGCCATGGCGCAGGCCATTGCCCTCTCCGCGGCCGATGATAGCGTGGTGCCACCGGTGGCCCTGCCGTCCCCTCCCCGGCGCCGCATCAAGGCCAACCCGGAGCCGCAGCCGGAACCCAAGATGGAGCCGTCCCCGATCGAGCACTACTCCTGGACGGGAGTACTACGCGAGTGGGTGTCCGCGCCACCGGTTTGGATGGGGGTGACGCCGGTGCAGGAGGCGGCCTACCTCGAGATGTGGCGCCAGCGACGGCTGGTCGAGGAGCGCCGTCGCGGTGAGTATGAGGAGATTCTCGAGCGCGGCCTCGAGGAGGAGCAGCGCAAGGCTGAGGAGGAGGCACGTCAGGCCGCAGCTGCACGGGTGGACGCACAGCCCCCCGCGCCAGCACTGCCCGCCTCGGAACAGCTGCCTGCGGCCTACATCACCGCCGCCTGGAACACGGCGTTCCCCTGGGCCGGCCCTGCGCCGACGCTCATCGACCTCACCGACCCCGAGGAGGAGGACGACGACACGTAGGGCTGCGCGCCACCTCGTAGTTTAGGTTGTTTTTATTTTTCTTAAATGCTAATGTGGACGCGTGGACTCTCGCCGGCCTTCATGGCCGGCTGTAATATTTAATTAATGCTTTTTTAAATATGCATGCGTTCTTTTTTTCTAGCGCCATCAAAATGGGTCGGGCCAGCGCTGGGCGCACGTGATGACCCAAATGCGGAAGCGAACATCCGTGTCCGCCTGGCCGACCCAAACGGACAAAAAACGGACTAAATCACCGTCCGTTTGGGTCGGCCCATTGGAATTGCTCTCAAACCCGTCAATTCTTATTAGAGCAACTCCAAAGCGCTGAACCATCTCCTCTGCGCGTGTCCGTTTGAGTTACAGCGGATAGAAAAGTCAGTCCAACGCGCCGACTCAAACGAAAACGGACGCGCGTCCGTTTTTCATCTGTCGGACGACCCATTTCTAGTCCAAATTTGAGCCTCATTTGCGCCCACCTACTCCTCCCTTGGCCCATCATTCGGTGGCACATAGGCCATTTTCTTCCACCCCATCAACAGCAAGCCCTTGCCCGCCCCACCCCGTCGCTGCCGCCGCCCAGTTTCGGTGACCCTGCCAGCAGTCCATGCCCACACATCTCACCCTCACGCCGCCACCACCGCCTCGTCGCCAGGTCACCGCAGCTTCCCCCCACCCCCTCACCCCAACCGCGACGACGCCGCGAGCACGAAGTCGCCCCCTGCGCCCCGACCAGCTCCTTCGCCTGACACCGCCAGGCCAGCTGCCTGGTCCAGGGGAGGTGCAAGTCTCGTCGCCGGCCAGCTTCTTTGACGACGCCCGCAAGTTGTTCGACAGTTTTTCCCCAAGGTACAAATGGACTCCGCCAGCGAGTTCTTTTTCTACAATTTCCTCTGTGACTCTGATGATACCTCATCCGGCGATGAGGAGACGGTGGCTGCCGTGTTGGTTGTTGCTACCTCTTGAGCACTGCGTTGGATTTCCCCGAAGAGGAAGGGATGATGCAGCAAAGTAGTGTAAGTATTTGAAGGAAATATGCCCTAGAGGCAATAATAAAGTTATTATTTTTTTCCTTATATCATGATAAATGTTTATTATTCATGCTAGAATTGTATTAACTAGAAACATAATACATGTGTGAATACATAGACAAACAGTATGTCACTAGTATGCCTCTACTTGACTAGCTCGTTGAATCAAAGATGGTTATGTTTCGTAGCCATAGACATGAGCTGTCATTTGATTAATGGGGTCACATCATTAGAGAATGATGTGATTGACTTGACCCATTCCGTTAGCATAGCACTTGATCGTTTAGTTTGTTGCTATTGCTTTCTTCATGACTTATACATGTTCCTATGACTATGAGATTATGCAACTCCCGTTTACCGGAGGAACACTTTGTGTGCTACCAAACGTCACAACGTAACTGGGTGATTATAAAGGTGCTCTACAGGTGTCTCCGAAGGTACTTGTTGGGTTGGCGTATGTCGAGATTAGGATTTGTCACTCCGATTGTCGGAGAGGTATCTTTGGGCCCACTCGGTAATGCACATCACTATAAGCCTTGCAAGCATTGCAACTAATGAGTTAGTTGTGGGATGATGTGTTACGGAACGAGTAAAGAGACTTGCCGGTAACGAGATTGAACTAGGTATTGGAATACCGACGATCGAATCTTGGGCAAGTAACATACCGATGACAAAGGGAACAACGTATGTTGTTATGCGGTTTGACCGATAAAGATCTTCGTAGAATATGTAGGAACCAATATGAGCATCCAGGTTCCGCTATTGGTTATTGACCGGAGACGTGTCTCGGTCATGTCTACATAGTTCTCGAACCCGTAGGGTCTGCACGCTTAAAGTTCGGTGACGATCGTAATTAGGGTTTTTTGTTTTGATGTACGAAGGTTGTTCGGAGTCCCGGATGTGATCACAGACATGACGAGGAGTCTCGAAATGGTCGAGACATAAAGATTGATATATTGGAAGCCTATATTTGGATATCGGAAACGTTCTGGGTGAAATCAGGATTTTACCGGAGTACCGAGGGGTTACCGGAACCCCCTCCCCCTCGGGGGTGTTAATGGGCCTACATGGGCCCTAAGGGAGAAGAGGAGGGCCGGCCAGGGCAGGCCGCTCGCCCCCTCCCCCCTAGTCCGAATAGGACAAGGAAGGAGGGCGGCGCCCCCCTTTCCTCTTTCCCCTTCCCCTTTCCTTCTGCAACAAGGCAAGAGGGGGGAGTCCTACTCCCGGTGGGAGTAGGACTCCTCCAGGCGCACCCCTAGGGGCCGGCCGCACCTCCCCCCTTCCTCCTTTATATACGGGGGCAGGGGGCACCCCATGACACACAAGTTGATCTTCGTGATCGTTTCTTAGCCGTGTGCGGTGCCCCCTTCCAACATATTCCACCTCGGTCATACCGTAGCGGTGCTTAGGTGATGTGCACTGGGGACCCGATCTTTCGATGAGAGGAAGATAACTACGATTTTTGGTGGGACTTGACCCTCACGATCCGGCTACCAACCGTACAGGAAGAACTGTACACGACTGATTTCCACGGCAATCGCTGAACCAACTCCACGGCGTTATCGACCGAGCCAACAGCGCGATCGACCTATCCACGAAGGATTTTTCCTACAAGAAAATCGAAGAACATGCAAGAAAATAATAGCCAAGCAATCTCAAAATTGCGAATATGCTAGATGGGATTAATCTCACAAGATGGGGTTCCGATAGGATGTCTTGACGGTCGCACTAGCCGCTACGAGCGAAGACAAATAAAAGTAGCAATAGCTAAACTTCTCTAAACAAAACCCGAGTCTAAACCCTAATCTATACTAAGTATTTATTATACATGGCTGCCACCTAACTGTGGCACTGCGCGTCGATGTGTCCAGCGTGGACTGCTACGCGTCGAAGGAAAAGTTCACTAGGAGCCGGCCCATATGTTTGACCGGATATTAGGCCTTCTGGGACTAATTCCTTCTTTAATCAATGAGATGGGCTGGTGTGCACGTAGCTTCTCTGGTCCATTAAGTCTAATCCTTCTTCTCTTCTTTTGTATTTTAAAAGACTTGTGCATGTAGCTTGCAACATGGATGGCCCTCATCTCTCCAAGCACCTTTGCTCCTTTCTGATGCGTGTGTGCGTGCACTTGCATGGGCCATGCAATCTTCAACATCTTCATATCTATGTTGCAGATGCCTTCAAAAACTCTGCACAAGAAATAAAATGGTGTAGTATTTGTGTCCCTGATAATAAAATATAGTAACATATAATGATCAATAGAAATTACCTGAAAATTGTGTCGTGTAATATTTGTAGACGTATCTATGCCCACATCATCCCCCTTTCTTGAAAACAAAGCCGCCCTCGGCTTTTATTTATCTCGAACACATCATAGAGCAAATAAAAAATAGATGCAACACATATAGACCATTGCAACGGCGTTAGCGCATCAGGGTGTGATAATTTTGTAATAACGCCATTATGAATATCATGACAAATTTTATCCCACACATAGTCTATATATGAATGATATGGATGCAAATTAACTATTTGAGCACACGGTATATCCAGAGCACAAGTTGGGATATTGAATGGAAACTTTTCAGAATTGATGGCAAGCATAGTGTAGGTAGTACGATCCGATGATTTAGCCTTCTCATCATTTATTATTTCACCGGGGGTCATGGAAAGCAAGTTAATGGTTTTTCCTTCAAACACGAGAGTATACGAATTTGTTCTACCATGATGGGTGACACTATTATCATATTGCCAAGGTCGACCTAACAATAAAGAACAAGCTTGCATAGGAGCGACATCACAGTCAACAAAATCATGGTACGAACCAAGTGTAAAATGGACTCTCACACGACGCGTTACCTTCAACTTACCACAGTCGTTGAACCATTGGATGTAATATGGATGGGGGTGTCTCGTAGTGGTGAGGCAAAGCTTCTCTACCATTTCAATACTCGCCAAATTATTGCAGCTTCCACCATCAATGATCACACGAACAAAATGCCCTTTGACAACAAACTTAGTTTGAAAAAGATTATGGCGTTGAGGCATCTCATCATGCCCCACCTGGGCACTAAGTACGCGCATGATTACAAGGCTTGGGTACTGATCTGCCATCTCAGCATTAATATGTATCTCATCCGTGTCATGCTCCTTAGATTCACCTGCATTATTAGTGGCAAGCATAGCACGTGTATCTTCATCCAAATCACTAGTAGAAGAGTACTCACCATCTTCCCGCACAATGAATGTTCGTTTATTTGGAAAATCCTTCATCAAGTGCCCGCCACCTTTGCATATATGACACTTCATGTCTCTTGTGCGTCCAGACGAGGTGGTGGGTGCTAGAGATATTGCTTTCGAAGTCGCAGAGGATTGTGGAGCTGATTTTGAACTTGTTGGGAATGCACCACTGTTCGAGTTATGTGGTGTTGCCTCGGTAGTGGGTGGGATAGTTGGAGAGTGTGTCCATGATGAGTGACGACCTGCAGAAAAGTTACCTCATCCCTTGTTGTGTCGTCCCTGTACTTCCCTTTCAGCTTTACAAGCAAAATGAAACAAACGAGTAATAGAATTGTACTCCTTATAGTCCAATATATCCTGAATATCACGATTCAAACCACCTAAAAATCTAGCCATCATAGCATCGTTGGTTTCAACTAAGCCACATCGCACTAAGCCGTTTGCAATTCTTGATAATAATCCTCTACAAAGCTGCTGCCTTGTTTTAAACGTTGCAATTCATTTAGTTTATCACGAGCATAATATGAAGGAACATATCGCTGTCGCATAGCTCGTTTTAAAACATCCCAAGTAGTAGGTATATTATTTGCATTAATACGATAATATTCACTCCACCACATGGAAGCAAAGTTTGTAAATTCACTAGTGGCTGCCCTAACTCTTTGGTTCTCAGGAATATCATGACATGCAAATTTTTGTTCAACAAAAAGTTCCCAGTCAAGATAAACATCTGGATTATATTTACCATTGAAAGCAGGCATAGTAAATTTGATTTTGGCACTAGAGTGTTCATAATCTCTAACATCATACCTGGGTTGGCCTCGTGCCATACCATGACGGTTGAAACGTAGTTGTCGATGAGCACGGCCATTGTGGTGGTTGACCATTTGGTTGTCTTCGGTGTCACCAGAATAATCCTCGTAGTTGTCCCCATGTTGCTCGACGCGGGGAGGAATTTGTTGGTGCTGGTTTATGGTGGCGGCATCAGTGGCAGTAGCTGGGTGTTGTGGATGACCCATGGGCACACGCCGAGCTCGCGAAATAGCGCCGCCACCCGTGGAGTTGCGAGGATCAGCATAGTTGTTGATGGGGGGTGCAGTCCGCAACTCGTCAAGACGTGACAAGATGTCCTTTAGCTGTGGTTTTGCAACACCCTGTGCATCCTCTATGGCCTTGAGCCTTTCTTCGATCGCAATCTGAGCACCCTCAAGTTGGGCAAGACGCTCGCTAGTGACTTTCACATCCGCGGTGAGACCCTCAAGTGTGGGCTGATCCTGTGCCATTGTTAGCGAACGAGAAAAAAAACAATGTATAATCCCTATCAACTAACAGGATGTGGTGGACAAAATTCGCTCACACTCAAACTTAGTATCAAATTCTTACTTGTTCTTACCAATGCAACAGGTGGTGATCGACGCGTTGATGTTGGCTTCAAACGACCGATGAAGATTGGATGGAGCGATAACCAGGAATCAGTAGTGTCGGTACCTGTACTTATTGGTAGGAAAAAGTGTAGCTTGTCAAAGGTTTCTCAACTCACAATATCAGTGGCACAATTTCGCAAAAGCAATGCAAGTTGAATAATTGCTCAAACTTCTAACTAGTGCTGGCAGTCGACTAGTAAGAGAGAAAACAATCTAAGTCCAGATACTGAATCAAGGGAGTGAAAACCGAATGAAAATATGTGACAGCTTTAAGTAGCTAGATATAAGTGAAGTACAAACGAGTATGACAAAGCTCAGAAATATATAATAGATGGAGCGGCGATCACAAGAAAAATAATATCCAGAGTAGCTAAACAGTCCCAAAAAATATGCTAGCCGGCCTGATCTTTTTTTTCTCTCAACTTTCTTTTTGTTCTTTTTTTTTGCTATTTTCCTCTATTTTTCTTCTCTTTTTTTTTCTTTTTTTGTCTTTTTTTTACCAGGCCGTACGTGTATACTCCAGATTAGCTACAAGATGTAAACAAAAGATAAAGATGCAACCGAAGTGACCAGGTGACGTACTACTCCAGTAAAAATTAAAGGCAAGTGTGGTTAGGCAACAACAAACGTGCAACAGTAGCAGGTAGCATTGTCTGGACTCAGGAGTAGTCTTGGTGGAGTACCGCGAAGCAACGTGCAGTTAGGGACGCGACAAGCGGACAGGCGGCAGGCGCGAGAATCGGCAAGAGGTGAAACAGGCCCATGCAATCTTGCTTTGTTTTTCTCAGATTAGGAATGAGCTTGCGGTAGAAAAGGTAGGGCGGACAAAAACAGATTGATCTAGTAGATGATTTCCTCCCAAACAAATCTAAACCAGCACTAGTATTAGATGAATGCAACCAAAAATCCAACTATACAAATACTAGATGCAAAAATTGCTAGAGGCTAAAAAGGTAGGTGCAGCGGATGAACTAATCTATTTTTTTGGCTTTTTGGGGTTGTAGGACTAAAATCAATCTAATCTAATAAAACTGTAAATCTCTCACCGATAAACCTGAAAACTGATACCACTTGATGTGCACTGGGGACCCGATCTTTCGATGAGAGGAAGATAATTACGATTTTGGGTGGGACTTGACCCTCACGATCCGGCTACCAACCGTACAAGAAGAACCGTACACGACTGATATCCACGGCAATCGCTGAACCAACTCCACGGCGTTATCGACCGAGCCAACATCGCGGTCGACCTATCCACGAAGGATTTTTCCTGCAAGCAAATCGAAGAACATGCAAGAAAATAATAGCCAAGCAATCTCAAAATTATGAATATGCTATATGGGATTAATCTCACAAGATGAGGTTCCGATAGGATGTCTTGACGGTCGCACTAGCCGCTACGAGTGAAGACAAATAAAAGTAGCAATAGCTAAACTTCTCTAAACAAAACCCGAGTTTAAACCCTAATCTATACTAAGTATTTATTATAGCGGCCGCCGCCTAACTGTGGCGCTGCGCATCGACGTGTCCAGCGTGGACTGCTACGCGTCGAAGGAAAAGTTCACTAGGAGCCGACCCATATGTTTGACCGAATATTAGGCCTTCTGGGACTAACTCCTTCTTTAATCAATGAGATGGGCTGGTGTGCACGTAGCTTCTCTGGTCCATTAAGTCTAATCCTTCTTCTCTTCTTTTGTATTTTAAAAGACTTGTGCATGTAGCATGCAACATGGATGGCCCTCATCTCTCCAAGCACCTTTGCTCCTTTCTGATGCGTGTGTGTGTGCACTTGCATGGGTTATGCAATCTTCAACATCTTCATATTTATGTTGCAGATGCCTTCAAGAACTCTGCACAAGAAATAAAATGGTGTAGTATTTTTGTCCCTGATAATAAAATATAGTAACATATAATGATCAATAGAAATTACCTGAAAATTGTGTCGTGTAATATTTGTAGACGTATCTATGCCCACATCATTAGGCGAAGCCCTGCGTCAGTAGAACATCATCACCGTCATCACACCGTCGTGCTGACAAAACTCTCCCTCAACACTCGGCTGGATCGGAGCTCGAGGGACGTCACCGAGTGGAACGTGTGCAGAACTCGGAGGTGCCGTACGTTCGGTACTTGGATCAGTTGGATCGTGAAGACGTACGACTACATCAACCGCGTTGTGCTAACGCTTCCGCTTTCGTTCCACGAGGGTATGTGGACAACACTCTCCCCTCTCGTTGTTGTTCATCACCATGATCTTGCGTGTGCGTAGGAATTTTTTTGAAATTGCTATGTTCCCCAACAGTATTTCCCTCAATTTTTTAGAACCAAGGTATCAATCCAATAGGAGGCTACGCTCGAGTCCCTCGTACCTACACAAAAACAATAGCTCAATGCAACCAACGCGCTTAGGGGTTGTTAATCCCTTCACGGTCACTTACGAAAGTGAGATCTGATAGAGATGATAAATAATATTTTTTTGGTATTTCGGTATAGAGATGCAAAGTAAATAAAGTACTCCCTCCACCCCGAAAAACATGTCGCACGCGTAGTTCACTGGTAATTTTACAAAAAAGACCTCACATTTTCAAAACCATCTCAAACAAGTCCCTCCGCCACCGTCTTCTTCCTCCGCCGTCACGCGCGTGTCGCCAGGGGCCGGCGCCGCCCAGCTGCACGATTCGTCGCCCACCAGGAAGTGATCTGCTGCCGTCGCTGCATACCTGCGCCGTCGCCACCATCGCCAAGTACCTGCTTCGCCGCCGCCCAATCCTGTGCCGCCGCGATCTCCTCCCGCCGCGATTACCTGCGGCGTTGCCAGAACTTCTCGGCACCATCCGGTGGACCAGGAGCTCCTGCTCGTCCTCCTCGAGCTCCCGTGCATCCTCCTCGAGCTCCCGTGCATCCTCCTCGAGCTCCCGCGTCTCCTGCTTGAGATCCCGCGCGTGCGCCGCTGCGATCCCTCCAGCTGCGATCCCCTACTAGCGTCGCCGGAACCTGCCTCCATGATTCGATGGACCAGGACCTCACGCTCGTCCTCCTCTATCTCCCGTGAGTCCTCCACGAGCTCCCGCGTGTCGCCATGCTGCTCCTTCTTTCTTGCCCGCGCGCCCGCGCAGCTGCTTCTCCCCTGCCCGTGCACAACTGGGTTGAAATTGAACCTGTGCGTCGTGCTCTACGTGCTGCTAGGCGGAGCTCTACGTGCTTCCCGTGCACAACTGGGTGGAGCTCTACGTGATGATGCTATTGCTCCTCTGTCGTGCTGCTGCTGATCTTCTGCACTGTGGGAGAACCTGAACCTGAACCCAAGCGCACAGCTGGGTTGAAATTGAACCTGATCTTCTGCTCGTGGGTTCCTCTGCGTCGAACCTGATCTTCTGCCCGTGCTCCTCCGTTTGCACAACTGGGTTCCTCTGCCTGTGCTGCTGCTGATCCAAGTGAAGCCGTGCCGTGCTTGTCTGCACTCTAAAGAAGGTAGTCCATCCGAATACTGCTACCTGAAAGTTAGTGAAATGGTTTAATGTTAACTGAATCATGACAATGCCAATCATGGAGTAAATTCAGTTGCTAACTTAAAATTCATGGAGTACATTCATTATACAGAAAATGTTGCTGATCATTGTGAACAGAATCATGATGGTTGTTAACTAAAAATTGTTGAAGAAACTACTGCTGATCATGGAGTACTTGTGTTGCTTTCTTAATTTGCTGATCTGCTGGTGTTGCTTGCTTGCTTAATCTGCTGCTCCATTTTATTCAATGGTAGAGCTACTCCATTTTATTCCATTTTACCAAGCAATATTGGAGTACTTTGCTTCATACAGCTGCTACTCCAAATTCAGTATGAAAAATTAACAATAGGTTCATTTGCTAAATTAACAGTGATCCATTTTAAGCTACTGAATCTACTCTAGCTACTCCATTTTAAACTACTGAAGCTACTGAAGCCTTTTTCCAAACATGACTGCACTTTAGGATCCAAAGCTGGGATTACACCTAACCATCATACTGAGAAAAACATATGCTGATCCAAAACTGGAAGTACTCCTTGTGGATTTGTCTCTTTTAGAAAAACTGGAATGTTCTGTTCATGCCAAATGGTGATATGTACATGTCGCAACATTAATATAGGATATCCTTTTATTCTGTAGCTATGTTCATTGGGATGGTCATTTTTATTTCTCTGAAAACGAAACAATGAATACTCCTTTCTGGAGTAATTTGTGTTACTGAAGAAGTACATGTGCTTTTCTTAATTTAGAACTGCACATCATTGTTATCACAAGAGTGGATAGCAACAAATACTCCATTTTATTCACAGTGTACACCAAATTTATTTATAGTGTGCACAAAATGGAGTACACTGCAAAATTCACAAGGAGCTTAAAATATCAGGAGCTTTTATTCACAGTGTACACCAAATTAATTTTATTGACACTTTTCTACCATAGGCATGGTACTATGAGCAAGTAAATTCAACAAAACTACTCTAACTAGAGTAAAATTCTGTTAACTACTCTAACTAGAGAAAATGGCTTATGGTTAGAGCAAAGTGTAGAAATGGTGCCATGGCACCTACTTCTTGTTTGACTTGCATACTCACTTTGTGTGTGTGTATATTCTTGTTATGGCACCATGGTGTACTCATCTTTTGTCATTGATGGTAGGAAACATAACTATGGATTTGAACTTGATGCCTCAAAAGGAAGAACATGAAACTATTGATTTGAACTTGATGCCTCAAGAGGAAGACGATGAAGGTATTAATTTGAATTGGATCCCTGAACGGGAGGAACCTCAAGTGGCAGAGAATGGAACTATGGATTTGAACTTGATGCCTCAAGAGGAAGATGATGAAGCTATGAATTGGATGCCTCAAGAAGATGAAGGGAAAGAGGATGAAGCTCAAGAGGAAGAGGATGAAGTTATCAATTGGATACTTCAAGAGAAGAGAAGAGAATTGTCAGATAAGGAGAGGCATGGTGTTTACTTCGCCTTGCTGGTAATCAAGCCCAGAGATGGGTCTGTTCAACCAGACGACAACCTGCTAGTCTCAAACCTATTGGACATAAGTGTATGATCTGTTGAAAGAATCTGGGAAGAAGCCAAAAAGCAAATTGCCAATGGCAAAGAAGTAGATGTCTCAAGCAAGAAGCCGGGAAGATCTGGCCGAAAGAGAAAGGAGCTAGATCTAGAGAGGACATTGTCGGTGTCAAAACCGGCGGATCTCGGGTAGGGGGTCCCGAACTGTGCGTCTAGGCCGAATGGTAATAGGAGGCAGGGGACACGATGTTTTACCCAGGTTCGGGCCCTCTTGATGGAGGTAAAACCCTACGTCCTGCTTGATTAATATTGATGATATGGGTAGTACTAGAGTAGATCTACCACGAGATCAGAGAGGCTAAACCCTAGAAGCTAGCCTATGGTATGATTGTATGTTATGATTGTCGTCCTACGGACTAAAACCCTTCGGTTTATATAGACACCGAAGAGGGTTAGGGTTACACAAGGTCGGTTACAAAGGAGGAGATATCCATATCCGTATTGCCTAGCTTGCCTTCCACGCCAAGTAGAGTCCCATCCAGACACGAGACGAAGTCTTCAATCTTGTATCTTCATAGTCTAACAGTCTGGCTAATGGAGATAGTCCGGCTGTCCGGAGACCCCCTAATCCAGGACTCCCTCAGTAGCCCCTGAACCAGGCTTCAATGATGATGAGTCCAGCACGCAGTATTGTCTTCGGCATTGCAAGGCGGGTTCCTTCTCCGAATACATCACAGAAGAATTTGAATACGAGGGTAGTATCCGACCCTGCAAAATAAGTTCCACATTCTACCGTAGAGAGAATAATATTTTTGCAGATCTAATTTGCTGGCTTGTTTTGGCAGCATGACGTTACGTCATGGCCCGGTGATTATTCGAACCGTTTCTTTCAACCAGCCCCGCACATAACACGAGACAGTTTTTCGACACGTCTTGTCAAAGCAGAGATCGTGTCCCCTTATTACGGGATTCTCATCAATACGGGCGTGGGTAACCCAACCTCGCCATCAATTGCGGCGCTTGGGGGATAAGCGAGTTTTACCAGGCAAGTGGGGACGCCTAGTTTCGTCCGCCCATATAAAGGGATAAGGATTCACCTTTCTATCCATGCCTTCTTCCTCCTTTGCTCATCCATTTTCGCACACTCGAGCTCTAGCGCCCAAGTCCGCTCTTCCCAGCTCAACCTTCCCCAACCATGTCCGGAGCGGGAGGCAGGTGGATGGTCTCCTCCGTCACGGAGGGAGACATCAAAAAGCTGTGCGAAGCCGGATACTTAGCCGCGAACATAGCGCATCGGCTGCCCGCTGTGGGGCAGATCGTCCCTACCCCGGAACCTCACGAGAGGGTAGTTTTCCTTCACCACTTCCTCCGCGGACTAGGGTTTCCCCTCCATCCATTCGTCCGTGGTCTCATGTTCTACTACGGGCTGGACTTTCATGATCTGGCCCCGAACTTCATCCTTAACATTTCGGTGTTCATCGTCGTGTGTGAGGCTTTCCTCCGCATCCGGCCCCACTTCGGCCTGTGGTTAAAGACCTTCAATATCAAGCCGAAGGTAGTACGAGGTCAACAAGCAGAATGCGGCGGAGCCATGGTGGGCAAGATGCCCAACATCATATGGCTCGAAGGCTCCTTCATGGAGACAATAAAGGGATGGCAATCGGCGTGGTTCTACATCACCGAGCCGCACGACACCAAATGGGCGGTAGCTCCTGAGTTTCGATCCGGATTCCCAACACGGTTCACTTCTTGGAAAGAGAAGGGCTTGTCGTGGGGTTCATCGGTGGAGCTGGATGGACTCCAGAAATGTATCCAGAGTATGGCGAGCAAGAAGCTCAAGCTTGTCAACATAGTCCAAGTTATGCTCATCCGCCGGATCCTCCCGTGTCAACAACGGGATTTTACCTTGTGGGAGTTCGACCCGGCCCAGCACGAGACTTTGAGCGAGCTCTTTGATAAGACACACAAGGACGTCTGGAACGTGTTGTTCAAGGGTGCCGAGGTCCCCCCCTTCTCTCGCCGAGGACCGCGAACTAAGAGCAAAGCGTCTAGCGTGTTCGGTGAGATCAATACGTCCCGTAGGACATTTATTTTCCCTAGCTTAATAATGCGCGGGGTCTAATCTCCATGCCTTTGATAGGACTGGGTGGAGATGTCGGGGCAGATTAACTGTCCGTCCCCTTTGCCCGAAGACACTGCGAGTGCTCTCCTGATGGAGATGCTGGCTCCAGCTCCTTACAAGGTGCCGGAGAAGACCAAGAAGGCCAAGGGAGCCCGAAAGAGTTCCCGACGCCAGGTGTTATCGGACTCATCGTCCGATAACTCAGCGGCACACTCTTCCCCTGAAGACGAGGAGGAAGAAGAAGATGCTCCCCCTCCAGGCGGGGGAGACAAGAAAAGGAAGGCCGCCCAACTGGGGAGGCCGAAGGGTCCAAGAAAGGGAGGACTCTCCTTTCGAACAGTTCCACCGCCGCCGATGAGGGCGAGGACGAGTGGTTGCCCCGGGACAAGCCCCTGGGGAGATCGTAAGTATTCGGATACCAGAGTAACTCATAGCATTCTTTTGTTGCACTGCTTTCCCTAACGCCGAACATGATTATGTAGGCCGCCGCGAACTAGCATCGATGTATCATCGGACGGCTCCCTGGGCTCGTCGGACATGGACAACGATCCAGTCCCGACCGCCACCTCCCCTCATCCTGCCGATGACGCCGAGGTGTTGTCTCAAGAGGCACCGGATCAAGGGGAGACAGCCCCAGAGGCGCCTCAAGGCGACCTTTCGGACTCCGGGAGCCGAGGGGACGGGGCCCCTGAGAGCTCCGAGTTCGGCCCTCAGCCGAACACCGCGCCGAAACCTCCAGCGGTTCCGGGCTCGGGCAGGCGGCCTCCTTCTAAGAGGGGCAAGATGCCTGTGCCGGTGACCTCTGTCCATCCAGAGGCGCCGGACAGTCTGCTGGAAGCGCTTCGCAGCGCTTCCATCGACGAGGAGCACCGCACTATCATGAGTGCGGTGATCCAGAAGGTTCAGTCCGCCAAGAGCGGATTGACTGAAGCCTATGCCAGCCTTCTAACAGGCTTCGAGGTAAGTGTTTTAAAATGTAGTAGAAATATTACCGCATAGACAGTAGCCCCTGATGCTTTGTTCAGTGTTCACAAAGAAAAGCCGAACAAAGGATCGAATAATATCGCAGGAGTTGAATATAAGTGTGTCAATATGCATATGCAGGCTTCGCTGCTGGCGTCCGCCGCACTGACTGCGGAGGTCGCCGTACTGAAGCAGGACCTCGAGGGGTCCAGGAAAGAGCTCGGCCTTGCCAAGAGGCATCTCGAGGAGAACAAGGGTAAGTAATACCCTGTCTTATGTATATATATAAAAGAGGACGCAATTGCAAAATGACAGGATCATCGTATGTTTGCCAGGGGCCACGATCGAGGTGGCGACCCTGAAACAAGCGCTAACCAAGGCCGAAGATACAGCGGCCAAGGAGTGCACCGAGCGAGAGAAGCACGAGGCTTGGGTGGGCGAGGTGCAGCAAGAGCTCCAGGCTCTTGTGGCGAAGCACGAGGCGTTGGAGCTTGACTCCAAGACGCGGGAGTCTGAGCTTGCCGCGGCCCTCGAGAGTGTAAAAAGTGCCAAGGCCGAATCCCAAAAGGCCCTCCAAGAGATCGACGCGATGAAGAAGATAGCGGCGGGTAAGGCTTTCTATATGCAAAGCAAGCATGTAAAAGTAAATTACCGATTACTTACCCGGATCCGGAGCTCTTCAGGAGCATTCGCAGATTTGCCCCGCAGTGTGTCCAATGCCGCACAATTTTACCAAGCCGAGGACGGAAGATCGATGGAGAAGTTGTTCTGGTCTCAATATGCTGAGGCCGAACATCCGGTGCCAATGAGCGACCAGCTGAAGCAGATGGTCGAGCTACATAAGGCGGCCGATCAGGCCATGAAGAGCTTTATAGTCCGGCTGTGGCCTGGCGACGCCCTTTCAAATAGCTTCTTCGGCCTGGTGAGGCGGCTTGTGGATGCCTGCCCGCGGCTAGAGGTCATCAAGCGATCTGTTTGCATTGAAGGTGCACGCCGGGCTTTCGCCCGTGTGAAATTGCAGTGGGTCAAGCTAGATGCCGTGAAGCTGATCAAGGAGGGGCCGCCAGAGGGCAAGGAGCACCGCCACCCCGAGATGTACTATGAGGGTGTTCTGCCGGGTGCCTGTCTCATCGCAGACGAGTGTTCAAAAGATGTAATATTTGAGTAAACTTGCTCGTTTTATCCTGTATTTATGAAAACTTGTTTCATATGCGCTATGCAACACTTGTTTGAATTTAAAATATTACCTTCTGTTTGGCTGTTTATCCAATCTGAGAGATGGCTAGTCCTCGGCTTCTGCCCCCATGCCACGAGTGCTGGGGTGTTCGGAATAAACCTGAGCACTCTTGTTCCCATATTTGGGTCCTTCGAGGGAGGTGCTCAGCACAACGAACAAGGCAACCGGACTAATAATACTTTATCACTCTCACTTAGCCATAGAATTCTATAATTTTAAATTTCAGCGAAGCCCCTGGTATTCGGAAGGCCGAATTCGGGGCGCGATACACGCCTGTAAGCCGGAAAGGGCCGGCCCCTCGCCCTAAGCGGCATAAGTCTTTGGGGACTCAAAAAACCTCGCCGAACAGCGACCAGTCTCTCGCCTTATCATGACAGTCAGTTTTAGCTTTCTCTACTGAGGTGCTAAGCCCGGCAGAACCGGTGCACAATCGCAGTAGTTCTCCTAACGCTACCTTAGCCGATAGAGCGGAATGTAAGGTACCAAAACATAGGAGCCGGGCAGACCCAACATTTGACCAAAGACATGATTCGGAGGTGATGCATATAATGCTATAAGTTCGGGGTGCCGCACTTGTAAAAGTGTTCGGACTTTTCACACCACATTGTGGGGTACGTAAGCCCCTGGTGTATTGGTCGTACCATGGTGTACGGTTGCAAGGCGTCATTAATGAACACATATATATATATATATAACAAGAATGCAATAATAGTCGTAATGTCATGCATTATTTATTAAAAAATTGCGTTAAAGCAGAGTGATATAGATAGTACGAAAAGCAAAGAGTAGGACTATGTCCCTTCCAAGGGCAAGCTGAGGAATGATATTAAATTGAATATTTCATTTGTTACTGTAATCAACCTGGGAATTCCGTGATATAACGTAGCTGTCTGCCTCCTTGGTTGTTGCATCATGTGTTCGGCAGTAGTGCTGCCGGACAGTGTTTCCAAAGATTGAGGTCCTGAAAGAAAAGGAAAAATAACCAAACAGGAATCCCCTAGTGCGGTTTAGGCCGCGTCTTGGGGCGTGCCGCAGTTGTGCCCCCTCCCCACCTGTGCCCATGGTATTTTTAATGTGTAATTATGTATGCGCGGCACGAGTTTCGTCGCTAGGCTGGGATTGGGGTGGCCGCCGTATTGCTACACGAGCTCAGATCACGCCAGGCGGTCTATTTGCCGATTGCCCCGAGCGCGCTTGAAGGTGTCCGTGTTGTGAAGCGCCGAACTGGTTGATTATCTTGAGAGGCTGCTTTCCGTTTCTGCTGCGAGGGCTGCGGTGTGCTCCTCTGTTCGGAGAGAGTGCTCTGTGTTTCCATTGACTGTAATAACTCCGCGAGGTCCTGGCATCTTGAGCTTGAGGTATGCATAATGCGGTACCTCATTGAATCTAGCAAATGCGGTTCGCCCGAGCAATGCGTGATAACCACAGCGGAAGGGGACTATATCGAAGATTAACTCTTCGCTTTGGAAGTTATCCGGGGATCCGAAGACCACTTCCAGTGTAATTGAGCCTGTGCAATGGGCCTCTACACCTGGAATGACGCCCTTAAAGGTCATTTTGGTGGGTTTGATCCTTGAGGGGTCTATACCCATTTTGCGCACTGTGTCCTGATAAAGCAGGTTCAGGCTGCTGCCGCCGTCCATAAGGACTCGAGTGAGGTGAAATCCGTCGATGATTGGGTCTAGGACCAGTGCGGCGAATCCGCCATGACGGATACTAGTGGGTGGTTCCTGCGATCGAAGGTGATCGGACAGGAGGACCAAGGGTTGAACTTTGGGGCGACTGGCTCCAACGCATATACGTCCCTGAGCGCACACTTCCGCTTCCTCTTGGGGATGTGGGTTGCGTATATCATGTTCACCATCCACACTTGCGGGGGAAACCTCTTCTTTCCTCCAGTGTGCGGCTGCCGGGGCTCCTCCTCGTCATCGCTATGCAGCCCATTGTCCTTGTTTTCGACAATTAACTTGCCGGCCTGCTTGAACACCCAACAATCCCTATTGGTGTGATTGGATGGCTTGTCTGGGGTGCCGTGTATTTGACACGAGTGATCGAGTATACGGTCCAAGCTGGACGGACCCGGCGTACTTTGTTTGAATGACTTTTTCCGCTAACCGGGTTTAGAGCCTTTGAATCCGGCATTGACTACCGTATTCTCAGTATTTTCGCTGTTAATGCGGCGCTTATGCTTGTTGCGACGTGACCTGCTATTGCCGTCCTTGGTATCTAAGGTACCTTGGTTCTTTGATATGTTATTACTGCGAGCCAGCCAGCTGTCTTCTCCCGCACAAAAGCGGGTCATGAGCGTCGTGAGGGCTGCCATAGATTTCGGTTTTTCCTGACCAAGGTGTCGGGCTAGCCACTCGTCTCGGATGTTGTGCTTGAAAGCCGCTAAGGCCTCCGCATCCGGACAGTTGACGATTTGATTTTTCTTTGTAAGGAACTGAGTCCAAAATTGCCTGGCCGTCTCTTTTGGCTGCTGAATTATGTGGCTCAAATCATCGCCGTCTGGTGCTTGCACATAAGTGCCTGAAAGTTGTCGAGGAATGCGGCTTCCAGATCTTCCCAACAGCTAATGGAGTCCGCTGGCAAGCTGTTAAGCCAATGCCGCGCTGGTCCTTTGATCTTTAGTGGGAGGTATTTGATGGCGTGTAAGTCATCGCCGTGGGCCATGTGGATGTGGAGGAGGAAGTCCTCAATCCATACCGCGGGATCTGTTGTGTCGTCGTATGATACAATATTTACAGGTTTGAAACCTTCTGGGAATTGATATTCCATTACTTCGTCTGTGAAGCATAAGGGGTGTGCGGCGCCTCTGTATTGGGCTATATCTCGACGCATCTCGAATGGGTCTTGCCCGCTGTGTTCGGCCCGGCCGGATTTGCTTTTACTGTATCCAGCGTGACGTTTGTTGTCTCGCAGAGTGGTGCGCCCTCGTGATCTATAGATCGATCTTGAATGCTTTGCCTTGTCCTCCAATATGTCTCGCAGGTCTGGCGTATCTCCCCATGCCTTTTTATTTGAATGGCGTTGGGGTGGAGGCTGAGCTTTTGGCGGGAATGCCTCTCTATCGCGGCCACGAGGTGGCCGATCAGCCGTCTCATACGCTTCTTCCTCCAGTCGGGGTAGTAACCTGCGCCTTGGGTAACTCTTGGAGGGGCGCTCGAGTTTATATTCCTCGGCCGCGAGGACTTCAGTCCATTTGTCAGCTAGCAGATCTTGATCAGCTTGAAGCTGTTGCTGCTTTTTCTTCAGGCTATTTGCCGTGGCCATAAGCCGACGCTTGAAGCGCTCCTGTTCGACAGGATCCTCTGGTACGGCGAATTCATCGTCGCCGAGGCTTGCCTCATTTTCGGAGGGGGGCATGTGATTGTCATCCTCCTCCTCTCCGTCTGCCGCTCTCTCGGGAGAGCTGGCTCCTCCATCCTCCTGCTCTAAATCTTGCTGGAGGGGTTTGTTGCTTTCTTCGATGGTAGTAGGAGCCATCAAGCCTAATGGCGACGACACAGAGGAACTCTCAATGAAAGCACCAACGTCGGTGTCAAAACCGGCGGATCTCGGGTAGGGGGTCCCGAACTATGCGTCTAGGCCGGATGGTAACAGGAGGCAGGGGACACGATGTTTTACCCAGGTTCGGGCCCTCTTGATGGAGGTAAAACCCTATGTCCTGCTTGATTAATATTGATGATATGGGTAGTACAAGAGTAGATCTACCACGAGATCAGAGGGGCTAAACCCTAGAAGCTAGCCTATGGTATGATTGTATGTTATGATTGTCGTCCTACGGACTAAAACCCTTCGGTTTATATAGACACCGGAGAGGGTTAGGGTTACACAAGGTCGGTTACAAAGGAGGAGATATCCATATCCGTATTGCCTAGCTTGCCTTCCACGCCAAGTAGAGTCCCATCCGGACACGAGACGAAGTCTTCAATCTTGTATCTTCATAGTCTAACAGTCCGGCTGTCCGGAGACCCCTTAATCCAGGACTCCCTCAGACCTCAACAATCCCACTGAATAAAAGAAGAACAATTCTATCTCTAGCACGGTCTCTAGGTGTGGCCCGATCGACCCTACATAAGAGGTTCCAGTTGAATGAGCTCAACCACATCACAAGCACCGTGAAGCCTCACCTCAAGCTAGAGAACAAGCTTGCGAGATTGAAATTTTGTATGTCCATGGTCGATGACAATTCGATCTCAACTTCTCGGGCTATGTGCAAACCAATGACGAATATGGTTCACATCGATGAGAAGTGGCTTGACATGACGAGAGTGAAGAATAGTTACTATGTACTTCCAGGAGAGCCTGAACCAAAGCGCACCGTGTCAAACACTCACATCATTGGGAAGGTAATGTTCCTAACAGCTGTTGCCAGGCCTCGATATAACAATGAGGGGGAGCTAACATTCGATGGGAAGATCGGCATTTGGGCATTCGTCGAAGAGAGTGAGGCGAAGCGGACAAGTCAGAACAGAACAAAGGGAACAAAAGTGTTAACATCAGTGAAAGTAACCAGGCATGTGTGCAGAGATTATCTGATCAATAAGGTTATCCCGGCAATTCAGGATAAGTGGCCTGACGATGATGAGGGAGCAACAATATTCATCCAACAGGATAACGCAAAGCCTCATGTCCTTCCCAATGATGTAGCTTTTCGAGAAGCTGTGGAACAAACTGATCTTGACATCCGATTGCTACAACAACCCCCAAATAGCCCTGAGTTAAATTGTTTGGACCTCTGCTTCCATAACTCTCTCCAGTCTCTAACCGACTGCAGGTCACCTACAAACATCCAGGAACTGGTACAAGGTGTGGAAGAGGAATTCGAGAACTACGATCCCGACAAGTTGCACAGAAGCTTTATCACATTAGAAGCAGTCATGTTTGAAGTTATGAAAGACAAAGGAGGAAACCAATATAAGTTGCCCCACTTGCACAAGGATCGCTTTTAAAATGCTGGACTGGAAATAACCAATGTATATTGCGACAGTCGGGTAGTTGTTGATACTAGGGCCACTATAGAAGAAATGGAAATTGCAATAGGAAAAGAAAATGAAAGGAAAGAATTAGCTAGAGAAGGGAAAAGAAAAAAAGTAAAGGGAAGGGAAGGGAAGAAGTGGCCAGAGAAAGGAAAAGAATATAGTCAAGAGGGGGCAAAGAGGCCCTTATGTCATGTAGTCAGGTGCACCTTGTGTATGTCTTGTGTAATCTTGTGTCAAGAGGGGACAAAGAGGCCCTTATGTCATGCCCTTGTGTATGCCTTGTCTAATCCTTGTATATCAACTCTTTGTTGGAATTTATTGGAATTTGGGTTATTTGGCTTAATTATTTGAATTAATTTGGGTTATTTGGATTTATTTGAATTAATTTGTGTTATTTGGATTTATTTGAATTAATTAGAATTAATTTTGGTTATTTGCATGGTCTATTTGCTTTCAGTGTTGTTCCGTTTACTTCTTGGGTTTCCCTAGCCATCAATCTTTCTGCTCTCTATAATATGGTGAACACCTCCCCTTTTCCTAGCATTTAAAAATAAAATGATCACCTAGTCTAGTCTGTGATGTGACAAATGGAGGAACAAACAATGCAGAAATTCGAAATTAGATATGCATCTGATGCCCTACATATGGTCTCTCTGAAATTGAAATGGCAAGAATGGTGGGCGCGTCTGATACCTTGAAGAGGTTGTCTTTAGATGGAGAATGGAAATTAGAAAACAAATACAGTAAATTGTTTAGTAACAGAGTTCAAGGCAAGCTAGAATACAAATATGACCTCATTTGAATTCAGTTAGAGCAAACTGTTCAGTTCCAGAAATATTTGGATTTATTTGAATAATTTGGATTAAAACTGAATTTGTGCTAACTTACTTTGCAATTTAGGACAATATGGATCTGATCAACAATACAAAAATAGAACATATATTGTCAATACAGGTTTGGACCTGTACTGTCAAAAGAAAAAAATGAAGCAAAACTCTTGCAAATTTAGGGGCTAGTATTAATCCTGCTAGTATTTTCAAGATTCAATGCCATGCAAATTTACTCCATCAAAAACAGAATCAAAAACATAATGTGGGAGTAGTAGTGGATATTTATTGCCATTGCTGATTATTCACTTCACAAGGTTAACTAGTACTCCATCGAAAACAGAATCAAAGATGGCATGGCTGAATTTAGAGACAGTAAAAATCTTACTGAAAACAAAATGCATCTTAATGCCTTTTTGAAATTGCACATGCCCTGAAATGCATTACCTTCAGACTGCTGCTGCTCCCTAATATCTAAATTGGCTCCAGGGGTGCAAGCTATTCCTGTGAAGATCCTATACACCATTAAAAGAATAAACAATAATAGTTATGATGAATGGAAGAATATCTGGTATTAGTATGAAGACTGAACTGAAAAACTGCAAACCTCATCTGCTCTAGCCTAGCTTCCACATCGTCCACTGGCATGTGGGCAAACAATTCCCCGATTTGGAATCGCACCACATCTTCATCAGACAAGATTAGTTCATTCCCAACATCCTTGAGGTTTTCATTTGCTTCCTGGTACATAAGGGAAACAAAATTTAGGGTGTGGTGTTTCAAGCAACATTTTGGTTTCAGTTGCAAATGTAGCATCTATCGTTCTATCAGAAATGAGCCTACTGCACTGTACAAAAATGCTGGCAACCAAAGTTTTATAAGTTCTAAAACATGCCACTGGATGTCGCAATGGCATGTCAGATCTATAAACAAACATGCTATTGTGAGAGGCTCACAGCCAAAAATGTCAACTTTGCAGTCACATAGTTTTGGTTTTTCAAATGAGTAAATATCCTCATTAGGGAATGTTTCATTGCTCATTTGCCTGCAGTTCAACTTGAGATAAAGGTGCATCCAGAGGACATAAACGATGCATAAACCCAACAATTATGATCTTTGCCTGAAGAAGATCACCACAAGCACACTGCAAGTTCACAAATAGCACAGGTGATGGATTGCGATGAAGCAAACAAGTGTCAGGTTGGCATCCCTCCATCACTCAACCTGAATAACGCTCCAAGGGCAGGAATCCTCTCTTGAAGGGCCGGTTGCAGTTGCAATACAACAAGCAACAAGTAGGAATTTTGTCAATTGGACACGATACATCTCAAATGTCACAGCAACAGAGATTCAGAGAAAGTTGGATTAACAGTGTAGAAATCTAAAAGAATGGTGAGAGAATAGGAACCCAACGAGGATAATGAGGAATCCCTCACTCACTCACCGTCGGGGTTGAAGAAGAAGACCTGGCGCGTGCGGCCGTCTTCTCGAATAGCTCGGTGCCGCGGGTCCTGAGCCCGGTGAGGAGGGAGCGATGAGGAGGGCTCCTTCTCGACGTCCGGCGATGCGGCGGCAGCGACGGTCAGCGAGACACCGCGGGGACGGCGGTGGCTGGAGCGATGGCCGAGCTGCGGTGTGGCGAGCTCGCGATGAGGCAGGGGGCGAGGAGGCCCGCAAGCTCTTGACATTGGCCGAGCCACCTTTAGGTTGTTGGTGGTGGTCCAGATCCGGTGCCTCCGGGCTCTCCGACGGTGCTTCCGACATAGCCGGAGTAGAGCGCGATGGTAGCTGGGGAAATCCAAGATTTTTTTAGGAAGGGGGGAGCTTGGGGAGGCAGGCGAGCGGCAGCTGCGGCGGCGGAGCAGGAGGCAGCTGCAGCAGGAGAGCGGGGGATCAGGGGAGCTGCGGCGCTGGGGAGAAGGGCAGCTGCAGCGGCGGAGAGCAGCGCAGCTGCTGCTTTTGTCGGAGGATGAGGACGAGGATCACGGGTTTGGTCGGGAGAAACTAGAGGGTTTTTTGCAAAAATGTCGCCGCGACATGTTTTCCGGGACGGAGGGAGTAAAAGCAAAGTAAAAGCAAAGCAATAATAAAGTGATGGAGATTGATATGATGAGAAAGAGACCCGGGGGCCATAGGTTTCACTAGTGGCTTCTCTCAAGAGCATAAGTATTCTACGGTGGGTGAACAAATTACTGTTGAGCAATTGACAGAATTGAGCATAGTTATGAGAAAATCTAGGTATGATCATGTATATAGGCATCACGTCTGAGACAAGTAGACCGAAACGATTCTACATCTACTACTATTACTCCACTCATCGACCGCTATCCGGCATGCATCTAGAGTATTAAGTTAAAAAGAGAGTAACGCCTTAAGCAAGATGACATGATGTAGATGGATAGTTTCATGCAATATGATAAAAAAAACCCATCTTGTTATCCTCGATGGCAACGATACAATACGTGCCTTGCTGCCCCTTCTGTCACTGGGAAAGGACACCACAAGATTGAACCCAAAGCTAAGCACTTCTCCCATGGCAAGAACAACCAATCTAGTAGGCCAAACCAAACTGATAATTCGAAGAGACTTGCAAAGATAACAAATCATACATAAAAGAATTCAGAGAAGATTCTGTTGGGGAACGTTGCAGAAAATTAAAAATTTTCCTACGGTTTCACCAAGATCTATCTATGAGTTCATCTAAGCAACGAGTCAAGGGAGTGAGTTTGCATCTACATACCACTTGTAGATCGCGTGCGGAAGCTTGCAAGGGGATGGTGATGATGGAGTCGTACTCGACGTGATTCAGATCACCGATGTCCAAGTGCTGAACGGACAGCACCTCCGCGTTCAACACATGTACAGGACGGAAGACGTCTCCTCCTTCTTGATCCAGCAAGGGGGAAGGAGAGGTTGATGATGATCCAGCAGCACGACGGCGTGGTGGTGGATGCAGCAGAACTCCAGCAGGGCTTCGCCAAGCGACTACGGGAGGAGGACGAGGTGTAGCAGGGGGAGGAAGGCGCCAAGCACAAGGGTACGACTGCCCTCCCCCTTTCCCTCCTTTATATAGGCCCCCAAGGGGGGGGCGCCGGCCCTGGGAGATTGGATATCCCAAGGGGGCGGCGGCCAAGGGGGGAGGAGTGCCCCCCAAGGCATGTGGTGCGCCCCCCCCCCCACCCTAGGGTTTCAACCCTAGGCGCAGGGGGTGGGCCTTCGGGGGCGCACCAGCCCACTATGGGCTGGCTCCCCTCCCACGTCAGCCCATGGGGCCCTCCGGGATGGGTGGCCCCACCCGGTGGACCCCCCGGGACCCTTCCGGTGGTCCCGGTACATTACCGGGAGACCCCGAAACTTTCCCGATGGCCAAAATACCACTTCCTATATATTATTCTTTCCCTCCGAACCATTCCGAAACTCCTCGTGACGTCCGGGATCTCATCCAGGACTCCGAACAACATTCGGTATGCTGCATACTCATATTCATACAACCCTAGCGTCACCGAACCTTAAGTGTGTAGACCCTACGGGTTCGGGAGACACGCAGACATGACCGAGACGACTCTCGGGAAATAACCAACAGCGGGATCTGGATACCCATGTTGGCTCCCACATGCTCCTCGATGATTTCATCGGTTGAACGACGATGTCGAGGATTTGATCAAATCCCGTATGCAATTCCCTTTGTCAATCGGTACGTTACTTGCCCGAGACTCGATCATCGGTATCCCAATACCTTGTTTAGTCTCGTTACCGGCAAGTCACTTTACTCGTACCGTAATGCATGATCCCGTGGCCAACACCTTGGTAACCTTGAGCTCATTATGATGATGCATTACCGAGTGGGCCCAGAGATACCTCTCCGTCATACAGAGTGACAAATCCCAGTCTCGATCCGTGTCAACCCAATAGACACTTTCGGAGATACCTATAGTGCACCTTTATAGTCACCCAGTTACGTTGTGACGTTTGATACACCCAAAGCACTCCTACGGTATCCAGGAGTTACACGATCTCATGGTCGAAGGAAGAGATACTTGACATTGGCAAAGCTCTAGCAAACGAACTACACAATCTTTGTGCTATGCTTAGGATTGGGTCTTGTCCATCATATCATTCTCCTAATGATGTGATCCCGTTATCAACGACATCCAATGTCCATAGCCAGGAAACCATGACTATCTGTTGATCACAACGAGCTAGTCAACTAGAGGCTCACTAGGGACATATTGAGGTCTATGTATTCACACGTGTATTATGATTTCCGGATAATATAGTTATAGCATGAATAATAGACAATTATCATGAACAATGAAATATAATAATACTTTTATTATTGCCTCTAGGGCATATTTCCAACAGTCTCCCACTTGCACTAGAGTCACCAATCTAGTTACATTGTGATGAATCGAACACCCATAGAGTTCTGGTGTTGATCATGTTTTGCTCGCGAGAGAGGTTTAGTTAACGGATCTGCTACATTCAGATCCATATGTACTTTGCAAATTTCTATGTCTCCATCTTGAACATTTTCACGGATGGAGTTGAAACGACGCTTGATGTGCCTGGTCTTCTTGTGAAACCTGGGCTCCTTGGCAAGGGCAATAGCTCCAGTGTTGTCACAGAAGAGTTTGATTGGCCCCGACGCATTGGGTATGACTCCTAGGTCGGTGATGAACTCCTTCACCCAAATCGCTTCATGCGCTGCCTCCGAGGCTGCCATGTATTTCGCTTCACACGTAGATCCCGCCACGATGCTCTGCTTGCAGCTGCACCAGCTTACTGCTCCACCATTCAACATATACACGTATCCGGTTTGTGACTTAGAGTCATCCAGATCTGAGTCGAAGCTAGCGTCGACGTAACCCTTTACGACGAGCTCTTCATCTCCTCCATAAACGAGAAACATGTCCTTTGTCCTTTTCAGGTACTTCAGGATATTCTTGACCGCTGTCCAGTGTTCCTTGCCGGGATTACTTTGGTATCTTGCTACCAAACTTATGGAAAGGTTTACATCAGGTCTGGTAGACAACATGGCATACATAATAGATCCTATGGCTGAAGCATAGGGGATGACACTCATCTCTTCTTTATCTTTTGCCGTGGTCAGTGACTGAGCCGAGCTCAATCTCACACCTTGCAACATAGGCAAGAACCCTTTCTTGGACTGATCCATTTTGAACCTTTTCAAAATCTTATCAAGGTATGTGCTTTGTGAAACACCTATGAGGCGTTTTGATCTATCTCTATAGATCTTGATGCCTAATATATAAGCAGCTTCTCCAAGGTCCTTCATTGAAAAACACTTATTCAAGTAGGCCTTAATGCTGTCCAGAAGTTCTATATCATTTCCCATCAGGAGTATGTCATCTACATATAATACGAGAAATGCTACAGAGCTCCCACTCACTTTCTTGTAAACGCAGGCTTCTCCATAAGTCTGCATAAACCCAAACGCTTTGATCATCTCATCAAAGCGAATGTTCCAACTCCGAGATGCTTGCACCAACCCATAAATGGATCCCTGGAGCTTGCATACTTTGTTAGCGTTCTTAGGATCGACAAAACCTTCCGACTGCATCATATACAGCTCTTCCTTTAGATGTCCTTTAAGGAATGCCGTTTTGACGTCCATCTGCCATATCTCATAATCATAGTATGCGGCTATTGCTAACATGATTCGGATGGACTTCAGCTTCGCTACGGGAGAGAATGTCTCATCATAGTCAATCCCTTGAACTTGTCGATAACCCTTAGCGACAAGTCGAGCTTTATAGATGGTAACATTACCATCCGCGTCCCTCTTCTTCTTAAAAATCCATTTGTTTTCTATCGCTCGCCGATCATCGGGCAAGTCTGTCAAAGTCCATACTTTGTTTTCATACATGGATTCTATCTCGGATTTCATGGCTTCAAGCCATTTGTTGGAATCTGGGCCCGCCATCGCTTCTTCATAGTTCGAAGGTTCACCGTTGTCTAACAACATGATTTCCAGGACAGGGTTGCCGTACCACTCTGGTGCGGAACGTGTCCTTGTGGACCTATGAAGTTCAGTAGCAACTTGATCCGAAGTACCTTGATCATCATCATTGTTTTCCTCTTCGGTTGGTGTGGGCATCACAGGAACATTTTCCTGAGCTGCACCACTTTCCCGTTCGAGAGGTAGTACTTCATCGAGTTCTACTTTCCTCCCACTTACTTCTTTCGAGAGAAACTCTTTTTCCAGAAAGCATCCGTTCTTGGCAACAAAGATCTTGCCCTCGGATCTTAAGTAGAAAGTATACCCGACAGTTTCCTTAGGGTATCCTATGAAGACGCATTTTTCCGACTTGGGTTCGAGCTTTTCAGGTTGAAGTTTCTTGACATAAGCATCGCATCCCCAAACTTTTAGAAACGACAGCTTAGGTTTCTTCCCAAACCATAATTCATACGGTGTCGTCTCAACGGATTTAGATGGTGCCCTATTTAAAGTGAATGTAGCTGTCTCTAGAGCGTATCCCCAAAAAGATAGCGGTAAATCGGTAAGAGACATCATAGACTGCACCATATCCAATAGAGTGCGATTACGACGTTCGGACACACCGTCTCGCTGAGGTGTTCCAGGCGGCGTGAGTTGTGAAACGATTCCACATTTCTTTAAGTGTGCACCAAATTCGTGACTTAAGTATTCTCCTCCACGATCTGATCGTAGGAACTTTATCTTTCGGTCACGTTGATTCTCTACCTCATTCTGAAATTCCTTGAACTTTTCGAAGGTCTCAGACTTGTGTTTCATTAAGTAGACATACCCATATCTACTCAAGTCATCAGTGAGAGTGAGAACATAACGATATCCTCCGCGAGCCTCTACGCTCATTGGACCGCACACATCGGTATGTATGATTTCCAACAAGTTGGCTGCTCGCTCCATTGTTCCGGAGAACGGAGTCTTGGTCATTTTGCCCATGAGGCATGGTTCGCATGTGTCAAACAATTCATAATCAAGAGACTCTAAAAGTCCATCAGCATGGAGCTTCTTCATGCGCTTGACACCAATGTGGCCAAGGCGGCAGTGCCACAAGTATGTGGGACTATCGTTATCAACTTTACATCTTTTGGCATCCACACTATGAACATGTGTAATATTACGCTCGAGATTCATTAAGAATAAACCATTGACCATCGGAGCATGACCATAAAACATATCTCTCATATAAATCGAACAACCATTATTCTCAGACTTAAATGAGTAGCCATCTCGTATTAAACGAGATCCAGATACAATGTTCATGCTCAAACTTGGCACTAAATAACAATTATTAAGGTTCAAAACTAATCCCGTGGGTAAATGTAGAGGCAGTGTGCCGACGACGATCACATCGACTCTGGAACCATTCCCGACGCGCATCGTCACCTCGTCCTTCGCCAGTCTCCGTTTATTCCGCAGCTCCTGCTGTGAGTTACAAATATGAGCAACGGCACCGGTATCAAATACCCAGGAGTTACTATGAGTACTGGTAAGGTACACATCAATTACATGTATATCAAATATACCTTTGGTTCTGCCGGCCTTCTTATCCGCTAAGTATTTGGGGCAGTTCCGCTTCAGTGACCCTTCCCCTTGCAATAAAAGCACTCAGTCTCAGGCTTGGGTCCTTTCTTTGACTTGTTCCCGGTAACTGGCTTACCGGGCGCGGCAACATCCTTGCCGTCCTTCTTGAAGTTCTTCTTGCCCTTGCCCTTCTTGAACTTAGTGGTCTTATTGACCATCAACACTTGATGTTCTTTCTTGATTTCAGCCTCTGCTGACTTCAGCATCGAGAACACTTCAGGAATGGTCTTCACCATCCCTTGCATGTTGTAGTTCATCACAAAGCTCTTGTAGCTTGGTGGGAGCGACTGGAGGATTCTGTCAATGACCGCCTCATCTGGGAGGTTAATGTTCAGCTGGGTCATACGGTTGTGCAACCCAGACATCTTTAGGATGTGCTCACTGACAGAACTGTTTTCCTCCATCTTACAACTGTAGAACTTGTCGGAGACATCATATCTCTCGACCCGGGCATGAGCTTGAAAAACTAGTTTCAGCTCTTCGAACATCCCATATGCTCCGTGATGCTCAAAACGCTTTTGGAGCCCCGGTTCTAAGCTGTAAAGCATGCCGCACTGAACGAGGGAGTAATCATCAGCACGAGACTGCCAAACATTCATAATGTCTTGGTTCTCTGGGACGGGAGCGTCACCTAGCGGTCCTTCTAGGACATATTGTTTCCTGGCAGCTATGAGGATGATCCTCAGTTTCCGGACCCAGTCCGTATAGTTGCTGCCATCATCTTTCAGCTTGGTTTTCTCTAGGAACGCGTTGAAGTTCATGTTGACATGAGCGTTGGCCATTTGATCTACAAGACATATTTGCAAAGGTTTTAGACTAAGTTCATGATAATTAAGTTCATCTAATCAAATTATGAACTCCCACTCAGATTAGACATCCCTCTGGTCATCTAAGTGTTACACGATCCGAGTCGACTAGGCCGTGTCCGATCATCACGTGAGACGGACTAGTCATCATCGGTGAACATCTTCATGTTGATCGTATCTTCCATACGACTCGTGTTCGACCTTTCGGTCTCCGTGTTCCGAGGCCATGTCTGTACATGCTAGGCTCGTCAAGTTAACCCTAAGTGTTTTGCTGTGTAAAACTGTCTTACACCCGTTGTATGTGAACGTAAGGATCTATCACACCCGATCATCACGTGGTGCTTCGAAACGACGAACTGTAGCAACAGTGCACAGTTAGGGGAGAACACTTCTTGAAATTTTTTTAAGGGATCATCTTATTTACTACCGTCGTCCTAAGTAAACAAGATGCATAAACATAATAAACATCACATGCAATTATATAGTTGTGACATGATATGGCCAATATCATATAGCTCCATTGATCTCCATCTTCGGGGCTCCATGATCATCTTGTCACCGGCTTGACACCATGATCTCCATCATCATGATCTCCATCATCGTGTCTTCATGAAGTTGTCACGCCAACGACTACTTCTACTTCTATGGCTAACGCGTTTAGCAATAAAGTAAAGTGGTTTACATGGCGTTCTTCAATGACACGCAGGTCATACAAAAATAAAGACAACTCCTATGGCTCCTGCCGGTTGTTATACTCATCGACATGCAAGTCGTGAATCCTATTATAAGAACATGATCTCATACATCACAATTCATCATTCATCACAACTTCTAGCCATATCACATCACATGAACAATCGCTGCAAAAACAAGTTAGACGTCCTCTAATTGTTGTTGCATCTTTTACGTGGCTGCAATTGGGTTCTAGCAAGAACGTTTTCTTACCTACGAATAACCACAACGTGATTTTGTCAACTTCTATTTACCCTTCATAAGGACCCTTTTCATCGAATCCGCTTCAACTAAAGTGGGAGAGACAGACACCCGCCAGCCACCTTATGCAACTAGTGCATGTCAATCGGTGGAACTGGTCTCACGTAAGCGTACATGTAAGGTTGGTCCGGGCCGCTTCATCCCACAATACCGCTGAAGCAAGAAAAGACTAGTAGTGGCAAGCAAGTTGACAAGATCCACGCCCACAACAAAATTGTGTTCTACTCGTGCATTAGAGAACTACGCATAGACCTAGCTCATGATGCCACTGTTGGGGAACGTTGCAGAAAATTCAAATTTTTCCTACGGCTTCACCAAGATCTATCTATGAGTTCATCTAAGCAACGAGTCAAGGAAGTGAGTTTGCATCTACATACCACTTGTAGATCGCGTGCGGAAGCTTGCAAGGGGATGGTGATGATGGAGTCGTACTCGACGTGATTCAGATCACCGATGTCCAAGTGCTGAACGGACAACACCTCCACGTTCAACACACATACGGGACGGGAGACGTCTCCTCCTTCTTGATCCAGCAAGGGGGAAGGAGAGGTTGATGATGATCCAGCAACACGACGGCGTGGTGGTGGATGCAGCAGAACTCCAGCAGGGCTTCGCCAAGCGACTACGGGAGGAGGACGAGGTGTAGCAGGGGGAGGGAGGCGCCAAGCACAAGGGTACGGCTGCCCTCCCCCTTGCCCTCCTTTATATAGGCCCCCAAGGGGGGCGCCGGCCCTGGGAGATTGGATCTCCCAAGGGGGCGGCGGCCAAGGGGGGAGGAGTGCCCCCCAAGGCATGTGGTGCGCCCCCCCTAGGGTTTCAACCCTAGGTGCAGGGGGTGGGCCTTGGGGGGCGCACTAGCCCACTATGGGCTGGCTCCCCTCCCACGTCAGCCCATGGGGCCCTCCGGGATGGGTGGCCCCACCCGGTGGACCCCCCGGGACCCTTCCAGTGGTCCCGGTACATTACCGGGAGACCCCGAAACTTTCCCGATGGCCAAAATACCACTTCCTGTATATTATTCTTTCCCTCCGGACCATTCCGTAACTCCTCGTGACGTCCGGGATCTCATCCGGGACTCCGAACAACATTCAGTATGCTGCATACTCATATTCATACAACCCTAGCGTCACCGAACCTTAAGTGTGTAGACCCTACGGGTTCGGGAGACACGCAGACATGACCGAGACGACTCTCGGGCAATAACCAACAGCGGGATCTGGGTACCCATGTTGGCTCCCACATGCTCCTCGATGATTTCATCGGTTGAACCACGATGTCGAGGATTCGATCAAATCCCGTATGCAATTCCCTTTGTCAATCGGTACGTTACTTGCCCGAGACTCGATCGTCGGTATCCCAATACCTTGTTCAGTCTCGTTACCGGCAAGTCACTTTACTCGTACCGTAATGCATGATCCCGTGGCCAACACCTTGGTCACCTTGAGCTCATTATGATGATGCATTACCGAGTGGGCCCAGAGATACCTCTCCGTCATATGGAGTGACAAATCCCAGTCTCGATCCGTGTCAACCCAATAGACACTTTCGGAGATACCTGTAGTGCACCTTTATAGTCACCCAGTTACGTTGTGATGTTTGATACACCCAAAGCACTCCTACGGTATCCAGGAGTTACACGATCTCATGGTCGAAGGAAGAGATACTTGACATTGGCAAAGCTCTAGCAAACGAACTACACGATCTTTGTGCTATGCTTAGGATTGGGTCTTGTCCATCATATCATTCTCCTAATGATGTGATCCCGTTATCAACGACATCCAATGTCCATAGCCAGGAAACCATGACTATCTGTTGATCACAACGAGCTAGTCAACTAGAGGCTCACTAGGGACATATTGAGGTCTATGTATTCACACGTGTATTATGATTTCCGGATAATACAATTATAGCATGAATAAAAGACAATTATCATGAACAATGAAATGTAATAATACTTTTATTATTGCCTCTAGGGCATATTTCCAACAGATTCAAATATTATTCATAGATAGACTTGATGATAAACCCACAATTCATCGGTCTCAACAAACACACCGCAAATAGAAGATTACATCGAATAGATCTCCATGAGAGAGGGGGAGAACATTGTATTGAGATCCAAAAAGAGAGAAGAAGCCATCTGGCTACTAGCTATGGACCCGTAGGTCTGAAGTAAACTACTCACACTTCATCGGAGGGGCTTGGATGATGATGTAGAAGCCCTCCGTGATCGATGCCTCCTCCGGCGGAGCTCCGGAACAGGCCCCAAGATGGGATCTCATGGATACAGAAAGTTGCGGCGGTGAAATTAGGTTTTTGGCTCCGTCCCCGATCGTTTGGAGGTACGTGGATATATATAGGAGGAAGAAGTATGTCGGTGGAGCTTTGAGGGGCCCATGAGGCAGGGGGCGCGCCCTAGGGGGGGCGCCCCCTACCCTCGTGACCACCTCGTGGCTTTCTTGACGGAGGGTCCAAGTCTCCTGGATCTTATCTGATGAGAAAATCACGTTTCCGAAGGTTTCACTGTCAGGACCCCGACTCGATGTCACATCGATCTAGCTGGTAACACCTCATATCACTTTGCGGCCTCACGCACAGTATTCCCACGGGTGTCGTCTTACCTTTTCCCGGGACCGTTTGCGCCTTTTGGCTCACGTATATGATAGTGTCGCTAGCATCCATATGATAAAGAGCCCGGGCTGACATGACTAGTCGTAAACCCAAAGTGGCACAGACTTACAGGGACAGGCATCCATGACCCAGCTTCGAACGTGTCGGTCATCAGCAAGTGGGTCCGGGCTGTAGCACTGGGCTAGCAGGACTCCGGTAAACCGGGCTGTAGCGGGCTAACAGGACTCCGGTACTCAAAGCGTGACATTTCCCCGAAGGGACAGACACAGGAACGAAGAAGGACACATGCCGGCCAGCCTAAGTGTTCCAGAGCAGTAGCAAGCTACCATGGCTCAGCGGTAACACTAGGAGACATTTCCCGGTAAGAGAGGCTACTAAATATAAACAACTAGATAGTCAGATCCCACACATACCAAGCATTTCAATCATACACACAATATGCTCGATATGTGCAAATACAACGAAGCATCACAACATGACTCTACGACACAAGTACTTTATTTAAGGCTCAGGGAGCCATACATAACATACACAAAGGTACGGGTCTCACGACCCAACATACAAGTCATACAGTCATACAAACCAGCAGCGGAAGTAACTTGTCTGAGTACAGACAACTAGTAAAATAAAAGAGGCTTGGAAAGCCTAGCTATACTACATGGTCCTTCACAAGCTCAGGGTCACCACCTGGGCCTTTAGCCTACTCGTTGATGTCAACGTCTACATAGAACCCATCAGAAGGGGTTGCAGCGTCTTCTGTAAAAATGTAGATTATAGCAACATGAGTACAAAGGTACTCAGCAAGACTTACATCAGATCCTACATACATGCATATTATCAAGAAGGGTTGGTGGAGTTATTGCAGCAAGCCAGCTTTGACTCTTTGCTAGACTATCCTACGATACTCCAACTTGAAATGGTTTTGCGCACACGAGTCCACTACTCACCACTTCAATACACTACCGAGGATCCGCCTCCGTCTTCCTACGGAAGAGCCATCCTCGGCACTCACACTTATCTTGAGGCTTTTAGCAGTTTCCATTTACTTGTCTATGAACTGTATAGGCAACCAAGTAGTCCTTTACCGCGGACGCGGCTATTCGAATAGATCATGTTAACCCTGCAGGGGTGTACTTCTTCATACACGCTCTCACCACTTACCGTCGTTTACACGACATGTACTCGGCAACCTTCAAGCGGAAGCCCAACGTGGGTGTCGGCCACGACCTACCTAACCACCTAAGCCTCTAGTCCAGGTTTATCGCCTATTCAGGTTCCATCCACAGGGAGTCCGGCCGAGGTTTCCCATACGGCCCCGAACGATGTGAACAGGGTTCCCGAGATACCTAACGGGTATTCGGTACACCCGGCCACGTACCTACCGCATCACAGCCCACCCCTACGGTCAGCGCTGTCCACGGCCTCCAGTAGACTACAAACACCAGAAACTACTTGCAACTCCTGGACGGAGAACTAGGGTGAATAAGAAGCCGAGAGGGTCCATTGGTTTCGGGCCCAATGCATGGTAGTAGCCGATTCTTAAATCACACATACAGATCTCAGTGCTTAAGGTCGGCTTCAATGAAACAACCCACCATGTACTCCTACATGGCCTCTCATCGATACCTTTACCAAATCGTGTTCACCACACCACTCTCATTACCGACATAATCATTTCACTCTAGCCCATCACCCAGATGAACCAGACCTGACACGACTCTAAGCATAGCAGGCATAGCAAGGTAGGAACAACACATACATATGGCTCAATCAACTCCTACGCATGCTAGTGGGTTTCATCTAGTTACTGTGGCAATGACAGGTCATGCAGAGGAAATGGGTTCAACTACCGTAGCACACAGCAGTTTGAATCGCGTTGTCTTAATGCAGTAAAAGAGAGCAGGAGCGAGAACATGGGATTGTATCGATATGATCAAATGGTTGGTTGCTTGCCTGATGGTTCGATGCACGGATACGGTTCTTCGTTAGGGTAATCACGATACTCCTCGGGGACAGAACCTGTCGCAAAGGGCATCGATACACAAGCATCACCAAACAATGTGCAACAATATGATGCATGCATGAAACATGGCAATATGAGTGTATTGGGCTAATGCAACTAAAACCAGAAGGGTTTGAACAAATTTGAATCAAAGATTCAAATTCCAAATTCAAATATGGCCTTTTTAAGTGCCTTTTCTTGTTCTGCTTAAAACATCAATTTAACTTGTTTGATCATGCATGAAAATAGTACAGATGGATAGATTGGATTTTTCTGATCATTTTTCATATATAATTTGTCCAATTTGGAGTTACAGAATAAAAGTTATGAATTTTTGAAGTTTAAATAATATTCTGGAATTTCTGATTTAAATTAAATCCAGAAAATCAATTACTGCGTCAGCCTCACGTCAGTGTGACGTCAGCAGGTCAACGGAACTGGTCCAGGTCAAACCTGACAGTGGGTCCCGCATGTCAGGGTGATTATTTTAACTAAAACTTAATTAAAACTAATCCTGTTTAATTAACAGGGCTGGGCCCCACCTGTCATTGACTCAGGGGAGTCAACCAGGGCCCACCCGTGGTCAAACCCGAGTCGGCTGCACCGGCGTTTAGCCGCCGGCGAGCCCGACGCGGCGGCGGAAGTGGTTTTGGTCATTTCGGCCACCAAACGGACCGCGGAGACCACCGGAGTGGAGCTGAGGCCAACCCGCAGCTCTTGGCGGAGCCCGTTGGGGCTGGGGTGGCTGGAGTCGACGGCGGCGAGCTCGGCTGCGGCCGCCGGGGTTCGGTCGTGCACGGGAACGGTGCTGGAGCTCGAAGTCGAGCAAAGCGAGGCGCTAGGGATGCTCTACGGGGTCTTGCGAACTCGTTGAACTCGCCGGGGTGACCAAATGGTCACCGGAGCTGCGTCGACGGCGAGCTCGGCGACGGCGGAGGTTCGGCCGTGGTGGGGAGGTGGCTACGGTGAGGGAACGAGGGGAAGGAGAGGGGGAAACGGTGGCGTAGCTCACCGCGGTTGCAGTGGGCGTCGAAGCGGGCTCGGGGACGCGCTGGAGACGGCGAATTCGACGGCGACGGTGGTCGGAGCCCGAAGAGGGGAACGGCGACGTGGCGGCGATGCAGGGCTTCCGGGGAGCTGTGGAGCGGTGGGGAGGAAGAGGGAGTCGAGGCGGAGCTCCTGAGCTAGTCGGGGGAGCGAGGGGTGGTCGGAGACGGTGGCTATGGCGAACGGCGGCGAGTGTGGTGTTCGGCCGGGCGAGAGAGAGAGCGAGGGAGAGGAGAGGAGAGCCGGGGGAGAGTGAGAGAGAGCAGGGGGGAGGGCGTGGCGTCGTCCAGGGAGTCGAGCGAGGAGGGGAGGCCAGGCAAGCAGGCGAGCAGGTGGCGTGGCGCGGTGGCCGTGCGCGCGCGCCGGCCACACTCCCCTCCCTCTGTCGGGGCGAAGACGACAGAGGAGGGAGGTGGGCTGGGCCGGCTGCCGGCTGGGCCAGCCAGCTGGCTGGGCCGCACAGTGGAGGAGCCCAGGTAAGCTCCTCCTATTATATATTTTTCTGTTTTTGTTTTATTTAATATATCTGCAACTTTGTTGAATTAAATAAAATACCTAGGCAAGTTCAAAAATCACCAAACTATTCCTGGCCCATAGTTGGATTATTTCCAACATGAAACATTTTAGTTTGGAGATATTTGAGCATTTAAATATTTATATTATTTTAAATGCCCAAATTCAAATATTTATGAATTAATTCAAAAACCCTAAGATGGCCTAGGAAAATGTGCACCACTTTTGGCAGAGGTTCTGAACCAAGACAAAAATGATGGGCATTTTAGAAGGGCATTTCAGGTTCATTGAAAATTATTTTAGTAAACCCTAGTTGGTTTCAGAGGGGACTGGGGGTTCTGTCATCCCCATTTCAAGTTTCTGATGAAAGAGTAAACATGATGCAACACTCTAATGCATGACTAGCTAGGTTGTGACAACTCACCCCCACTCAAAAGAATCTCGTCCCGAGATTTGGGTTCCTCCGGGAAGAAGGCGGGGTACTCGAGTCGATGACGATCCTCCCTTTCCCAAGTTGCTTCATCCTCAGAATGGTGCGACCATTGAACCTTGAGAAACTTGATATTATGACGTCGGGTGGTACGTTCGGCCTGATCGAGGATACGAACGGGGTACTCTCGATATGTAAGATTATCTTGGAGATCAAGCGTTTCGTGGTCCACTTCACGGATAGGATCCGAGAAGCAACGCCTGAGTTGAGAAACGTGGAAGACATCGTGAACTCTGGAGAGGTGCGGAGGTAGTTCCAACTGGTAGGCAACTTCTCCTCGTTTGGCAAGAATGCGAAAAGGTCCAATGTAACGAGGAGCCAATTTGCCTTTGATACCGAAACGATGGGTTCCCTTCAGAGGGGTGACCCGAAGATAAGCCTTCTCGTCAACCTCGAAAGTCATAGCCTTATGTTTTCGGTCATATTGACTCTTTTGACGAGATTGGGCTGTTTTCAACTTTTCACGAACGATACGAACTTGCTCTTCTGCTTCCTGAATCATATCCGGGCCAAAGAATTGTCTTTCCCCGGTCTCTGACCAGTTAAGGGATGTTCGACACCGTCGTCCATAGAGAACTTCAAAAGGGGCTTTACCCAAGCTAGATTGATAGCTGTTGTTATAAGCGAATTCGGCAAATGGAAGGCACTTCTCCCAGTCCATTCCGAATGAGATAACAGAGGCTCGAAGCATGTCTTCTAGAATTTGGTTGACGCGTTCCACTTGACCACTCGACTGAGGGTGGAAAGCGGTGCTAAAGGAGAGACGAGTTCCCATAGCATTTTGGAAACTTTCCCAAAATCGAGAGGTGAAAAGACTTCCTCGATCCGAGTTAATTTCCAAAGGAACACCATGAAGAGACACTATTCGGGAGATGTATAAGTCTGCCAGTTGACTAGCGGTTATACTCTCACGAACAGGTAAGAAATGGGTTACTTTGGAAAGACGATCGACCACGACGAAAATAGCATTATTCCCTCTCTTGGTCCTGGGAAAACCGGTAATGAAATCCATACCAATTTTATCCCATTTCCATTCAGGAATAGATAGGGGTTGAAGGGTGCCAGCAGGCCGTTGATGCTCTGCTTTTACACGACGACAGACGTCGCAATTAGCAATATACTGAGCAATTTCTCTCTTCATCCTAGTCCACCAGAACCTCTGGCGTAGGTCCTGATACATCTTAGTACTACCGGGATGAATAGTGAGAGGAGATTCATGAGCCTCCTTAAGGATCAACTGCCGTAGATGCTGGTTCTTGGGAACCACTAGACGGTTCTCAAAGTACACAACACCATGATCATTTGTGGAGAAACAACTAGCACCTCCGCTAGCAATGTTCTCCTTGATCTTAGCTATTCCCTTATCTCGCTTCTGGGCAGCAATGATTTGATCCGTAAGAGTAGGTTTCGCCACCAAGGTGGAGAGAAATCCTTGAGGAACAATGTGAAGGTTAAGCTTCCGAAATTCCTCATGGAGAAACGGTTGACTTTGTTGTAACATCAGATTGTTACAATAAGATTTACGACTTAGCGCATCAGCCATGACGTTGGCTTTCCCTGGGGTGTAGGTTATTCCTAAGTCGAAGTCTGTGATCAATTCAACCCAACGTCTCTGCCTGAGATTCAAATCCGGTTGGGTGAAAATATACTTCAGACTTTGGTGATCAGTGAATATTTCGCAACGATTACCGAGGAGGTAATGTCGCCAGGTCTTAAGTGCATAGACTACGGCTGCAAGCTCTAGATCATGAGTAGGATAATTCTCCTCATGTGGGTGCAATTGCCGTGAAGCGTAGGCAATTACGTGTCGATCTTGCATGAGAATGCAACCTAGTCCTTGTCGCGAGGCGTCGCAGTAGATAACAAAGTCCTTAGAGAAGTCTGGCGGTACCAGTACGGGAGCAGAAGTCAGGCGTCCTTTCAGTTCCTGAAAGCTGTGCTCACATTGTGGAGTCCATTCGAACTTCTTATCTTTCTTGAGGAGTTCGGTTAGGGGTTTAGCAACCTTGGAGAAGTTCTCGACAAAGCGACGACAATAGCTCGCTAAGCCCAGAAAGCTCCGAACTTGCTTGACCGATTCAAGTGGAGTCCAGTTAAGGATGGCTTGAACTCGCTCAGGGTTAACAGCAATACCTTTACCAGATATTACATGACCCAGATAGGTCACTTCTGACAACCAGAATTCACATTTAGAAAATTTGGCATAAAGGCGATGCTCTCGGAGTTTCTGCAACACTAGCCTTAGATGTTCGGCATGTTCTTCCTCGTTCTTGGAGTAGATGAGTATATCATCGAGGTAAACCACGACGAATTTATCCAAATACTCCATGAAGATTGAGTTCATTAATCGAGAAAAGGTGGCTGGAGCGTTGGTTAAACCGAAGGACATGACGGTGTACTCGTATTGGCCATAATGAGTAACAAAGGCCGTTTTAGGAATGTCCCCGTTTCTGATTTTGATTTGATGGTAGCCCAACCTCAAATCCATTTTGGAGAAGACTGAGGATCCAGCGAGCTGATCGTACAGGTCGTTGATCCTGGGAAGTGGATATTTGTTCTTGATTGTGACCAAGTTGACAGGTCGGTAATCTACAACCATCCGGTCCGTACCATCCTTCTTCTTGACGAATAGGACGGGGCAAGCCCACGGAGAAGAGCTAGGTCGGATGAAACCCTTTTTCAAGGACTCATCGAGTTGTTTCTTAAGTTCGGCTAGTTCTAGGGGTGCCATCTTATAAGGTCTTCTAGCAATCGGAACGGTTCCTGGAATGAGGTCTATTACAAACTCAACATCCCTGTCAGGTGGAACACCTGGCAATTCCTCTGGAAAGACATCCGGGAAGTCACGGACTACCGGAACGTCCTCAAGGTCTGGCAAAGGGCTGGCGTTAAGAGAATATAATTGTTGCTTGGCTATTCGGGTCAAGACATTGACTATCTTCCCCGAAGGATGGGTGAGTTGAACAGTCCTAGAGAAGCAATCGATTTGGGCATGATGAGCCGACATCCAGTCCATACCCAGAATGATATTAATATCTGAAGATTTAAGGGCTATCAAAGATGCAAGGAAAACAAGTCTGTCGACTTGGATTTCGTTCCCATGGCTTACTCTAGAAGTTTGCCATTTGGATCCCGGAGTTTGGATTACCATAGAGATTGGCATATCACCGAATGCGATGTTATGCAAGCGAGCATAATTTTCAGATATAAAAGAATGAGAGGCTCCTGTATCGAAAAGAACAGATGCCGGGTGGCAGTTAACAAGAAGCGTACCGAGAACGACGTTGGGATCCTCTTGAGCTTCTTCGGCAGAGATACAGTTGACATGGCCACGCGAAGCGGTGACCGGTTTAGCATGAAACACTTTCCCTGTCGGCTTGCCACGGCCAACAGCTTTAGCAGATTGATTGGGGTTGGTCTGGGGACACTCACGCATATAGTGACCAGATTCCCCACACTTGAAACAAGTCACGGAACTGGTACGTGGAGGAGCATTGTTGGTTGGACCTCCATAGGGCTTGGCCGGTGCAGACTGTTGAACGGGGCGAGGCGCCTGGAAGGATGGCCTCGGTGTAAACCTGGGTGGCAGGGCGTTGTTGGGTACCCACACGCGGCGCTTCTGAGGACCAGCACCGGATGAGGAACCCATATCACGGCCATGCTTGCGTGTTGCGTCATAGTCAGTCTGACCAGTTTCAGCACTGATGGCTTTGTTGACCAGTTTCTGAAAAGATGTGCACTCATGCAGACGGAGGTCACGGCGAAGCTCAGGACTAAGGCCCTTACGGAACCTTGCTTGCTTCTTGGCATCAGTAGACACTTCCTCAGTTGCATATCGTGCGAGATTACCAAACTCCCTGCTGTAAGCATCCACAGAAAGTCGGCCTTGGGTGAAACTGCAAAATTCTTCACGTTTACGGTCCATGAGACCCTCCGGAATGTGATGTTCACGGAAAGCCTCACTGAACTCAGCCCAAGTAGTGACATGGCCCGCTGGGCGCATAGCTCCATAATTCTCCCACCATAGACTGGTGGGGCCTTCAAGATGATATGCAGCAAAGGTGACCTTGTCAGCCTCCGCTACCAGCGCGGAACGCAGTTTATGGGAGATACTGCGAAGCCAGTCATCAGCGTCGAGAGGCTCGACGGAGTGGTGGAACGTGGGTGGATGCAATTTGATAAAATCACTGAGTGACACCACGTTAGCCTTCTGATGGTGTGCTGTATTCTGTTCAATACGCTCCAACAAACGGTTCGTCTCCCGCTTGTTTCTCTCAGCTTCCATCATCACCTCGGCTAGTGAAGGAGGATGAGGCAGATTTACATCCCTGGCTTCACTGCCTTCGGCCTGCTCTTGAGAAGCAGGGTTAGCGCGCGTGTTGACCATCCTAGGAAATCAAGACAATGTTTTAGTCAGGATGGTAAAATTCCGACATAGGATTTATAATGTAAGAAATATCTCGGAATGCAAGATGATCATCCGTATGACATGGTAGATACAGAAACTGCTTCTTTATTCCATCGTCATACACACCATACAGGGTTTAGTACAAGACCAAACAAAGTACTATTACGGTGAAAAGAGGATTACATCTCATCGGAGACATTCCAAGCTCCTATACATTATTTTTCTACATCTCCGGAAAGAGTACAAACTAGGTCATATCCCACGAGTCACGCGGGACGATAGACGACACAGCTAGTGCAAACTAGTGATACTACCACTAACTCAGACCGATCCGTAGTAGTCCTCGTAAAAGTCACCTCCATAGCCTGGGAGTTCAACATGATCATCCGGAAACAGACGGTCTCGCGGAGCTTGTGGACCATAGGGGCTAGGATGAGGCCTTGGACCAACAAACGGTGGCCTGCGGGGACCGCGAGGTGGGGTGATGCCTCCTACATCACGCCAAACCATCACGTCTGGCAGAGCAGATCTCACAGGATAGAGATCGCGCATATCTGAATATCCAGCTTGCACCGCCGGTGCGAACCGAGTCAAAGTGGCCCAGTGGTCAGCACGGGTGTTGAAGAGCTCTAGCCTTAAGGCCCGATTTTCACGGTCCTTATCCTCGAGCATCTCAGCAGTGGTGCGAGTCCGTGAATCCTCCTGAGTGGGGTCAGCATAGACAGCCTGGAGATACCCTTGTGCTCCCGGAAGTGATCCTGGCATATACCGGAAATCAGAGTCCCGAAATATACCAGATCTGACTCGCATAATGGTCATCATAGAGTAGGCGGCGTCCTGCACAGCCATCTCAATAGTAACCCCGAGTCCATAGGAGCAGTGAAGAGGCTCGGTGGATCCAGGATAAGATGGAAATATCCTGACAGTGCAGAGATACTGGCTTTGATTAAAGTCTCGGAATTGCTCTTCGACCGTGTACTCAGGATACCAGCGGTATCCAGCCTCAGTCATTACCCTGACCAACTTAGCAGTATGGCCGGGTACATCTAGGCATCGAGTCAGGCGAACCACTTGATTAAGGTCGCGAGTGGCCATCTGAAAGCACAATCATAATGCAAAGGCATTAGAATTTCTAGCGAAATTTCGGCAGCATAACAGCTGTAAATGCTCAAGAAGGATTTTGAGACATTTGACAAAGGATTTCATACACACTCAACATCATCATATCAAAGTTCTGGATCCATTCTAACAACATAATGTGGTAGTAGAACTGAACTAGGCTTGTATCCATCAAACTTATAAGGTACTACTGATTAGTAACTCGTGATCCTGATAGAGAGAACAGATCCTAATTCCTTAACCCTCGGTGGAAGAATGGACTGACTCAGATCAGAAAGTCATAAGGTATAAGGAGTAAAAAGAGCCTTACGTTCCAACCCACAAACAATTCCCCTACATATAACTAAAGAATTTCTAGACTCAACATCGACCAGTTTGGCTTGGAGAACCTACAGGCAGTCCGGCTCTGATGCCAACGCTGTCAGGACCCCGACTCGATGTCACATCGATCTAGCTGGTAACACCTCATATCACTTTGCGGCCTCACGCACGGTATCCCCACGGGTGTCGTCTTGCCTTTTCCCGGGACCGTTTGCGCCTTTTGGCTCACGTATATGATAGTGTCGCTAGCATCCATATGATAAAGAGCCCGGGCTGACATGACTAGTCGCAAACCCAAAGTGGCACAGACTTACAGGGACAGGCATCCATGACCCAGCTTCGAACGTGTCGGTCATCAGCAAGTGGGTCCGGGCTGTAGCACTGGGCTAGCAGGACTCCGGTACACCGGGCTGTAGCGGGCTAACAGGACTCCGGTACTCAAAGCGTGACATTTCCCCGAAGGGACAGACACAGGAACGAAGAAGGACACATGCCGGCCAGCCTAAGTGTTCCAGAGCAGTAGCAAGCTACCATGGCTCAGCGGTAACACTAGGAGACATTTCCCGGTAAGAGAGGCTACTAAAGATAAACAACTAGATAGTCAGATCCCACACATACCAAGCATTTCAATCATACACACAATATGCTCGATATGTGCAAATACAACGAAGCATCACAACATGACTCTACGACACAAGTACTTTATTTAAGGCTCAGTGAGCCATACATAACATACACAAAGGTACGGGTCTCACGACCCAACATACAAGTCATACAGTCATACAAACCAGCAGCGGAAGTAACTTGTCCGAGTACAGACAACTAGTAAAATAAAAGAGGCTTGGAAAGCCTAGCTATACTACGTGGTCCTTCACAAGCTCAGGGTCACCACCTGGGTCTTTAGCCTACTCGTTGATGTCAACGTCTACATAGAACCCATCAGAAGGGGTTGCAGCGTCTTCTGTAAAAATGTAGATTATAGCAACATGAGTACAAAGGTACTCAGCAAGACTTACATCAGATCCTACATACATGCATAGTATCAAGAAGGGTTGGTGGAGTTATTGCAGCAAGCCAGCTTTGACTCTTGGCTAGGCTATCCTACGATAATCCAACTTGAAATGGTTTTGCGCACACGAGTCCACTACTCACCACTTCAATACACTACCGAGGATCCACCTCCGTCTTCCTACGGAAGAGCCATCCTCGGCACTCACACTTATCTTGAGGCTTTTAACAGTTTCCATTTACTTGTCTATGAACTGTATAGGCAACCAAGTAGTCCTTTACCGCGGACGCGGCTATTCGAATAGATTATGATAACCCTGCAGGGGTGTACTTCTTCATACATGTTTCCACCACTTAGCGTCTGCACACGACATGTGCTCGGCAGACTTCAAGCGAAAGCCGACGTGGGTGTAGACCACGACCTACCTAAACAGTTAAGCCTCTAGTCCAGGTTTATCGCCTATTCAGGTTCCATCCGCAGGGAGTCCGGCCGGGGTTTCCCATACGGCCCCGAACGATGTGAACAGGGTTCCCGAGATACCTAACGGGTATTCGGTACACCGTGCCACGTACCTACCGCATCACAGCCCACCCCTACGGTCAGCGCTGTCCACGGCCTCCAGTAGGCTACAAACACCAGAAACTACTTGCAACTCCTGGACAGAGAGCTAGGGTGAATAAGAAGTCGAGCGGGGTCATATTTTAGGGCCCAATGCATGGTAGTAGCTGTATCTTAAATCACGCATACAGATCTCAGTGCTTAAGGTCGGCTTCAATGAAACAACCCACCATGTACTCCTACATGGCCTCTCATCGATACCTTTACCAAATCGTGTTCACCACACCACTCTCATTACCGACATAATCATTTCACTCTAGCCCATCACCCAGATGAACCAGACCTGACACGACTCTAAGCATAGCAGGCATAGCAAGGTAGGAACAACACATACATATGGCTCAAGCAACTCCTACACATGCTAGTGGGTTTCATCTAGTTACTGTGGCAATGACAGGTCATGCAGAGGAAATGGGTTCAACTACCGTAGCACACAGCAGTTTGAATCGCGTTGTCTTAATGCAGTAAAAAAGAGCAGGAGCGAGAACATGGAATCGCGTTGGTTGCTTGCCTGATGGTTCGATGCACTGATACGGTTCTTCGCTAGGGTAATCAGGGTATTCTTCGAGGACAGAACCTGCCGCAGAGAGCACCGATTCACAAACATTACCAAACAGTATGCAACAATATGATGCATGCATGAGACATGGCAAAATGAGTGTATTGGGCTAATTCAACTAAAACCAGAAGGGTTTGAACAAATTTGAATCAAGGATTCAAATTTCAAATTCAAATATGGCCTTTTAAAGTGCTTTTCCTTGTTCTGCTTAAAACATCAATTTAACTTGTTTGATCATGCATGAAAATAGTACAGATGGATAGATTGGATTTTTCTGATCATTTTTCATATATAATTTGTCCAATTTGGAGTTACAGAATAAAAGTTATGAATTTTTGAAGTTTAAATAATATTCTGGAATTTCCTGATTTAAATTAAATCCAGAAAATCAATTACTGCGTCAGCCTGACGTCAGTGTGACGTCAGCAGGTCAACGGAACTGGTCCAGGTCAAACCTGACAGTGGGTCCCGCATGTCAGGGTGATTATTTTAATTAAAACTTAATTAAAACTAATCATGTTTAATTAACAGGGCTGGGCCCCACCTGTCATTGACTCAGGGGAGTCAACCAGGGCCCACCCGTGGTCAAACCCGAGTCGGCTGCACCGGCGTTTAGCCGCCGGCGAGCCCGACGCGGCGGCGGAAGTGGTTTTGGTCATTTCGGCCACCAAACGGACTGCGGAGACCACCGGAGTGGAGCTGAGGCCAACCCGCAGCTCTTGGCGGAGCCCGTTGGGGTCGGGGTGGCCGGAGTCGACGGCGGCGAGCTCGGCTGCGGCCGCCGGGGTTCGGTCGTGCACGGGAACGGTGCTGGAGCTCGAAGTCGAGCAAAGCGAGGCGCTAGGGATGCTCTACGGGGTCTTGCGAACTTGTTGGACTCGCCGGGGTGACCAAATGGTCACCGGAGCTGCGTCGACGGCGAGCTCGGCGACGGCGGAGGTTTGGCCGTGGTGGGGAGGTGGCTACGGTGAGGGAACGAGGGGAAGGAGAGGGGGAAACGGTGGCGTAGCTCACCGCGGTTGTAGTGGGCGTCGAAGCGGGCTCGGGGACGCACTGGAGACGGCGAATTCGACGGCGACGGTGGTCGGAGCCCGAAGAGGGGAACGGCGACGTGGCGGCGATGCAGGGCTTCCGGGGAGCTGTGGAGCGGTGGGGAGGAAGAGGGAGTCGTGGCGGAGCTCCTGAGCTAGTCGGGGGAGCGAGGGGTGGTCGGAGACGGTGGCTATGGCGAACGGCGGCGAGTGTGGTGTTCGGCCGGGCGAGAGAGAGAGCGAGGGAGAGGAGAGGAGAGCCGGGGGAGAGTGAGAGAGAGCAGGGGGAAGGGCGTGGCGTCGTCCAGGGAGTCGAGCGAGGAGGGGAGGCCAGGCAAGCAGGCGAGCAGGTGGCGTGGCGCGGTGGCCGTGCGCGCGCGCCGGCCACACTCCCCTCCCTCTGTCGGGGCGAAGACGACAGAGGAGGGAGGTGGGCTGGGCCGGCTGCCGGCTGGGCCAGCCAGCTGGCTGGGCCGCACAGTGGAGGAGCCCAGGTAAGCCCCTCCTGTTATATATTTTTCTGTTTTTGTTTTATTTAATATATCTGCAACTTTGTTGAATTAAATAAAATACCTAGGCAAGTTCAAAAATCACCAAACTATTCCTGGCCCATAGTTGGATTATTTCCAACATGAAACATTTTAGTTTGGAGATATTTGAGCATTTAAATATTTTATATTATTTTAAATGCCCAAATTCAAATATTTATGAATTAATTCAAAAACCCTAAGATGGCCTAGGAAAATGTGCACCACTTTTGGCAGAGGTTCTGAACCAAGACAAAAATGATGGGCATTTTAGAAGGGCATTTCAGGTTCATTGAAAATTATTTTAGTAAACCCTAGTTGGTTTCAGAGGGGACTGGGGGTTCTGTCATCCCCATTTCAAGTTTCTGATGAAAGAGTAAACATGATGCAACACTCTAATGCATGACTAGCTAGGTTGTGACATTCACTCCGTTTGGACTCCGTTTGATATTCCTTTTCTTCGAAACCCTAAAACAGGCAAAAACAACAATTCTGGGCTGGGCCTCCGGTTAATAGGTTAGTCCCAAAAATAATATAAAAGTGGATAATAAAGCCCAATAATGTCTAAAACAGTAGATAATATAGCATGGAGCAATCAAAAATTATAGATACGTTGGAGACGTATCAAGCATCCCCAAGCTTAATTCCTGCTCGTCCTCGAGTAGGTAAATGATAAAAACAGAATTTTTGATGCGGAGTGCTACTTGGCATAATTTCAATGTAAATCTCCTTAACTGTGGTATGAATATTCAGATTCTAAATATTCAAGACAAAAGTTCATATTGATATAAAAATAATAATACTTCAAGCATACTAACAAAGCAATTATGTCTTCTCAAAATATCATGGCCAAAGAAAGCTATCCCTACAAAATCATATAGTCTGGCTATGCTCTATCCTCACCACACAAAGTATTTAAATCATGCACAACCCCGATGACAAGCCAAGCAATTGTTTCATACTTTTGACATTTTCAAAACTTTTTCGATCTTCAGGCAATACAGGAGCGTGAGCCATGGATATAGCACTATAGGTGGAATAGAATGGTGGTTGTGGAGAAGACAAAAAAGGAGAAGATAGTCTCACATCAACTAGGCGTATTAACGGGCTATGGAGATGCCCATCAATAGATGTCAATGTGAGTGAGTAGGGATTGCCATGCAACGGATGCACTAGAGCTATAAGTATATGAAAGCTCAAAAGAAACTAAGTGGGTGTGCATCCAACTCGCTTGCTCACGAAGACCCAGGGCATTTTGAGGAAGCCCATCATTCGAATATACAAGCCAAGTTCTATAATGAAAAATTCCCACTAGTATATGAAAGTGACATAATGAGAGACTCTCTATCATGAAGATCATGGTGCTACTTTGAAGCACAAGTGTGGTAAAAGGATAGTAACATTGTCCCTTCTCTCTTTTTCCCTCATATTTTTTTATTTGGGCCTTTCTCTTTTTTATGGCCTTTTTTTTGTCCGGAGTCTCATCCCGACTTGTGGGGGAATCATAGTCTCCATCATCCTTTCCTCACTGGGACAATGCTCTAATAATGATGATCATCACACTTTTATTTACTTACAACTCATGAATTGCAACTCGATTCTTAGAACAAAATATGACTCTATATGAATGCCTCCGGCGGTGTACCGGGATATGCAATGAATCAACACTGACATGTATGAAAGAATTATGAACGGTAGCTTTTCCACAAATACGATGTCAACTACATGATCATGCTAGCAATATGACAATGATGGAGTGTGTCATAATGAACGAAACGGTGGAAAGTTGCATGGCAATATATATCGGAATGGCTATGGAAATGACATGATATGTAGGTATAGTGGCTGTTTTGAGGAAGGTATTTGGTGGGTGTATGATACCGGCGAACAGTGCGCGGTATTAGAGAGGCTAGCAATGGTGGAAGGAAGGAAAGTGTGTATAATTCATGGACTCAACATTAGTCATAAAGAACTCATATACTTATTGCAAAAATCTAGAAGTTATCAAAGCAAAGTATTACGCGCATGCTCCTAGGGGGATAGATTGGTAGGAAAAGACCATCGCTCGTCCCCGACCGCCACTCATAAGGAAGACAATCAATAAATAAATCATGCTCCAACTTCATCACATAACGGTTCACCATACGTGCATGCTACGGGAATCACAAACTTTAACACAAGCACTTCTCAAATTCACAACTACTCAACTAGCATGACTCTAATATCACCGTCCTCATATCTCAAAACAATTATCAAGCATCAATTTCTTCTTAGTATTCAACACACTCATACAAAAGTTTTATTAATAATCTTGCATACCAAGCATATTAGGATTTTAAGCAAATTACCATGCTATTAAGACTCTCAAAATAATCTAAGTGAAGCATGAGATATCAATAGTTTCTATAAAACAAATCCACCACCATGCTCTAAAAGATATAAGTGAAGCACTAGAGCAAAATTATATAACTCAAAAGATATAAGTGAAGTACATAGAGTATTCTATCAAATTCCAAATCATGTATGGCTCTCTCAAAAGGTATGTATAGCAAGGATGATTGTGGTAAACTAATAAGCAAAGACTCAAATCATAAAAGACGCTCCAAGCAAAACACATATCATGTGGTGAATAAAAATATAGCTCCAAGTAAAGTTACCGATAGAAGTAGATGAAAGAGGGGATGCCTTCCGGGGCATCCCCAAGCTTTGGCTTTTAGGTGTCCTTAGATTATATCGGGGGTGCCATGGGCATCCCCAAGCTTAGGCTCTTGCCACTCCTTATTCCATAATCCATCAAATCTTTACCCAAAACTTGAAAAACTTCACAACACAAAACTTAAAGTAGAAAACTCGTGAGCTCCGTTAGCGAAAGAAAAAAAATACCACTTCAAGGTACTGTAATGAACTCATTCTTTATTTATATGGGTGTTATACCTACTTTATTCCAACTTCTCTATGGATTATAAACTATTTTACTAGCCATAGATTCATCAAAATAAGCAAACAACACATGAAAAACAGAATCTGTCAAAAACAGAATTGTCTGTAGTAATCTGTAGCTAGCGCAAGATCTGGAACCTCCAAAATTCTAAAATAAATTTCTGGACGTGCGGAATTTATCTATTAATCATCTGCAAAAAGAATTAACTAAATATCACTTTCCAAATAAACATGACAGCAGTTCTCGTGAGCGCTAAAGTTTCTGTTTTTTACAGCAAGTTCAACAAGACTTTCCCCAAGTCTTCCCAACGGTTCTACTTGGCACAAACACTAATTACACACAAAAAACACAACCAAAACAGAGGCTAGATAATTTATTTATTACTAAACAGGAGCAAAAAGTAAGGAATAAAAATAAAATTGGGTTGCCTCCCAACAAGCGCTATCGTTTAACGCCCCTAGCTAGGCATAACAAGCAAGAATAGATCTAGGTATTGCCATCTTTGGTAGGCAATTCCTCAATGAGGCATCTATTTCCCTTAGGAATTTCTTTCTTTCTAGTGATTATCAAACTCTTAGGCACAAGATCAAAAAATTCATTTGTAGCAATTGGTTCCTTAATGATAGCAAAAAGATTGGGATGAATACTTATAGATTTAAGATCCGCGGTTTCCTTACTAGATGATTCACCCTTATTTTTAGGAACATACATAAGCTTGGCAATTTTAGTAGGAGGACTTGGAGTATTATTTATGGAAGAAAAAGCGGTTCCCAAGTTTGTAATGATACCCTCAAGTTTATCAATTCTAGTAGAATCTAAGTTTATCTTCTCATTAACTATGGGTTCCTTTTCCTTAATATTTTTCAAAGTCATTCCTACCTTAGATCAATATTGAGTAATTTGATTGTGGATCTTTTTGTCTAGATTTTCAATTAATTTAATAGTAGCAACTTTATTTTCAATAATTTCAAGTCTTTGCATAACATGCTCCAAAGTTAACATAGTTCCATTAACCAAAAGAGGTGGTGAGCCAAATAAATCTAACATAGCATTATAAGAATCAAAAGTATGGCTACCCAAGAAATTCCCTCCGGTAATGGTATCAAGGATATATCTATACCAAGCATTAACACCTACATAAAAATTGTGGAGAAGAACTGAAGTAGATTGCTTCCTGGTAGATCTATTTTGAGCATTGCAAATTCTATACCAAGCATCTTTTAGATTTTCTCCCTCCCTTTGTTTAAAATTTAGAACTTCATTCTCGAGAGACAACAGAGAAGATATGAGACTAGCCATGACGACAAGCAAACAAACTAACACACGAGCAAACAAAGAGCAAACGGGTAAAAGAGGCAAATAGAGAGGGAGGAAGGAGAGAGAGGGCGAATAAAACGGCAAGGGTGAAGTGGGGGAGAGAAAAATGAGAGGCAAATGGCAAATAATGTAATGCGGGAGATAGGGATTGTGATGGGTACTTGGTATGTTGACTTTTGCACAGACTCCCCGACAACGGCGCCAGAAATTCTTCTTGCTACCTCTTGAGCACTGCGTTGGATTTCCCCGAAGAGGAAGGGATGATGCAGCAAAGTAGCGTAAGTATTTCCCTCAGTTTTTGAGAACCAAGGTATCAATCCAGTAGGAGGCTACGCTCGAGTCCCTCGCACCTACACAAAAACAATATCTCAACGCAACCAACGCGCTTAGGGGTTGTCAATCCCTTCACGGTCACTTACGAAAGTGAGATCTGATAGAGATGATAAATAATATTTTTTTGGTATTTTTGGTATAGAGATGCAAAGTAAATAAAGTAAAAGCAGAGCAATAATAAAGTGATGGAGATTGATATGATGAGAAAGAGACCCGGGGCCATAGGTTTCACTAGTGGCTTCTCTCAAGAGCATAAGTATTCTACGGTGGGTGAACAAATTACTGTTGAGCAATTGACAGAATTGAGCATAGTTATGAGAATATCTACGTATGATCATGTATATAGGCATCACGTCCGAGACAAGTAGACCGAAACGATTCTGCATCTACTACTATTACTCCACTCATCGACCGCTATCCAGCATGCATCTAGAGTATTAAGTTAAAAACAGAGTAACGCCTTAAGCAAGATGACATGATGTAGAGGGATAGTTTCATGCAATATGATAAAAAACCCATCTTGTTATCCTCGATGGCAACGATACAATACGTGCCTTGCTGCCCCTTCTGTCACTGGGGAAGGACACCGCAAGATCGAACCCAAAGCTAAGCACTTCTCTCATGGCAAGAACAACCAATCTAGTAGGCCAAACCAAACTGATAATTCAAAGAGACTTGCAAAGATAACAAATCATACATAAAAGAATTCAGAGAAGATTCAAATATTATTCATAGATAGACTTGATCATAAACCCACAATTCATCGGTCTCAACAAACGCACCGCAAAAAGAAGATTACATCGAATAGATCTCCACGAGAGAGGGGGGGAACATTGTATTGAGATCCAAAAAGAGAGAAGAAGCCATCTAGCTACTAGCTATGGACCCGTAGGTCTGAAGTAAACTACTCACACTTCATCGGAGGGGCTTGGATGATGATGTAGAAGCCCTCCGTGATCGATGCCTCCTCCGACGGAGCTCCGGAACAGGCCCCAAGATGGGATCTCGTGGATATAGAAAGTTGCGGCGGTGGAATTAGGTTTTTGGCTCCGTCCCCGATCGTTTGGGGGTACGTGGATATATATAGGAGGAAGAAGTACGTCGGTGGAGCTTCGAGGGGCCCACGAGGCAGGGGGCGCGCCCTAGGGGGGGGGGCGCCCCCTACCCTCGTGACTACTTCGTGGCTTTCTTGACGGAGGGTCCAAGTCTCCTGGAACTTATCTGATGAGAAAATCACGTTTCCGACGGTTTCATTCCGTTTGGACTCTGTTTGATATTCCTTTTCTTCAAAACCCTAAAACAGGCAAAAACAACAATTCTGGGCTAGGCCTCCGGTTAATAGATTAGTCCCAAAAATAATATAAAAGTGGATAATAAAGAACAATAATGTCTAAAACAATAGATAATATAGCATGGAGCAATCAAAAATTATAGATACGTTGGAGACATATCAGTCGTCCATGACCAACTTAGTAGGCAGCGACCGTTGTTTCAGGGCTCGATCCCGGGGCACACTCCGGCGTTGAATCGCAGTCGAGAGAGCGGCCATTTCCTTCTTTGGAAGGACTACTTTGAGACACCCAACCCGCTCTTCAAACATCACCAACTCCGACGCCGTTTCCGTATGGCTAGACATGTTTTCAACCGTATTCGGGAGGGGGTGGTCGGATATGATAACTATTTTGAGTGCAAGGAGGATGCCCTTGGAAAGACTGGCTTCTCCTCTTATCAGAAATGCGCTGCAGCTATCCGGATGCTTGCATACAGAGTGCCCAGTGATCTCATCGATGAGTACACTTGTATGAGCGAGTCTACATGCCTAGACTCCATATACAAGTTCTGCAAGGCTGTGATTGCAGTGTTTGGCCCTGGGTACTTAAGGGAGCGAAATGCTGAAGATACAGCCAGCTTGTTGGCGACGAATACCAGCAGGAGTTTCCGGGGATGCTTGGCAGCATAGACTGTATGCTCTGGGAGTGAAAGAACTGCCCTTCTGCTTGCCAAGGGCAGTATAGGGGCCATGTCAAGGCTTGCACTATCATACTTGAGGTCGTGGCACTCTTTCTTCGACATGGCCGGATCGCACAATGATATCAACGCGCTTCAACACTCGCCAATATTTGCAAGGCTTGCCGAAGGCAACTGCTCGCCGATGAATGTTAACATCAACGGCCACAACTACAACAAAGGATACTACCTAGTTGATGGTATCTATTCTCAGTGGATCACTATTGTGAAGATAATTTCCAACCCTGTAGGAGATAAGAGAAGGAGATTTGCACAAGAGCAAGAGAGTGCTAGGAAGGATGTGGAGCGTCCTTCGGTGTTCTGCAATCTCGATGAAGCATCATTTGGTATCCTGCTAGAACTTGGAGCACCAAAAAGTTGGGAGGGGTGATGACTGATTGTGTGATCATGCACAATATGATCATAGAGGATGAGCGTCCAGAACGTATCTACGACCAAGGATTTCAGTTCCAGAATGACAATGTTGTGCCTGAGCATAGTTCAGCCAATTTCTTCATCAAATGCATGATTGGAAAATTCACATTCAGCTGCAAGATCATTTGGTTAAGCATATGTGAGCTAACAACCAATATATGTATCTTTTTTTAAATATATTTAAGACAATTTAATCTTTATTTGGCTTGTAAGCTATGATATATTTATTTGGCTTGTGAAACTATACTATATTTGTTTGCCTTGTGAAACTATGTAAAATGTGTATATTTTGTTTGTAAAACGACGGCAAGCCGGCCGCGCGGGTGAATATGGGTCAGCGCCTTGGCACTGTCGACCCAAACCAAAAACAAAATGAATGACGAGCAGACGACCAACCTAAACGGACAAAGAACAAACAAAAAACACGTACTTTTGGATCGGCGTGTTGAAATTGCTCTTAATGCACACTATAGCCACGCTCACTGTGCACCGTTAGACTAAACCAAGGTCAATCAACAAGACGAAAGCGAGATTGACTAAACTGAACACTACTCGTACGCACCTAACTCATCCGTAGCAAACCTTTGACGTGGATTCGGAAGTTCACATGTGGTCTCATGATCAAAAACTCAATTTATTTCATGCAAGTCAATTTGCACTTCTCTTATGCCATCAGTATTAAACAAAGGATGGAGCTATATCTCAGCTAAGCTAGATGAAAATTAATTAAATCTCATCTAGCTCCTATATCGCCTGACTTTACATGGAGATTCGTGAAATGTTTTTCTCGTCCTTTTTTTGTTTCTATTTGATTATACGAATGGTGTACTATAAGTTAGATGACTTTGTTAATTTTCATCCACATGAGAATTAGGGGAATCTGTTAAGAAAATATGATAGTCTAAAATAATTTATCAAAATAATTAAAGATAAAACTCGGGGCCGTGCGTAGCTAGCTCTATGGGTAGCAAATTATTTCTCTATTCTCCAATGCATCACTTCAAAAGACAAAGATTGGGACTTGATTTTTACCGTTTAAATTTTCAGGCCAGGCTTCATTGGTTAGAGGCTTATTTTTCTTTACTTTATAAACAAAAGAACAATCAAGGCTACATCCTAAAAGTGCAACCTAGATCCATGACTACAGAAAATCAACACAACCCCTCGTTATTCCGCTGATTTTTTTAGCCCCTTCCACATCGCCCTTTGAGGACATTTGGCAAACAACAACACCGAGATACTTTGAGAATTTTGAGATGCTCATCATTCTTCGGAAAATATGGGATGCTCGCAATGCCGAAGTCTTCAGGCAAAAAAAGCCCCAAGTGTAAGGGGTTATTCTTAGAAACATCTTTTGATCTGACACTCTGATCGCACAGATTAAAAGCACCATAACTCAAAACACACACCGTAGTTGTGGCATGACTTTCTTTCCACACGTTGGCGCAAAAATATGGTTATTTGTGCAAAGTCATATTTCATTCAAAAATGACCTTACCTTTAATCATGCCGGGCCGAATGAGGGGCGACACATGGGAGTCTCGTGATGCAACTTTTTGATGGAACTATCTACGTAACACGATTAATAAATTAACAAGGGTCTACAGATTTTAGAAGAAATCCATCAATGTCAAAACCCAAGACGTGTGGGGCTCTTGCTGCGTGCGCGTTTCTTTTGGAGAAACCGCTCACACTTGTGATGTTGATAGCCAATTAGCCATGGCGGTCATCATCCCTGATCCACGCAGACAGAGGAACAGCAAGCATGTGCCACTGACCCACTGGTCTCAAACATTGATGCTCACACACGTTGCGCCACCACTACCAAACGAATATGGAAGATAGACTAGTTGATTAAAATCTTGGTTTGCAGAATCTCTGGATCGGAGCACACATGGCATGATCATGGTGCCTGGATCAGTGGCTTGATTGAGGTTCCCAAAAACACTACTCAATGCTCATTGAATAATGAAAAATCATCTCGATCGATCAAATTTGATTTAAAAAATATTTAATTCTATTACAGGTGGGATGCTCAGGTATTTTTTTCAATATACAATACTCATTTTTCCAGGCATTTAAGAAATAACAACAACTTGTTATTCCCGCAAAAAATAAGTTATTTTTATTCATGGACAGATATTAGCATTTCACGAATTAAACCATCACTTGTGCGGCGAAAAACAAACATAAATGCCCCCTAAGAAAGTCGAAGAGACAGTAGCTCTTGCGTCCACACAACAAAGAGAAAATACAAAATCTGAAGGAAGAATAGGTCAAAGTTATACGTGTTTGGTCATCTAGTCCAGAGTAAAATCATTATTTTTCCTAAAAAATAAATGGGGAAGACGCCACAGTGACACAAATATTCCCTCGTGTGAGAAAAAGATCAAGAGCGGAGCGGAGAAGACCGAAGACCACCAAACCCAACGTGTGCGGGCTCACTTTGTTTAACAGTCGTCCTCCTCTCCCTCCTCCTCCTATTCCGCTGACAACCGCAGCAACTCCCACCCCCACCGTGGTGGCGCAGCGGCACTGGGCACAGTGGCGGCCGGGGATTGAGACCAACGCGAGAAAAAGTCTGGTGCTGTCCAGCTTCCAGGATTCCCCACCAGTGAGTCCTTTGCTCCTCCCCTCTTGCTTCCCCGGTAGTTGGTTCTTGCCGGCGCGTGGAGGGGGATGGGATTTTTCCAGCTCTCGGGTCAGTTGCTCCGTTGATTCTTTAGCTGCGGGGAGGTCACCTGGCGGCTCCGCCGGCCGGGCGCCGGTTTTTTCGTTTCTTCCGGTGAGGAACTCCTTTTAATCATTCTTGTTTTTGTTGGTTCGGTTTGTTGATGCTTCGTTAGGATCATGCGGTGTTGCTGATTTTCTTGATTCCCTCTGCAGTTTTAGGTGACCTGTGACTCAAATCTTGGCCTGGTCTTCGCTATCTGAAGACCTGACATCCCTCATCAATTTCAAGTGTGCCTGGAGAGGGATCTACCAGATTTTGCAAGAACAAGATCTTGCAGTTCTGCATACTCTGCCACTGGATTTGGCGATGGAGAGGCAGTCCAGCTCCCGGTTCGGCGCGCTGGAGAAGCTCAAGAGCTTCCGGGGCATAGAGAAGCAGAGGAGCTTCAAGTTCCTGTCCATGGAGAAGCAGCAGAGCTTCAAGGAGAGGCGGAGCCGGGACAGCCCCGGCAAGAGGGGCGACAGCGCGCTCCACCTCGCGGCGAGGGCCGGCAATGTCTCCCACGTCCAGAGGATCTTCGCCGACTGCGATCCGGAGCTGGTGGGGGAGCTGGCCGCCCACCAGAACCTGGACGGCGAGACGGCGCTCTACGTGGCCGCCGAGAAGGGGCACATCGACGTCGTGTGCGAGATACTCAAGGCCTGCGACGTGCAGTCAGCAGGGCTCAAGGCGACCAACAGCTTCGATGCCTTCCATATCGCTGCGAAACAGGGCCATCTGGGTTAGTTCTCATCTCTACTTCTTTCAGTTCATCGCTGATTGTGGCATTAGAAAACCTCTGTTTGTCTAGTCACAATGAACTCTGTCTGTCAAGTCAATGATTTAATGATTATGGCTGTTTGAACCTTGAATTGCATTTCTTTAGTGTGTGGGTGTGGTGAGCTGATCAGTGGAACCATTCAGGCTAGCTTGTTTATAGTTGCACATTTCTTTGTCTTATAAAAAATGACTTGCATTCCTTTGACTTTGGCAAAATTCCTAGTAATTCGTTGTGATTGCAATGAATGTTTTTCTCTCATTCATTTCCTTCTGAACATGTGGTACTAGAGCATTTACTTCTGCATTAAATTTTTGGTCCACATTCCAATCAAGAATGGTGTACCTATTGGTCCACATTCCAGCTCATCTTTCCTGCTTTGCTTGGTTTGACAGGCAAAACTGACCATGGATTCACAGTTATCTTTTATGTATGATATGTTGCTGTTGCAATATGTGTTGATGTACCCAAACAAGTGCATCAGATATGAATAATTAGTGAGATAATGAAATGTTGCTTCAGCGTACATATCTTTTTATTGTGCCAGCAATCTGTGCTGAAACAAATCAACTCATGAAACTTTTAATAGTAGGCAGTGGAGGAGACCAAACCACTGCCCTACTGCTGATCCTGACTATTATGATAGTTGTATCTTCGTGGATGTTTGGCTTAGCGTTATTGTCCAGTCATTTCAACTCATATAGAGATGCTCCGTACTTTGTTTCGCAGATGTTCTGCAGGAGCTATTGCAGGCATTTCCTGCGTTAGCTATGACGACGAGTTCTGTGAATGCCACAGCTTTAGACACCGCCGCAACGCAGGGCCACATTGGTATCGTCAATCTTCTACTGGATACAGACGCAAGCCTTGCCAGGATCGCAAGAAGTAACGGGAAGACAGTTTTGCATTCGGCCGCAAGAATGGGTCATGTGGAGGTGGTAGCGTCGTTGTTGAATAAAGATCCAGATATTGGTTTCAGAACAGACAGGAAGGGTCAAACAGCACTGCACATGGCTTCTAAAGGCCAGAATGCTGAAATTCTGCTTGAGCTATTGAAGCCCAATGTCTCAGTAATCCATTTGGAGGATAACAAGGGGAATAGGGCACTGCATGTTGCAACGCGCAAGGGCAACACCGTTGTAGGTTCTCATATCTCAGAAATATCTTGCGTTTTCTTCATTATGTCTTTCTTCAGGTGTTAATAATTTGTTGCTGTATATTATTTCCTGTCCATTCTATGTTCATTTGCAAGAGATTCCTTGCTTAAACTAGCATTGTTAGATGTTCTAGAACATAATTTTAAAGAAATTTGCACTCCACCATGGCCATGCACAAATATAGTGGAAATATTTCTTTTCATAGACTTGACAAAACCATGAAGTTCTAAACAGTTTCAACCAGAATTTTAGTGGACTTGGGCATACTTGCATCCTTTGATATTTGTGTCATTTTTACAGATGGTTCAGACTTTAATATCCATTGAAGAGATTGATATCAATGCAGTCAATAAGGCTGGAGAGACTGCTTTTGCCATTGCAGAGAAACAAGGCAACGAAGAGCTTGTTAACATCCTGCGGGAGGTTGGTGGAATAACTGCAAAAGAGCAAGTAAATCCTCCGAAATCAGCCAAGCAGCTTAAGCAAACAGTGAGCGATATCAAGCATGACGTCCAGTCACAGATCAAGCAAACGCGTCAGACCAAGATGCATGTCCACAAGATCAAGAAGAGGATTCAGAAGCTCCACATTGGCGGGCTAAACAATGCCATCAACTCCAATACCGTTGTCGCAGTACTTATTGCCACGGTTGCCTTTGCATCCATATTCACCGTTCCTGGTAATTTTCTTGAGAGTATGGACAAAGCGACTGAGCCCCATATGAGCTTAGGGCAAGCACTGGTAGCAAGCAGGCCAGCCTTTATAATCTTCCTGGTCTTCGATTCCCTGGCTCTCTTTATCTCGCTTGCGGTCGTCGTCGTCCAGACTTCCCTGATTGTTGTTGAGCAGAAGGCGAAGCAGAAGATGGTGTTTGTGATGAACAAGTTGATGTGGCTCGCGTGCCTCTGCATATCAGCAGCCTTCATAGCGCTGACCTATGTCGTGGTGGGCCGCAATGACGAGTGGCTGGCCTGGTGCACGATGGTGATCGGCACCGTGATTATGCTCACCACCATTGGTTCTATGTGCTATTGCATCATCAGCCACAGGATGGAAGCACAGAGCATGAGGAGGATCAGGAGGTCCTCCATGAGCCAGTCATGGTCCATATCAGTCGACTCGGACACGGAGCTAGACATGACCAGCAGAAACAAGACGATGTATGCGCTCTAGGACGATTGGTCGATGACCGACACCTCGTGCGGCAGAGTCATGTATATATCGGAGCCCGTTTGCCCGAGCCCGCAACACGGCATTCAGCGGATTCGACTCGAGATGTATCTAGGCCTAGGAGCATGGTAGCTGTATGTATCATGTATGTATGCAATGCAAGTGAAGCCTCCTTTGCACAAACAAAGGGAGGCATGTGGATGCAGCTCCTGGGTAGACTGGTTCCAGGCAGAGCCACTTTTTATAGGCACTATATATAGGAGTAGTAGTACTTGTGAAGCAAAGATGTTTTGCTCTTATGCTTACTACCACTGTGGACGATGATGATGATGACAATCCATACAATTATGTATACCAACCAGTATAGTAGAATAAAATTGCCATTTTGTCAAACCTGTGTGGTCATGGATGCTCATCTTGTTCTTGTGCATCATGGGTCAAAAGGAGAAAGTGATGCATCATATGGTTATGGTCATTGGGAATGGGACTGCTGAACCAGAATATGTTGAACCAAAAACCAACGATGACACACATCATCACTTCTCTGGACTTTGACCGTTGAGATGAGAAAGCGAGAACAAGTTTTGCAACTGTTGACCCATCAGGTTGTGCTCAAGCAACACAGTGATTGAGCAGCTTTCATTTCACCATCAAATTCTGCCTTTTATTGTCTGGACGGAAATCCGTCAAAACTTTCAGGTAGCACTCGTCCCGGATCCCCAGAATTCCAAGACAAAATTTCATCTTGGAGCCAGGGTCTCCATCCACCCCTGAGATCCGCCGTGATCGCGTAGAGCGACCGGACCCGACGGGCGGTGAGAGCCAGCCTGATGGTGCCAAATCAGATGCCAAGAAGAGCGCGGCTGTGGAATTCTTGTGGAATTTTGCCCCGGTCGACACGCCTGCTGTCTCCATCTGTTCCAAGTTCCAGCAGTGCCTGACAAAACTGATCACTCGGAAAGGGTGGGCCTGGACTCCTGGTGAAGATGTGGGCGAATTTCCATCGTCCATGGGCTTGGCCGAAGGGAAAATCTAGGTTTGTTACAAAAGATACACTCCCTCTGATCCGGATCCGAGGGCGTAAATAATTAGATGGGGTTGTCTGGAGCTGTTTGACATTTCATAAATTTTACTCGGTGCGAACCAACTTGTGACTGGATGGTTAGGTGGACAGTGGCATCTCAATCCACTAGGTTCCTGGTGCTTGTATTTATCCTGGATTTATTTTAGGATTTCCGGCAATGCGTGTTCAGTGGGAAAAGACATTCCCGTTGACTACGAGGCGTCTACAGTGACTTCGTAAAATCTCAAGATGATATGCCGGTTCAGTCTCTTGGAGGTGCTCATAGGAGTAGGGTGTGCGTGTGTACGTTAATAGGGATGAGCGTATGCGCGTATATATGAGCATTTGTGTCTGTATTGTGTTAAAAAAATCTCACTCGGTCGTAGTACGCCTTTCGATGATTGGCGGGGCACTTCGTACGTAGTAAATAAAGACTAGAAAAGAGAGATAATTAATAGAAAAGATGAAACCACCTTGAAAATAGTTTACTTCATGTGTTTGACTTGTTGGCAGCTGAGTATGCGACTCCACAAGATGCCTTGAATGAAGTTTTCATGGTAGATGAGTACGAGACTCCACAAATATGCTTGAATTTTACTCCCTTCTTTTGGGTTTATTGAGCTATCTCAT
>NC_041388.1:518875551-518902567 GCF_002162155.2 Triticum dicoccoides
TTTCACTACATGTTTACATTTCAAGGTGCACTAAATTGATGCATGCAAGGATTAAAAGAAACCAACCAATGCATGTAATCAGTCCTACTCATTTAGTGGTCATCCATGCATACACTATACCTAATGCAGATTAAAGTTTGAGTAACTTTGTAAACTATGAGATACACTCCTCCACTCATCGTTTATCTTGGTTAATGAGATTACATATTTAAGCCCTATAAATCGGAAATGAGGGAGTACATGCATTGCAAATATGCCCCATGCTTTAACTCTCTCTACAAAAAGTGAAATGTAATCTTTGGAACAACCGTCTACCACTCGAGGCATTTATTGGTTCGTGTTTCACACTTATTTTCATCTTTTGTTATTTTTTATTTCTCGTTTTGGGCATCGTAGTTATGCAGATGCGAGGTGAACCTAGGATGCTTGTATTATCTTGATATGATGTTAGAAGTCAATAACGACGCACTTTATAAAATAATAACTTTAGCATTACTTTTGTATAGGAAAGAGATAGTATACGATTGATACGTTTTCAATGTATCTATAAACTTTGATTGCTCCATGCTATTATAATATCAATCTTGGATGTTTTATATGCAATTATATATTACTTTTTGGGACTAACCTATTAACTTAGTGTCCAGTGTTAGTTGTTGTTTTTTTTACTTGTTTTTGGCTTTTCAGAAAATCAGTACCAAACGGAGTCCAAACGCTACGAATTTTTTTGATGATTTTTCTGGACTAAAAGGAACCCTATAAGCTTCGGAAGAAGACCAAAAGAGTCACGAGGGAGTGACAAGCCCGGGCTTGTGGGGCCCTCGTGGCACCTCTTGACCTAATTCCAAGGCTATAAATTTCCAAATATTCCCAATACATTAGGGAGCCACCCGAAATACTTTTTTTCGTCGCCGCAAGCCTCTGTTCCTTCGAGATCCCATCTGGAGGCCTTCTCTGATACTCTGTCGCAGGGGGAATCGATCACTGAGGGCATCTACATCAACCTTGCTACTCTTCCGATGATGCGTGAGTAGTTTACCACAGACCTGCGGGTCCATAGCTAGTAACTAGATGGCTTATTCTCTCTCTCTTTGATCTTTAATACAATGTTCTCCTTAATGTTTTTGGAGATCTATTCAATGTAATTTTTTTAGGTGTGTTTGTTGGGATCCAATGAATTATGGGTTTATGATCAGATTATTCATGAGAAATATTTGAGTCTTTTCTGAATTGTTTTATGCATGATTGTTATAAATTTGTATTTCTCTCCGGTTTATTCGTTTAGTTCGGCTGACTAGATTGATTTATGTTGCAATGGGAGGGGTGCTTTCTGATGGGTTCGATCTTGTGGTGTTCAATACCAGTGACAGAAAGGGACATGCCACGTATTTGTATCATAGCCATTAAGGATAGAAAGATGGGGTTTATTCATACAAATTGGGTTTACTTTGTCTACATCATGTCATCTTGCTTAAGACATTACTTTATTTTTAACTTAATACCCTAGATGCATGCTTGATAGCGGTCGATGGGTGGATTAATAGTAGTAGATGCAGGCAGGAGTCGGTCTACTTGTCTCGGACATGATGCATATATACATGATCATTGTCTTGAATATCATCATAACTATGCGCTTTTCTATCAATTGCCCAACAGTAATTTGTTTACCCACCGTATGCTTATTGTTCGAGAGAGAAGTCTCTAGTGAAAACTATGGCCTCTGGGTCTACTTTTATCATATGTAAAATTCAAAAATACCTTGCTGTAATTTATTTACTGTTATTTTTGTGTTTTAATCTATCTATCCATCACTACGTGATTTGATCCTTGCAACTAACCGCCGAGGGGATTGACCACCCCAGTGTTTGCGTTGGACGCAAGTATTTGCTTTTGCGCATGTATGTGCAGCTGATAACCCACAAGTGTAGGAGATCTATCGTGGCTTTTCGATAAGTAAGAGTGTCGAACCCACCGAGGAGCAGAAGGAAATGATAAGCAGTTTTCAGTAAGGTATTATCTGCAAGCACTGAAATTATCGGTAACAGATAGTTTTGTGATAAGGTAATTTGTAATGACTAGCAAGTAATAAAAGTAAATAAGGTGCAGCAAGATGGCCCAATCCTTTTTGTAGCAAAGGACAAGCCTGGACAAACTCTTATATGAAGGAAAGCGCTCCCGAGGACACATGGGAATTATTGTCAAGCTAGTTTTCATCACGTTCATATGATTCACGTTCGGTACTTTGATAATCTGATATGTGGGTGGACTGGTGCTTGGATGCTGTCCTTACTTGGACAAGCATCCCACTTATGATTAACCCCCATTGCAAGCATCCACAACTACAATAGAAGAATTAAGGTAAACCTAACCATAGCATGAAACATATGGATCCAAATCAGCCCCTTACGAAGCAACGCATAAACTAGGGTTTAAGCTTCTGTCACTCTAGCAACCCATCATTTACTTATTACTTCTCAATGCCTCCCTCTAGGCCCAAACAATGGTGAAGTGTCGTGTAGTCGACGTTCACATGACACCACTAGAGGGACAACATACATCTCATTAAAATATCGAATGCATACCAAATTCATATGACTACTTATAGCAAGACTTCTCACATGTCCTCAGGAACAAACATAACTACTCACAAAGCATATTCATGTTCATAATCAGAGGGGTATTAATATGCATAATGGATCTGAACATATGATCTTCCACCAAGTAAACCAACTAGCTTCAACTACAAGGAGTAATCAACACTACTGTCAACCCACAGGTACCAATCTGAGATTTGGATACAAAGATTGGATACAAGAGATGAACTAGGGTTTGAGATGAGATGGTGCTGGTGAAGATGTTGATGGAGATTGACCCCCTCCCGATGAGAGGATCGTTGGTGATGACGATGGTGATGATTTCCCCCTCTTGGAGGGAAGTTTCCCCGACAGAACAGCTCTGCCGGAGCCCTAGATTGGTTCCGCCAAGGTTCCGCCTCGTGGCGGCGGAGTTTCTTCCCAAAAGCTTGCTTATTATTTTTTCTGGGATGAAAGACCTCATATAGCAGAAGATGGGCATCAGAGGGCCACCAGGGAGCCCACGAGGCAGGGGGGCGCCCCCCCACCCTTGTGGCCAGGGTGTGGGCCCCCTCTGGAACTTCTTTCGCCCAATATTTTTTATATATTCTGGAAATAACCTCCGTGAAGTTTCAGGACTTTTGGAGCTGTGCAGAATAGATCTCTAATATTTGCTCATTTTTCATCCCAGAATCCCAGTTGTCGGCATTCTCCCTCTTCATGTAAACTTTGTAAAATAAGAGAGAATAGGCATAAGTATTGTGACATAATGTGTAATAACAGCCCATAATGTAATAAATATTGATATAAAAGCACGATGCAAAATGAACGTATCAACTCCCCCAAGCTTAGACCTCGCTTGTCCTCAAGCGAAAGCCAAAATCGAAAAATATGTCCATATGTTTGGAGATAGAGGTGTCGATAAAAATAAAATACGGACATGAGGGCATCATGATCATTCTTAGAGCAACAACATATATATATATATATATATATATATATGTATATATATATATAGTCATATGATCTCTTATGCTAAAGTAATAATTCAATCACAATTTCAAGTATGAATCATAAACTTCATTGAGAACCAACAAACTCTAATCTCAGTCATTGAGGCAATTGCAATTTATCATAACATAGGAAAGAGTCAATATAAGAGCTTTTCAGCAAGTCCACATACTCAATCATCTTTTAGTCTTTCACAATTGCTAACACTCGCGCAATATTTATGGGTATGAAGTTTTAATCGGACACAGAGAAAGATAGGGGCTTATAGTTTTACCTCCCAACGTTTTATCTCAAGGGTAATGTCAACAATAATAGTTCATGAAAACTCACATCCAATTAGCTATATATATTTGGATCTTTCCAACACATTGTGCTTGCCAAAGGATAAAATGTAAAAAGGAAAGATGAATATCACCATGACTCTTTGCATGAAGTATAAGACAAGAATAAAAGATAGGCCCTTCGCAGAGGTGAAAGTGCAACTATCCCTAGGTGGTTTTGGTAATTCATAACAACATATAGCTCATTGAGCTAATGCTATTCCAAGATGACTATTTCAGGAAAGCTCAATGATTGGCATGGCATGGATGTGAAAGTGGAACCCTCAAAATGCTAAGGACAAAGGATTGGCTCAAGCTCAAAAGCTCAAGACTCTTCATTTTATATTTTAGTGATCCAAGATCACATTGAGTCTTTAGGAAAAGCCAATACTATCAAGGAGGGATGAGGTGTTGCTTAGTGAGCCTCTTGCTTCATATGCTTAGTGATATGCTCCAAAACCCTCAACTACTTTCCCATATCCACATATGACCTAAACCCTAAGCCAAACTCGGTCCTACCGATTCTTTCTATCCGGCGCCATCGAGTTTCACTTGTCATAAGCCACTGCCAAACCCTAGAAATTCGGTTCTACCGGTAGGGATCTCGGTCTCACCGAGATGGGATTGCAAACTCTCTGTTTCCCTTTCGTAACTTTTCGGTCTCACCGAAAGAGCGAATCGGTCCCACCGAGATTGCAATGTAAACTCTTTGTTTCCTTTTTGTAACTTTTCGGTCTCACCGAAAGAGAAAATCGGTCCCACCGAGTTTACCTGACCAACTCTCTGGTTAGCTTATTACCAAACTCGGTCTCACCGAGTTTGTGTAATCGGTCTCACCAAGATTACGTTATGCCCAAACCCTAACCATATCGGTCCTACCGAGTTGCATGTCAGTCCCACCGAAAATTTCTAACGGTCGCTAGGTTTACCTTTTCGGTCCGACCGAGTTTGTTGATTCGGTCCCACCGAGATTGGAAAACTGTGTGTAACGGTTGGATTTTGTGTGGAGGCTATATATACCCCTCCACCTCCTCTTCATTCGTGGAGAGAGCCATCAGAACACATACACAATTCCAACTCATATGTTCTGAGAGAGAACCACCTACTCATGTGTTGAGGCCAAGATATTCCATTCCTACCATATGAATCTTGATCTCTAGCTTTCCCCAAGTTTCTTTCCACTCAAACCTTCTTTCCACCAGATCCAAATCCTATGAGAGAGAGTTGAGTGTTGGGGAGACTATCATTTGAAGCACAAGAGCAAGGAGTTCATTACCTACACACCATTTGTTACTTCTTGGAGAGTGGTGTCTCCTAGATTGGCTAGGTGTCACTTGGGAGCCTCCGACAAGATTGTGGAGTTGAACCAAGGAGTTTGTAAGGGCAAGGAGATCGCCTACTTCGTGAAGATCTACCGCTAGTGAGGCAAGTCCTTCGTGGGCGATGGCCATGGTGGGATAAACAAGGTTGCTTCTTCGTGGACCCTTTGTGGGTGGTTGCTTCTTCGTGGACCCTTCGTGGGTGGAGCCCTCCGTGGACTCGCGCAACCATTATCCTTCGTGAGTGGAGCCCTCTGTGGACTCGCGCAACCGTTACCCTTCGTGGGTTGAAGTCTCCATCAACGTGGATGTAGGATAGCACCACCTATCCGAACCACGGGAAAAACATCCGTGTCTCCAATTGCGTTTGAATTCTCCAAACCCTTCACTTTACATTCTTGCAAGTTGCATGCTTTACTTTCCGCTGCCAATATACTCTTTGCATGCTTGCTTGAATTGTGTGATGATTGCTTGACTTGTCCTACAATAGCTAAAATCTGCCAAGAACTAAAATTGGGAAAAGGTTAAGTTTTATTTGGTCAAGTAGTCTAATCACCCCCCCTCTAGACATACTTTCGATCCTACAAGTGGTATCAAAGCTTTGGTCTCCATTTGATTTGATCTCCATAGCTTTTGGTGGTCATAGCAGTGGTTTCACAACCTAGGAGAGTATGGCGTCTAGCGAGGGAAATTGTCACCGTAGAGGTCCTTACTTTGATGGTACTAATATTGCTAGTTGGAAGCATAAAATGAAAATGCATATTCTTGGACATAACCCCGCCGTTTGGGCTATTGTGTGTGTTGGTTTGCAAGGTGACTTCTTTGATGGGAAAGAACCAAACCGTGAAGCTACCGCGGATGAGTTGAAGATGTTGCAATACAATGCTCAAGCTTGTGATATTCTCTTCAACGGATTGTGCCCCGAAGAATTCAACAAAATCAGCCGTCTTGAGAATGCAAAGGAAATTTGGGACACTTTGATTGATATGCACGAAGGTACCGACTCCGTCAAGGAATCCAAGTTGGATGTGCTTCAAAGTCAACTTGACAAGTTCAAAATGAAGGATGGTGAAGGTGTCGCTGAAATGTACTCTAGGCTTGCTCTCATCACAAATGAGACTGCCGGCTTAGGAAGTGAAGAGATGACCGATAGATTCATCATCAAGAAGATTCTAAGAGCCTTGGATGGAAAATATGATACCGTGTGCACATTGATCCAAATGATGCCCAATTACAAAGATCTCAAGCCAACAGAGGTGATTGGAAGAATTGTTGCTCATGAGATGTCACTTAAGGATAAAGAGGAACTTCACAACAAATCAAGTGGTGCCTACAAAGCCTCATGTGAAGCCCCTACATCATCAAGTGAGAAACAAAACTTCAATGAAGAATTGAGCTTAATGGTGAAGAACTTCAACAAGTTCTACAAGAGTAGAAGCAAAGATAGAAGCTTCAAGTCAAGGTCCTACAATGACAAAAGATCTTCTAGTCGAGAGTGAAACTGCTACAGTTGTGGAAGACCCGGACACTATTCCAATGAGTGTACGACTCCCTACAAGAGAAGAGAAGATTCTCCAAAAAGAAGAAGCAAAGAATCACCACCAAGAGAGAGAAGGAGTAGAGATGATCGTTATGAACGAAGATACTCACGGAGAAGCAAGGATTCGGAAAGGAAGGAAAAATCATCAAGGATCTACACAAAACGAAGACATCAAGCTCATGTTGGTGAATGGGTATCTGGCTCCGACTCCGACAGCCACTCCGAGAGAAGTTATCACTCCGACTCCGAAGATACTCAAGATGAAGGTGTTGCCGGTCTAGCACTTGTGTCAACCAACTCCTACGACATATTTGACTCACCAAATGAAGGAATTGGAAGATGCTTCATGGCCAAAGGTCCTAAGGTAACACACCCCAAGTATGTTGATTTCAATAGTGATGAAGATGACTTGTTAGGTGATGATTTGCTTGTTGACAACTCTAGTGATGAATACTATGATGAAACGTCAATTAATCATGCTAATCAAGATAAAACGAATGACAATGATAAGGAGAAGATTGAGGCTCTAACTAAAGAACTAAACACTCTTAAGTTAGCTCATGAAACTATCTTCGAAGATCATCGAGAACTTTTAAGAGCTCATGAGAAATTACGCTTTGAAAAGCTCAATCTTGAGCAAGAGCATGAGTTCTTAAAATCAATCAATGATGATCTCCGCAAGAAAAGTTCTTCTTACATTGCCAAGCGTTTACTCTTATCCACTTACATGCCTCAAGTCAAGTCTAGTAACAAGAACAAGAAAGATTCTTCCTCTAGCAGTAACAATGATCATGCTAAATCCAATATTGTTGCTTCTAGTAGTTCTCTTGATTCCACTAATGATTCTCTTAGCCAAGTTACACTTGAGCAAGAAAATAGCTTATTGAAGGGAATTATAGAGAAATGAGTGTACAAAAGCCTTGCCGGGAGTAAGCAATTCCAGAAAATTGTGCGCAAGCAAGGAATGCACCGGAAGAATCAAGGTGTTGGTTTTGAACGAAAGTTCAATGCCAATGGAGTTGAGTGGGAATAAGATCAATACCCCAAGACAAAGTTTGTTCCTCAACAAGAGAAGTATGATAATTCTTTCAAGGGGACACAAGCTCAAGATGATCTTCCACCACAAGACTACAAGCAAAAAGGCAAGGACAAGCTTCAAGAGGAAATTGATGCATTTGAAGAAGCTCCTAAGACCTTAGTCAAGTGGATTCCCAAGACTACTTCAAGTTCCACTTCATCAAGCACGACTACAACTCCAAGGATTCCCATCAAGATGGTGTGGATACGAAAGAAGAACTAGAGAGTTCTTGAGGGTGACTCCGCCAACATACTTCACTCTTATCATTTTGGCAAGAACAAGTGCAATCAACTTCCACATCTTGCACTAGTTCAAGGAGTCACAAACCCTCTTGTTGGTAAGACAAGGGACAAGGTAACCTAAAAGTTTTCATGGACATCATCTTGTGTGTACATCACTCTATGTCTATGGATATCCTTGTTTGTTCCTTGTGGGACTAACCCATGTAGGTATTGAAAGTGCAATTCGCTCAAATGGATAGCTCCAAGTGATCTACATCAACATTGCATCCACATCTTCAACATCTACATGAAGTCATCATCGACAAAACCCGAGGTTAGTTCATCCCTCTAAGGGGGGATATCACATCTAGGGGGAGCTTTACTCTAAGACTTGAGCTAAAGCAACTCTAAAGATGTGAACACAACAATGCTTTATGTAAAAGTGGTAACCCCACTTGAGCTTAAACGATGAGTATGACCTATGATCAAGTGTTATCACTTGACTCCTAAGTCAATATACTCATATATAGATGACCTTGTCATCGCAAATTGCTTGATAGATGCTAGAATTGGTTGTGCATGCCTTGTCACATATTTCATTTGCCATCTTATTGTATGAGCATGCTGGTTGCATATTTTACTCATTCGAGGACATCCACTTGTTGTTTTGATTGTTTGGTTTTATTTCCTTTTGCCAAGTGGATGGACAAGAATGCCTAAGAACCTCCTCTAGCTATCTATGCTTTTCTCGTCTCAAACTCTATTCATGCTACATCACAAAATTTGATCAAGTCAGATTCGAACCACTCTGTGTGAGGAGCGCTCGGAGTCCCCGATTCGTCATAGACTTAAACTTCCGAAACCTCTTTATGATTCTCGGTCTGACCGATACCCTACTTTCGGTCCTACCGAGATCATTAAGTTGATCTAGGTTTTCGATCTCGGTGCAACCGATTTGAACCATTCGGTCACATCGAGTTGCAACAACTGTATACAGTTTTGCATCTTGGTGCCACCGAGTTGTTCCACTCGGTCACACCGACAGGGTCGGGCTATATATAGTCACGGGCAAAAATTTGGAAATTTCTCCGAACCCCTTCGCCAGCGCGATAGCCTACTCTGCCAACTTGGTCTCTGGATTGTCTCCTCACCGCCAGCCACCTCCAGTCGCTGGTCTCCGTCGCCGTCAACGGAAATTCAACCCCGCCGTTGCCGCCGTAGCGAGTCTCCGCCGAGCTAGGGTATGGACTCGATCTTTGTGCTATTCCCCAATCCGATTCTTAGCACATTGTGACCATCATGATTCTTGCCACGTTTGTTAAACTTCTATCCAGTCAATGAACTCGTAGATTAGGTTTAATTCGAAAATTTTAGGGTTAGGTTTCCGCCGAAACCATCTCGGACCCACCGAGTTGAAAAACTCGGTCCCACCGATTTGGCTTATGCCACTTCACAAGTGAGACTCGGTCTGACCGAGAATTACTTATCGGTGTGACCAATTTTGGAACTTTGTGAAACCCTAGCAGTCTCGGTGCCACCGAACTGTGACTCGGTCTGACCGAGTTCACTAGTTTAGGTTCCAAAACTGCTTCGGTATCACCAAGTTTAAAAATCGGTAGATCCGAGATGATTTCAGTGGGAAACTAAAACTAAGTTTTTGGATCATTCTTTTGCAAAAATCTCTGCATTTTGTGATGCTTATCCACTCTATCTCATCTATAACCTATTCACAGGGTCAGCAGTCACAGTTTGCATCATGTCAGACCAAAGTGATAGCCAGAACATGTCAGAACAGCAAGTGCAGATGAGTGAGGGCACTAGTCCCTCAAGTTCTTCAGATGATGGCAGCAGAAGTACTCCTAGCAATCTGCCTAAAGCTGCCACCAGACAGAGAAAGAAGAGAACCTCAGAATCAGAGGATGAGGACTATGTGGCAGAAGAGGAAGCAACTTCAAAGAGAGTAGTGCTCGAGAAGGAACATGGCTCAACTCAAGGCACAAAGCCAGGATTGAAAATCAAAAGGCCAGCAGGTAGGCAGCCTATGCCAAAGGCCAGAGACTCAACTCAGATTCCTGAAAAGCCTGCAACCATAGAGCCAGTTGCTACTAAAGGCAAGAAAAGAAAGGAAAGGGTGAAGAAAACCGTAGCCAGAGTGCTTGGCAAGGCTTCCATGATGGAAGATGAGGAGGAAGAAGAAGAGGTAGCTGCACCAGCACCTAAAGCACCCAAGCTGACGGGTGATGCCATAAGATCAGGGGCAGCTGCTTCCAAGGCCAAGCCATCTCCAAAGCCAAAACCAAAGAGGAATACAAGAAGCATCCCAGCTGCTGAGAAGAACAAGGCCCCAGTGCCTGACACTGCAGAAGATGATGAAGAGCAAGTTCTGAGAAAGCTCAAGCCCAAGATCCCAGACCACAATGATGCTCATCCTGTGGCTGAGGACATGAAGCTCAGAAGAGACTCAGGGCTGAGGAAGTGGAGAGAAGCAGATCCGTATGCTTCAAGGAGAAGAACTGTTGTTGATTACAGGTTTCACACTAAGGAACAGCAGGACTTCTATGAGACAGTCTTATTGGACAAGAAGCCAATTGTATGTGATATGAGATGGGTTGATTGGCAATACATCAAGGACAATGAAGAGTACTACCCTGGAGTGCAGGACAGCTTCAAGGCATGTGGAGTAGAGGACTTTGTTGGGCAGAAGCTCAAAGTGGAACGAGGAGCTTATCATGCAGTTATACTCCACAGCACATTTTTATCCAGATGGTAGGATAATTTGGATGTCAGAAGGTACAACGTACCAGTCTACAGTTGCTGAATGGGCTCAGCTGATCAATGCCCCAGAAGAGCATGAGGATGACTTGGACATTTATGCCAAGAAGAAGATGGACCACAACTCTATGTCCAACATGTACAAGGAAATTCCAAATGAAGCACTTGATACTTTCAAGTTTGGCTCAGTGCATTATTTTCTGTCAGGGCTGCCAACTATCAACTGGATCCTTAGGCACACCTTGTTGCCCAAGTCAGGTGATCACAAGATGATCAGAGGCCATGCGATCAATTTGCTTCATATATTTGATGTGCCACAGAAATTCAAAGTCATGAGCCTTATGATTGAAACAATCAAGAGGACAGTAGCAGACCAGAAGAGGAGCTGTGGATATGCCCCACAAATTCAGGAGTTAATCAACTCCAAGATGGGCACAGGCATATACTTATTGGACAAGGAACACCTGCCCATCTGTCCAGATTTTGAAGATAATCAAGTTGTCATGAATGAGAATGAACCATCATCTGCACAAGCACAAGCAAAGAAGGAGAAGGCAAGGAAGGAGAAAGTTGCCAAGATGCCAACTCAAGAGGAGGCATCTGAGTATTTCTTGAAAACCAAACAAGAGCAGCTTGGTTACTTGATTGCATCCACACTGAGGATTGAGCAAGGACTGGCCACCCTCACTCAGAATCAGCAGAGCTTAGAGAGGATCATGGAACAAAAGTTCTATGACTTGGATGTCCAAGTAACAGAGATTCAGTCTGCAGTGGAACAACTTCAGGATGACATGCAAGAGAGGAGAGGCAAGACTACAACTGATGCATTTGCCAGAGTGCCAAGAGCTCAGAGATCACATGCAGTGCCAGTTGCTGACACCAGAGCCACCACTTCTGCACCAGCTACAGCTTCAGTTCCACCAGCTCCAGCATCTACTTTAGCCTCAACTCCAACCACGTCTATAGAAGGCTTCGTCCTTGGAGTGATCCGGACTCCACCACCACCTGAAGATCAAGCCTGAGTGTCGACTTAGCACTATGCATTTTCTAGGAACTTTTTGGTAACTTGTTGCCGAAGGGGGAGAAAATGTATAGATCATAGGCTTCGAGAGAGAGTGTTGCTTTTATTCTCTCTTGTTTTATTTGGTGGTTTTTCGAACTTTGTTTGCTTTTGTGTGAGATACTATGTCATTGCTCGTGAGACATTGATGATCATGTGTTTGATCATAAGCTACACTTAATGCTTGATGAATGTTATTATCTTATCTATCTTATGTGATCATTCACTTTTCTTGGTGATGAGTGCATGTATTTCATTCTTATCATTTTAAGCGCTCCACCAAGATGTATGTGACATGGAAGAGTAACCCATGACTCTAACTCTTTGTGCATTTGCAGTCCAAAGAAAATTTTAAATATGCACAAATTTAGGGGGAGCTCTTACTTGTCACATACTTCTCAAAGCGATGATATATTTCATGCTTATTATCATTTGTCGAAGCTTTGATCTATATGCTGTCATCAATTACCAAAAAGGGGGAGATTGCAAGTGCAACTATCCCTAGGTGGTTTTGGTAATTCATAACAACATATAGCTCATTGAGCTAATGCTATTCCAAGATGACTATTTCAGGAAAGCTCAATGATTGGCATGGCATGGATGTGAAAGTGGAACCCTCAAAATGCTAAGGACAAAGGATTGGCTCAAGCTCAAAAGCTCAAGACTCTTCATTTTATATTTTAGTGATCCAAGATCACATTGAGTCTTTAGGAAAAGCCAATACTATCAAGGAGGGATGAGGTGTTGCTTAATGAGCCTCTTGCTTCATGTGCTTAGTGATATGCTCCAAAACCCTCAACTACTTTCCCATATCCACATATGACCTAAACCCTAAGCCAAACTCGGTCCTACCGATTCTTTCTATCCGGCGCCACCGAGTTTCACTTGTCATAAGCCACTGCCAAACCCTAGAAATTCGGTTCTACCGACAGGGATCTCGGTCTCACCGAGATGGGATTGCAAACTCTCTGTTTCCCTTTCATAACTTTTCGGTCTCACCGAAAGAGCGAATCGGTCCCACCGAGATTGCAATGTAAACTCTTTGTTTCCTTTTTGTAACTTTTCGGTCTCACCGAAAGAGAAAATCGGTCCCACCGAGTTTACCTGACCAACTCTCTGGTTAGCTTATTACCAAACTCGGTCTCACCGAGTTTGTGTAATCGGTCTCACCAAGATTACGTTATGCCCAAACCCCAACCATATCGGTCCTACTGAGTTGCATGTCAGTCCCACCGAAAATTTCTAACGGTCACTAGGTTTACCTTTTCGGTCCGACCGAGTTTGTTGATTCGGTCCCACCGAGATTGGAAAACTGTGTGTAACGGTTGGATTTTGTGTGGAGGCTATATATACCCCTCCACCTCCTCTTCATTCGTGGAGAGAGCCATCAGAACACATACACAATTCCAACTCATATGTTCTGAGAGAGAACCACCTACTCATGTGTTGAGGCCAAGATATTCCATTCCTACCATATGAATCTTGATCTCTAGCTTTCCCCAAGTTTCTTTCCACTCAAACCTTCTTTCCACCAGATCCAAATCCTATGAGAGAGAGTTGAGTGTTGGGGAGACTATCATTTGAAGCACAAGAGCAAGGAGTTCATTACCTACACACCATTTGTTACTTCTTGGAGAGTGGTGTCTCCTAGATTGGCTAGGTGTCACTTGGGAGCCTCCGACAAGATTGTGGAGTTGAACCAAGGAGTTTGTAAGGGCAAGGAGATCGCCTACTTCGTGAAGATCTACCGCTAGTGAGGCAAGTCCTTCGTGGGCGATGGCCATGGTGGGATAAACAAGGTTGCTTCTTCGTGGACCCTTTGTGGGTGGTTGCTTCTTCGTGGACCCTTCGTGGGTGGAGCCCTCCGTGGACTCGCGCAACCATTACACTTCGTGAGTGGAGCCCTCCGTGGACTCGCGCAACCGTTACCCTTCGTGGGTTGAAGTCTCCATCAACGTGGATGTAGGATAGCACCACCTATCCGAACCACGGGAAAAACATCCGTGTCTCCAATTGCGTTTGAATTCTCCAAACCCTTCCCTTTACATTCTTGCAAGTTGCATGCTTTACTTTCCGCTGCCAATATACTCTTTGCATGCTTGCTTGAATTGTGTGATGATTTCTTGACTTGTCCTACAATAGCTAAAATCTACCAAGAACTAAAATTGGGAAAATGTTAAGTTTTATTTGGTCAAGTAGTCTAATCACCTCCCCCCCCTAGACATACCTTCGATCCTACAAGTGGTATTAGAGCTTTGGTCTCCATTTGATTTGATCTCCATAGCTTTTGGTGGTCATAGCAGTGGTTTCACAACCTAGGAGAGTATGGCGTCTAGCGAGGGAAATTATCACCGTAGAGGTCCTTACTTTGATGGTACTAATTTTGCTAGTTGGAAGCATAAAATGAAAATGCATATTCTTGGACATAACCCCGCCGTTTGGGCTATTGTGTGTGTTGGTTTGCAAGGTGACTTCTTTGATGGGAAAGAACCAAACCGTGAAGCTACCGCGGATGAGTTGAAGATGTTGCAATAGAATGCTCAAGCTTGTGATATTCTCTTCAACGGATTGTGCCCCGAAGAATTCAACAAAATCAGCCGTCTTGAGAATGCAAAGGAAATTTGGGACACTTTGATTGATATGCACGAAGGTACCGACTCCGTCAAGGAATCCAAGTTGGATGTGCTTCAAAGTTAACTTGACAAGTTCAAAATGAAGGATGGTGAAGGTGTCGCTGAAATGTACTCTAGGCTTGCTCTCATCACAAATGAGACTGCCGGCTTAGGAAGTGAAGAGATGACCGATAGATTCATCATCAAGAAGATTCTAAGAGCCTTGGATGGAAAATATGATACCGTGTGCACATTGATCCAAATGATGCCTAATTACAAAGATCTCAAGCCAACGGAGGTGATTGGAAGAATTGTTGCTCATGAGATGTCACTTAAGGATAAAGAGGAACTTCACAACAAATCAAGTGGTGCCTACAAAGCCTCATGTGAAGCCCCTACATCATCAAGTGAGAAACAAAACTTCAATGAAGAATTGAGCTTAATGGTGAAGAACTTCAACAAGTTCTACAAGAGTAGAAGCAAAGATAGAAGCTTCAAGTCAAGGTCCTACAATGACAAAAGATCTTCTAGTCGAGAGTGAAACTGCTATAGTTGTGGAAGACCCGGACACTATTCCAATGAGTGTACGGCTCCCTACAAGAGAAGAGAAGATTCTCCAAAAAGAAGAAGCAAAGAATCACCACCAAGAGAGAGAAGGAGTAGAGATGATCGTTATGAACGAAGATACTCACGGAGAAGCAAGGATTCGGAAAGGAAGGAAAAATCATCAAGGAGCTACACAAAACGAAGACACCAAGCTCATGTTGGTGAATGGGTATCCGGCTCCGACTCCGACAGCCACTCCAAGAGAAGTTATCACTCCGACTCCGAAGATACTCAAGATGAAGGTGTTGCCGGTCTAGCACTTGTGTCAACCAACTCCTACGACATATTTGACTCACCAAATGAAGGAATTGGAAGATGCTTCATGGCCAAAGGTCCTAAGGTAACACACCCCGAGTATGTTGATTTCAATAGTGATGAAGATGACTTGTTAGGTGATGATTTGCTTGTTGACAACTCTAGTGATGAATACTATGATGAAACGTCAATTAATCATGCTAATCAAGATAAAACGAATGACAATGATTCGGTCCCACTTATACATGTTCCTATGACTATGAGATTATGCAACTCCCGTTTGCCGGAGGAACACTTTGTGTGCTACCAAACGTCACAACGTAACTGGGTGATTATAAAGGATCTCTACAGGTGTCTCCAAAGGTACATGTTGGGTTGGCGTATTTCGAGATTAGGATTTGTCACTCCGATTGTCGGAGAGGTATCTCTGGGCCCTCTCGGTAATGCACATCACTTAAGACTTGCAAGCATTGCAACTAATGAGTTAGTTGCGGGATGATGTATTACAGAACGAGTAAAGAGACTTGCCGGTAACGAGATTGAACTAGGTATTGGATACCGACGATCGAATCTCTGGCAAGTAACATACCGATGACAAAGGGAACAACGTATGTTGTTATTCGGTTTGACCGATAAAGATCTTCGTAGAATATGTAGGAGCCAATATGGGCATCCGGGTCCCGCTATTGGTTATTGACCGGAAACGTGTCTCGGTCATGTCTACATTGTTCTCGGACCGTAGGGTCCGCACGCTTAACGTTACGATGACAGTTATTATGAGTTTATGCATTTTGATGTACCGAAGTTAGTTCGGAGTCCCGGATGTGATCACGAACATGACGAGGAGTCTCGAAATGGTCGAGACATAAAGATTGATATAATGGAAGCCTATATTTGGACATCGGAAGTGTTCCGGGTGAAATCGGGATTTTACCGGAGTACCGGGAGGTTACCGGAACCCCCCGGGAGCCATATGGGCCTTAATGGGCTTTAGTGGAAAGGAGAAAGGGGCAGCCCAAGGTGGCCGCGCGCCTCCCCCCTCCCCTAGTCCTATTAGTACTAGGAGAAGTGGCCGGCCCCCTCTCTCTCTCTTTCCCCCTCGGGGAATCCTAGTCCAACTAGGATTGGGGTGGAGTCCTACTCCCGGTAGGAGTAGGACTCCTCCTGCGCCCTCCTCTTGGCCGGCGGCCCCCTCCCCCTTGGCTCCTTTATATACGGAGGCAGGGGCACCTCTAGACACACAAGTTGATCCTTGAGATCGTTCCTTAGCCGTGTGCGGTGCCCCCTGCCACCATATTCCCCCTCGATCATATTGTAGCGGTGCTTAGGCGAAGCCCTGCGACGGTAGAACATCAAGATCGTCACCACGCCGTCGTGCTGAAGGAACTCCTCCCCGACGCTTTGCTGGATCGAAGCCCGGGGATCGCCATCAAGCTGTACGTGTGCTAAGAACTCAGAGGTGCCGGAGTAACGGTGCTTGGATCGGTCGGATCGGGAAGACGTACGACTACTTCCTCTACGTTGCGTCAACGCTTCCGCAGTCGGTCTGCGTGGGTACGTAGACAACACTCTCCCCTCTCGTTGCTATGCATCACCATGATCTTGCGTGTGCGTAGGAATTTTTTTGAAATTACTGCGTTCCCCAACAGTGGCATCCGAGCCTAGGTTTTATGGTTTGATGTTATATGCACGAGTAGAACACAAGTGAGTTGTGGGCGATATAAGTCATACTGCCTACCAGCATGTCATACTTTGGTTCGGCGGTATTGTTGGACGAGACGACCCGGACCAACATTACGCGTACGCTTACGCGAGACCGGTTCCCCCGACGTGCTTTGCACATAGGTGGCTTGCGGGCGACTGTCTCTCCAACTTTAGTTGAACCGAGTGTGGTTCTTGCGAAGGTTAAAACGGAGTCAAATTGACAAACTATCGTTGTGGTTTTGATGCGTAGGTGAGATTGGTTCTTACTTAAGCCCGTAGCAGCCACGTAAAACTTGCAACAACAAAGTAGAGGACGTCTAACTTGTTTTTGCAGGGCATGTTGTGATGTGATATGGCCAAGACATGATGCTAAATTTTATTGTATGAGATGATCATGTTTTGTAACCAAGTTATCGGCAGCTGGCAGGAGCCATATGGTTGTCGCTTTATTGTATGCAATGCAATCGCGATGTAATGCTTTACTTTATTACTAAGCGGTAGTGATAGTCGTGGAAGCATAAGATTGGCGAGACGACAACGATGCTACGATGGAGATCAAGGTGTCACGCCGGTGACGATGGTGATCATGACGGTGCTTCGGAGATGGAGATCACAGGCACAAGATGATGATGGCCATATCATATCACTTATATTGATTGCATGTGATGTTTATCTTTTTATACATCTTATCTTGCTTTGATTGACGGTAGCATTATAAGATGATCTCTCACTAAATTATCAAGAAGTGTTCTCCCTGAGTATGCACCGTTGCCAAAGTTCGTCGTGCCCAGACACCATGTAATGATCGGGTGTGATAAGCTCTACGTCCATCTACAACGGGTGTAAGCCAGTTTTGCACACGTAGAATATTCGGGTTATACTTGACGAGCCTAGCATATACAGATATGGCCTCGGAACACAGAGACCGAAAGGTCGAGCGTGAATCATATAGTAGATATGATCAACATAGTGATGTTCACCAATGAAACTACTCCATCTCACGTGATGATCGGACATGGTTTAGTTGATTTGGATCACGTGATCACTTAGAGGATTAGAGGGATGTCTATCTAAGTGGGAGTTCTTAAGTAATATGATTAAATTGAACTTAAATTTATCATGAACTTAGTCCTGGTAGTATTTTGCAAATCATGTTGTAGATCAATAGCTCGCGTTGTTGCTTCCCTGTGTTTATTTTAATATGTTCCTAGAGAAAATTGTGTTGAAAGATGTTAGTAGCAAAGATGCGGATTGGATCCGTGGTCTGAGGTTTATCCTCATTGCTGCACAGAAGAATTATGTCCTTGATGCACCGCTAGGTGACGGACCTATTGCAGGAGCAGATGCAGAGGTTATGAACGTTTGGCTAGCTCAATATGATGACTACTTGATAGTTTAGTGAACCATGCTTAATGGCTTAGAATCGGGACTTCAAAGACGTTTTGAACGTCATGGAGCATATGAGATGTTCCAGGAGTTGAAGTTAATATTTCAAGCAAATACCCGAGTTGAGAGATATGAAAGTCTCCAACAAGTTCTATAGCTAAAAGATGGAGGAGAATCGCTCAACTAGTGAGCATGTGCCCAGATTGTCTGAATACAACAATCGCTTGAATCAAGTGGGAGTTAATCTTTCAGATAAGATAGTGATTGATAGAATTCTCTAGTCACCATCACCAAGTTAGTAGAACTTTGTGATGAACTATGATATGCAAGGAATAACGGAAACGATTCCCAAGCTCTTCGTAATGCGGAAATTGACGAAGGTAGAAATCGAGAAAAACATCAAGTGTTGATGGTAGACAAGACCACTAGTTTCAAGAAAAGGGCAGAGGGAAGAAGGGGAACTTCAAGAAGAACAGCAAGCAAGTTGCTGCTCAAGTGAAGAAGCCCAAGTCTAGTCCTCAGCCTGAGACTAAGTGTTTCTACTGCAAAGGGACTGGTCACTGGAAGCGGAACTACCCCAAGTGATTGGCAGATAAGAAGGATGGCAAAGTGAACATAAGTATATTTGATATACATGTTATTGATGTGTACTTTACTAGTGTTTATAGCAACCCCTCAGTATTTGATACTAGTTCAGTTGCTAAGATTAGTAACTCGAAACGGGAGTTGCAGAATAAACAGAGACTAGTTAAGGGTGAAGTGACGATGTGTGTTGGAAGTGGTTCCGAGATTGATATGATCATCATCACACACTCCCTATACTTTCGGGATTAGTGTTGAACCTGAATAAGTGTTATTTGGTGTTTGCGTTGAGCATGAATATGATTTGATCATGTTTATTGTAATACGGTTATTCATTTAAGTAAGAGAATAAATTGTTGTTCTGTTTACATGAATAAAACCTTATATGGTTACACACCCAATGAAAATAGTTCGTTGGATCTCGATCATAGTGATACACATAATCATAATATTGAAACCAAAAAATGCAAAGTTAATAATGATAGTGCAACTTATTTGTAGCACTGCCGTTTAGGTCATATTGGTGTAAAGCGCATGAAGAAACTACATGCTGATGGGATTTTGGAATCACTTGATTATGAATCACTTGATGCTTGCGAACCATGCCTCATGGGAAAGATGACTAAGACTCCGTTCTTCGGAGCGAGCAACTGACTTATTGGAAATAATACATACTGATGTATGCGGTCCGATGAGTGTTAAGGCTCACGGCAAGTATCGTTATTTTCTGAACTTCACAGATGATTTGAGCAGATATGGGTATATTTACTTGATGAAACATAAGTCTGAAACATTTGAAAAGTTCAAAGAATTTCAGAGTGAAGTGGAAAATCATCGTGACAAGAAAATAAAGTTTCTATGATCTGATCCCGGAGACAAATATTTGAGTTACGAGTTTGGTCTTCAATTAAAACAATGTGAAATAGTTTCACTACTCACGCCACCTGGAACACCATAGTGTAATGGTGTGTCCGAACGTCATAACCATACTTTATTAGATATAGTGCGATCTATGATGTCTCTTACCGATCTACCATTATCGTTTTGGGGTTATGCATTAGAGACAGCTGCATTCACGTTAAATAGGGCACCATCTAAGTCCGTTGAGACGACACAATCTGAACTGTGGTTTGGCAAGAAACCAAAGTTGTCGTTTCTTAAAGTTTGGGACTGAGATGCTTATGTGAAAAAGGTTTCAACATGATAAGCTCGAACCCAAATCGGAGAAGTAAATCTTCATAGGATATCCAAAGGAAACTATTGGATACATCTTCTATCACAGATCCGAAGGCAAGACTTTTGTTGCTAAATTCGGAGTTTTTCTAGAGAAGGAGTTTCTCTCGAAAGAAGTGAGTGGGAGGAAAGTAGAACTTGATGAGGTAACTGTACCTGCTCCCTTATTGGAAAGTAGTTCATCACAGAAATCTGTTCCTATGACTACTACACCAATTAGTGAGGAAGCTAATGATGATGATCATGTAACTTCAGATCAAGTTACTACCAAATCTCGTAGGTAAACCAGAGTGAGATCCGCACCAGAGTGGTACGGTAATCCTGTTCTGGAAGTCATGTTACTAGACCTTGACGAACTTGCGAACTATGAGGAAGCGATGATGAGCCCAGATTCCGCGAAATGGTTTGAGGCCATGAAATCTGAGATATGATCCATGTATGAGAACAAAGTATGGACTTTGATGGATTTGCCCGATCATCGGCAAGCCATAGAAAATAAATGGATCTTCAAGAGGAAGACGGACGCTGATAGTAGTGTTACTATCTACAAAGCTAGAATTGTCGCAAAAGGTTTTCGACAAGTTCAAGGTGTTGACTACGATGAGATTTTCTCACTCGTATCTATGCTTAAGTCTGTCCGAATCATGTTAGCAATTGCCGCATTTTATGAAATCTGGCAAATGGATAAACAAAACTGCATTCCTTAATGGATTTACTAAAGAATAGTTGTATACGATGCAACTAGAAGGTTTTGTCGATCCTAAAGGTGTTAACTAAATAAGCAAGCTCCAGCGATCCATCTATGGACTGGTGCAAGAATCTCGGAGTTGGAATATACGCTTTGATAAGTTGATCAAAGCATATAGTTTTATACAGACTTGCGGTGAAGCCTGTATTTACAAGAAAGTGAGTGGGAGCACTACATCATTTCTGATAAGTATATGTGTATGACATATTGTTGATCGGAAATAATGTAGAATTATTCTGCAAAGCATAAAGGAGTGTTTGAAAGGAGTTTTTCAAAGAAAGACCTCGGTAAAGCTGCTTACATATTGAGTATCAAGATCTATAAAGATAGATCAAGACGCTTGATAAGTTTTTCAATGAGTACATACCTTGACAAGATTTTGAAGTAGTTCAAAATGGAATAGTCAAAGAAAAAGTTTCTTGCCTGTGTTACAAGGTGTGAAGTTGAGTAAGACTCAAAGCCCGACCACGGCAGAAGATAGAAAGAGAATGAAAGTCATTCCCTATGCCTCAGTCATAGGTTCTATAAAGTATGCCATGCTGTGTACCAGATCTATTGTATACCTTACAATAGTGATCTAAGAGTAGATCACTGGACAGCGGTCAAAATTATCCTTAGTGGAATAAGGAAATATTTCTCAATTATGGAGGTGACAAAAAGGTTCGTCGTAAAAAGTTACGTCGATGCAAGTTTTGACACAGATCTGGATGACTCTAAGTCTCGATCTAGATACATATTGAAAGTGGGAGAAATAAGCTAGAGTAGCTCGGTGCAGAGCATTGTTGACATAGAAATTCGCAAAATACTTACGGATCTGAATGTGAGACCCGTTGACTAAAATTATCTCACAAGCAAAACATGATCACACCTTAGTACTCTTTAGGTGTTAATCACATAGCGATGTGAACTAGATTATTGACTCTAGTAAACCCTTTGGGTGTTGATCACATATCGATGTGAACTATGGGTGTTAATCACATGGTGATGTGAACTATTGCTATTAAATCACATGGCGATGTGAACTAGATTATTGACTCTAGTGCAAGTGGGAGACTGAAGGAAATATGCCCTAGAGGCAATAATAAAGTTATTATTTATTTCCTTATTTCATGATAAATGTTTATTATTCATGCTAGAATTGTATTAACCGGAAACATAATACATGTGTGAATACATAGACAAACAGAGTGTCACTAGTATGCCTCTACTTGACTAGCTCGTTAATCAAAGATGGTTATGTTTCCTAACCATGGACAAAGAGTTGTTATTTGATTAACGGGATCACATCATTAGGTTAATGATCTGATTGACATGACCCATTCCATTAGCTTAGCACCCGATCGTTTAGTATGTTGCTATTGCTTTCTTCATGACTTATACATGTTCCTATGACTATGAGATTATGCAACTCCCGTTTGCCGGAGGAACACTTTGTGTGCTACCAAACGTCACAACGTAACTGGGTGATTATAAAGTAGCTCTACAGGTGTCTCCAAAGGTACATGTTGGGTTGGCGTATTTCGAGATTAGGATTTGTCACTCCGATTGTCGGAGAGGTATCTCTGGGCCCTCTCGGTAATGCACATCACTTAAGCCTTGCAAGCATTGCAACTAATGAGTTAGTTGCGGGATGATGTATTACAGAACGAGTAAAGAGACTTGCCGGTAACGAGATTGAACTAGGTATTGGATACCGACGATCGAATCTCGGGAAAGTAACATACCGATGACAAAGGGAACAACGTATGTTGTTATGCGGTTTGACCGATAAAGATCTTCGTAGAATATGTAGGAGCCAATATGGGCATCCAGGTCCCGCTATTGGTTATTGACCGGAAACGTGTCTCGGTCATGTCTACATTGTTCTCAAACCGTAGGGTCCGCACGCTTAACGTTACGATGACAGTTATTATGAGTTTATGCATTTTGATGTACCGAAGTTAGTTTGGAGTCCCGGATGTGATCACGGACATGACGAGGAGTCTCGAAATGGTCGAGACATAAAGATTGATATATTGGAAGCCTATATTTGGACATCGGAAGTGTTCCGGGTGAAATCGGGATTTTACCGGAGTACTGGGAGGTTACCGGAACCCCCCGGGAGCCATATGGGCCTTAATGGGCTTTAGTGGAAAGGAGAAAGGGGCAGCCCAAGGTGGCCGCGCGCCTCCCCCCTCCCCTTGTCCTATTAGGACTAGGAGAAGTGGCCGGTCCCCCTCTCTCTCTTTCCCCCTCGGGGAATCCTAGTCCAACTAGGATTGGGGGGGAGTCCTACTCCTAGTAGGAGTAGGACTCCTCCTGCGCCCTCCTCCTGGCCGGCGCCCCCCTCCCCCTTGGATCATTTATATATGGAGGCAGGGGGCACCTCTAGACACACAAGTTGGTCCTTGAGATCGTTCCTTAGCCGTGTGCGGTGCCCCCTGCCACCATATTCCCCCTCGATCATATTGTAGCGGTGCTTAGGCGAAGCCCTGCAACGGTAGAACATCAAGATCGTCACCATGCCGTCGTGCTGAAGGAACTCCTCCCCGACGCTTTGCTGGATCGGAGCCCGGGGATCGTCATCAAGCTGTACGTGTGCTAAGAACTCAGAGGTGCCGGAGTAACGATGCTTGGATCGGTCGGATCAGGAAGACGTACGACTACTTCCTCTACGTTGCGTCAACGCTTCTGCAGTCGGTCTGCGTGGGTACGTAGACAACACTCTCCCCTCTCATTGCTATGCATCACCATGATCTTGCGTGTGCGTAGGAAATTTTTTGAAATTACTGCGTTCCCCAACAGAACCAAGGAGTTTGTAAGGGCAAGGAGATCGCCTACTTCGTGAAGATCTACCGCTAGTGAGGCAAGTCCTTCGTGGGCGTTGGCCATGGTGGGATAGACAAGGTTGCTTCTTCGTGGACCTTCGTGGGTGGTTGCTTCTTCGTGGACCCTTCGTGGGTGGAGCCCTCCGTGGACTCGCGCAACCATTACCCTTCGTGGGTGGAGCCCTCCGTGGACTCGCGCAACCGTTACCCTTCGTGGGTTGATGTCTCCATCAACGTGGATGTAGGATAGCACCACCTATCCGAACCACGGGAAAAACATCCGTGTCTCCAATTGCGTTTGAATTCTCCAAACCCTTCCCTTTACATTCTTGCAAGTTGCATGCTTTACTTTCCGCTGCCAATATACTCTTTGCATGCTTGCTTGAATTGTGTGATGATTGCTTGACTTGTCCTATAGTAGCTAAAATCTGCCAAGAACTAAAATTGGGAAGAGGTTAAGTTTTATTTGGTCAAGTAGTCTAATCACCCCCCCTCTAGACATACTTTCGATCCTACAAGAGGGAAGCAGAGGTTGTCATGTGATTTTATAGTTAGATGCACGAAATCTTAATGCAAAAGATCGTCACTTTATATTGCCACTTGTGATATGGACCTTTATTATGCAGTCCGTCGCTTTTATTTCTTCCATATCACAAGATCGTATGAAGCTTATTTTCTCCACACTAATAAGTCATACATATTTAGAGAGCAATTTTTATTGCTTGCACTGATGACAACTTACTTGATGGATCTTACTCAATCCATAGGTAGACATGGTGGACTCTCATGGCAAAAATGGGTTTAGGGATATTTGGAAGCACAAGTAGTATCTCTACTTGGTGCAAATAAATTGGCTAGCAAGAGAGGGAAAGACAAGCTCAACATGTTGGATGATCCATGACAATATAATTTATCTCAGATGTAAGAAAATATAACCCATTACGTTGTCTTCCTTGTCCAACGTCAACTCTTTAGCATGTCATATTTTAATGAGTGCTCACAATTATAAAAGATGTCAAAGATAGTATATTTATATGCGAAAACCTCTCTTTCTTTATTACTTCCTATTAATTGCAACGATGACCAAACCTATGTTTGTCAACTCTCAACAACTTTTATTCATCATACTCTTTATATGTGAGCTCATTACTCTCCATAAGATCCATATGATCTCTTTATTTCTTTTTATTTCTTCTCTTTTATTTTATTCCCTCAAGATCATAGCAAAATAATCAAGCCCTTGACTCAACACTAATCTTTATTATATATAGCTCACCGACTCGATTACATAAAAAGATCATAAAGCAAAACTCACAACTAGATCATACTAAAACTTTATTCTACTAGATCAAGATATTATCAAAAGGACCGAACTAAGAAAAACGGTAAAGATAAAAGTGATGGTGATACGATACCGGGGCACTCCCCCAAGCTTGGTAGTTGCCAAGGGGAGTGCCCATACCGGATGCTCATTTCTTCTTTGTTGGTGAAGAAGGTGTTGGTGATGATGGGTAGTCGCACATCGAGCTTAAGAGATCCTCCAATTTGCGGATAATGCCCTTGCGTGCGATGATATGCTCCTTCAACAAAATATTTTCACTTGTGAGATACTTGTTTTGAATACGAGCTAACTCAATCATCTCGAAAGCCTCAATCTCCGTTGGGGTAAAGAGATTGGGGTGAGGTGGAAGGATGTCTTCTTTTGCTACTGCCGGAACTTGATCCCCCATGGCCTTCTTGATCCCATAATCCTTGTTGATCTCTCCGGGCTCTTCTCTCTTCAGCTCTATCTTCATTAGCCAAGCATCGTTTCCCTCATTGTTGGAGGAGGAGGGAGACAACATGATGTTTGGCCTTGACAACCCTGGCAGAAAATAGCTCAAAACAAGAACAGGAGATTTTTGCGTGATACTGTGGTCAAAACCTTCGGGAGATTATATAATGAATTTTTACCGACCAAAAGAAGTATCATGCAAGAAAACGAAGTCCGGAGAGCACACGAGGTGCCCACGAGGCAGGGGCGCGCCCAGGGGGGTAGGGCGCGCCCTCCACCCTCGTGGAAGCCCCGTGTCCTTTCCGGTCTGCTTCTTATTTTCCTACTTTCTTATATATTCCAAAATGGAGAAATATTGCCACTAGTAGAAAAAGGGCCTTCGGTTCCGGTTCATCGGGGCCTTTAGTCCCGGTTCTGGAACCGGGACTAAAGGGTCGGTACTAATGCCTCTCCCTTTAGTCCCGGTTCAATCCAGAACCGGGACTAAAGGGCGCGGCCACGTGGAGCTCCACCTTTAGTCCCGGTTGGTAACACCAACCGGGACTAAAGGAAATTTTATGATTTTTTTTTGAATTTTTTTATTTTTAAATTTCTGAATTTTTTTAACCTCTAGTCTGTAATCACCACCCCTCATCACTTCTCAATTTATCCTCTAATCACCCCTCATCATTCCAAATCATCTAACTTCCCGAACGGTCACCCATCCTCCCACTCCCCCAGCCTGAGCACGCTTAACTTCCGGGTTCTATTCTCCCTCGCTCCAAGTCTGCACTTGTTGTTTTCCTGACAATACTAAGATGTCAATCCTATTAACCTTCAGGAATTTTGCTTGAGCATGAAGTGACACATTTCATAGTTTTATTTTGAAACTATTGTTTTAAAAAACAATAATTATTTAGTAACACTAATATTTCTTGAATAATTAGTTTGACCATTGTTTGACCACAGTTTGACCACAGTTTGACCAAATTTGACCAAAATTGAAATAACTGAAATAATTATTTAGTAACACTAATATTCTAGAATAATTAGTTTGACCATTGTTTGACCGCAGTTTGCCCACTGTTTGAATTTTTTTCGATTTTTTTCACTCTAGATCTTAAAAGCCCCGTAACTTTTTTCTATTAGGTTTTTGAGGATTTTGAAAATGTTTAACGGGGTTCCCCCAGTTAAATTCGGATGTAACTTTTCGAGTAGATGATTTTTCATATAAAAAACTTTTTCATCCGAGTTAGTATGCAAAAGTTATGCCCATTTTTACAAATTTCAGAGAGATTTTGCAAATAAAGTCAAAATTCACATTTGCAAATTTTCCCAACAACTAGACCACATATCACATGGGAAACTTATTTTATTTTTATTTTTTGACATTTCCATCATTTTCTTTTATTTTTTTTAAACTGAAAAGGCGATCC
>NC_041388.1:518902752-518920015 GCF_002162155.2 Triticum dicoccoides
GTGGCACGAACCGGGACTAAAGGTCTCAACCCCATTAGTCCCGGTTCGTGCCTCAAACCGGGACTAAAGGTCTAATCTTTAGTCCCAGTTTGAGGCACGAACCTGGACCAATGGTTGTGGGCCAGGAGCGAGGCCCATTGGTCCCAGTTCATCCCACCAACCGGGACCAAAAGGTCCAGATGAACCGGGACCAATGGCCCACGTGGCCCGGCCGGCCCCCTGGGCTCACGAACCGGGACCAATGCCCCCATTGGTCCCGGTTCTGGACTGAACCGGGACTAATGGGCTGACCCGACCTGGACCAAAGCCCTGTTTTCTACTAGTGTGCCATTAGAACTGTTTTGGAGTCGGTTTACTTACTGTACCACGTACCTATTCCTTTTCGGAGTCTGAAACGTTCTGGAAAGTGTCCCTTATGTATTCCTCCGGGGTTACGGTTTCAATAGTATTAGTTTCAACATTTATGGGATTACATGAGATATAATGTTTGATTCTTTGATTGTTCACCACCTTCGGATTTGTGCCTTTGAAGTTATTGATTTTTATGGCACCAGAGCGATAGACCTCCTCGATAACGTAAGGACCTTCCCATTTAGAGAGAAGTTTGCCTGCAAAAAATCATAAGCGAGAGTTGTATAGCAATACATAATCACCTACATTAAACTCATGTTTTTGTATCCTTTTATCATGCCATCTTTTAACTTTTTCTTTAAACAGCTTGGCATTTTCATAAGCCCGGGTTCTCCATTCATCAAGTGAGCTAATGTCAAAAAGCCTCTTCTCACTGGCAAGTTTGAAGTCATAGTTGAGCTCTTTAATAGCCCAATATCCCTTATGTTCTAATTCAAGAGGTAAGTGACATGCTTTACCATAAACCATTTTATATGGAGACATACCCATAGGATTTTTATATGCAGTTCCATAAGCCCATAATGCATCATCAAGTTTCTTGGACCAATTCTTTCTAGATCTATTAACAGTCTTTTGCAAAATCAATTTGAGCTCTCTATTGCTAAGTTCTACTTGACCACTAGACTGTGGATGATATGGAGATGCAATTATATGATTAACATCATACTTAGCAAGCATTTTACGCAAGGCACCATGAATAAAATGTGAACCACCATCAGTCATTAAATATCTAGGGACTCCAATCCTCGGAAAATAACTTCTTTAAGCATCTTAATAGAGGTGTTATGATCAGCACTACTAGTTGGAATAGCTTCTACCCACTTAGTAACGTAATCAACAGCAACTAAAATATGGGTATACCCATTAGAGGAAGGAGAAGGTCCCATATAATCAAAGCCCCAAACATCAAATGGTTCAATAACAAGTGAATAATTCATAGGCATTTCTTGACGTCTACTAATATTACTAATTCTTTGACATTCATCACAAGATACGACAAACTTGCGGGCATCCTTGAAGAGAGTAGGCCAATAGAAACCAGATTGCAATACCTTATGTGCAGTTCTTGTTAGGGAACGTAGTAATTTCAAAAAAATTCCTACGCACACGCAAGATCATGGTGATGCATAGCAACGAGAGGGGAGAGTATGATCTACGTACCCTTGTAGATCGACAACGGAGGCGTTTGGTTGATGTAGTCGTACGTCTCCACGGCCCGACCGATCAAGCACCGAAACTACGGCACCTCCGAGTTCTAGCACACGTTCAGCTCGATGACGATCCCCGGACTCCGATCCAGCAAAGTGTCGGGGAAGAGTTCCGTCAGCACGACGGCGTGGTGACGATATTGATGTACTACCGTCGCAGGGCTTCGCCTAAGCACCGCTACAATATTATCGAGGACTATGGTGGAAGGGGGCACCGCACACGGCTAAGAATATGATCACGTGGATCAACTTGTGTCTCTATGGGGTGCCCCTGCCTCCGTATATAAAGGTTCAAGAGGGGGAGGCCGGCCGGCCATCATAGGGCGCGCCAGGAGGAGTCCTACTCCCTCCGGGAGTAGGACTCCCCCCGTTCCTAGTTGGAATAGGATTCGTGAGGTGGGAAAAGAGAGAGAGAGAGAGAAGGAGGGGGGCGCCGGCCCCCTCTCTCCTTGTCCTATTCAGACTAAGGGTGGAGGGGCGCGCGGCCCAGCCCTGGCCGCCTCTACTCTTCTTCCACTAAGGCCCACCAAGGCCCATATACCTCCCGGGGGGTTCCGGTAACCTCCCGGTACTCCGGTAAAATCCCGATTTCACCCGGAACACTTCCGATATCCAAATATAGGCTTCCAATATATCAATCTTTATGTCTCGACCATTTCGAGACTCCTCGTCATGCCATGATCATATCCGGGACTCCGAACAAACTTCGGTACATCAAAATGCATAAACTCATAATATAACTGTCATCGTAACCTTAAGCGTGCGGACCCTACGGGTTCGAGAACAATGTAGACATGACCGAGACACGTCTCCAGTCAATAACCAATAGAGGAACCTAGATGTTCATATTGGTTCCTACATATTCTACGAAGATCTTTTATCGGTCAGACCGCATAACAACATACGTTGTTCCCTTTGTCATCGGTATGTTACTTGCCCGAGATTCGATCGTCGGTATCCTATACAAAGTTCAATCTCGTTACCGGCAAGTCTCTTTACTTGTTCCATAAACCATCATCCCGCAACTAACTCATTAGTCTCAATGCTTGCAAGGCTTATGTGATGTGCATTACCAAGAGGGCCCAGAGATACCTCTCCGACAATCGGAGTGACAAGTCCTAATCTCGAAATACGCCAACCCAACATGTACCTTTGGAGACACCTGTAGAGCTCCTTTATAATCACCCAGTTACGTTGTGATGTTTGGTAGCACACAAAGTGTTCCTCCGGCAAACGGGAGTTGCATAATCTCATAGTCATAGGAACATGTATAAGTCATGAAGAAAGCAATAGCAACATACTAAACGATCGGGTGCTAAGCTAATGGAATGGGTCATGTCAATCAGATCATTCAACTAATGATGTGATCCTGTTAATCAAATGACAACTCTTTGTCCATGGTTAGGAAACATAACCATCTTTGATTAACAAGCTAGTCTAGTAGAGGCATACTAGTGACACTTTGTTTGTCTATGTATTCACACATATATTATGTTTTCGGTTAATACAATTCTAGCATGAATAATAAACTTTTATCATGATATATAAGGAAATAAATAATAACTTTATTATTGCCTCTAGGGCATATTTCCTTCAGTCTCCCACTTGCACTAGAGTCAATAATCTAGATTACACAGTAATGATTCTAACACCCATGGAGCCTTGGTGCTGATCATGTTTTGCTCGTGGAAGAGGCTTAGTCAACGGGTCTGCTACATTCAGATCCGTATGTATCTTGCAAATCTCTATGTCTCCCACCTGGACTAGATCCCGGATGGAATTGAAGCGTCTCTTGATGTGCTTGGTTCTCTTGTGAAATCTGGATTCCTTTGCCAAGGCAATTGCATCAGTATTGTCACAAAAGATTTTCATTGGACCCGATGCACTAGGTATAACACATAGATCGGATATGAACTCCTTCATCCAGACTCCTTCATTCGCTGCTTCCGAAGCAGCTATGTATTCCGCTTCACACGTAGATCCCGCCACGACGCTCTGTTTAGAACTGCACCAACTGACAGCTCCACCGTTTAATGTAAACACGTATCCGGTTTGCGATTTAGAATCGTCTGGATCAGTGTCAAAGCTTGCATCAACGTAACCGTTTACGATGAGCTCTTTGTCACCTCCATATACGAGAAACATATCCTTAGTCCTTTTCAGGTACTTCAGGATGTTCTTGACCGCTGTCCAGTAATCCACTCCTGGATTACTTTGGTACCTCCCTGCTAGACTTATAGCAAGGCACACATCAGGTCTGGTACACAACATTGCATACATGATAGAGCCTATGGATGAAGCATAGGGAACATCTTTCATTTTCTCTCTATCTTCTGCAGTGGTCGGGCATTGAGTCTGACTCAACTTCACACCTTGTAACACAGGCAAGAACCCTTTCTTTGCTTGATCCATTTTGAACTTTTTCAAAATCTTGTCAAGGTATGTGCTTTGTGAAAGTCCAATTAAGCGTCTTGATCTATCTCTATAGATCTTTATGCCTAATATGTAAGCAGCTTCACCGAGGTCTTTCATTGAAAAACTCTTATTCAAGTATCCCTTTATGATATCCAGAAATTATATATCATTTCCAATCAGCAATATGTCATCCACATATAATATCAGAATGCTACAGAGCTCCCACTCACTTTCTTGTAAATACAGGCTTCTCCAAAGGTCTGTATAAAACCAAATGCTTTGATCACACTATCAAAGCGTTTATTCCAACTCCGAGAGGCTTGCACCAGTCCATAAATGGATCGCTGGAGCTTGCACACTTTGTTAGCTCCCTTTGGATCGACAAAACCTTCCGGTTGCATCATATACAACTCTTGTTCCAGAAATCCATTCAGGAATGCAGTTTTGACATCCATCTGCCAAATTTCATAATCATAAAATGCAGCAATTGCTAACATGATTCGGACAGACTTAAGCATCGCTACGGGTGAGAAGGTCTCATCGTACTCAACCCCTTGAACTTGTCAAAAACCTTTTGCGACAAGTCGAGCTTTGTAGACAGCAATATTACCGTCAGCGTCAGTCTTCTTCTTGAAGATCCATTTATTCTCAATTGCTTGTCGATCATCGGGTAAGTCAACCAAAGTCCATACTTTGTTCTCATACATGGATCCCATCTCAGATTTCATGGCTTCAAGGCATTTTTCGGAATCTGGGCTCACCATCACTTCTTCATAGTTCGTAGGTTCATCATGATCTAGTAGCATGACTTCCAGAACAGGATTACCGTACCACTCTGGCGCGGATCTTACTCTGGTTGATCTACGAGGTTCAGTAGTATCTTGTTCTGAAGTTTCATGATCATTATCATTAGCTTCCCCACTAATTGGTGTAGGTGTCGCAGAAACAGGTATCTGCGATGTACCACTTTCCAATAAGGGAGCAGGTATTGTTACCTCGTCAAGTTCTACTTTCCTCCCACTCACTTCTTTCGAGAGAAACTCCTTCTCTAGAAAGGATCCATTCTTAGCAACGAATGTCTTGCCTTCGGATCTGTGATAGAAGGTGTACCCAACAGTCTCCTTTGGGTATCCTATGAAGACACATTTCTCCGATTTGGGTTCGAGCTTATCAGGTTGAAGCTTTTTCACATAAGTATCGCAACCCCAAACTTTAAGAAACGACAACTTTGGTTTCTTGCCAAACCATAGTTCATAAGGTGTCGTCTCAACGGATTTTGATGGTGCCCTATTTAACGTGAATGCGGCCGTCTCTAAAGCATAACCCCAAAATGATAGCGGTAAATTTGTAAGAGACATCATAGATCGCACCATATCAAGTAAAGTACGATTACGATGTTCGGACACACCATTACGCTGAGGTGTTCCGGGTGGCGTGAGTTGCGAAACTATTCCGCATTGTTTCAGATGTAGACCAAACTCGTAACTCAAATATTCTCCTCCACGATCAGATCGCAGAAACTTTATTTTCTTGTTACGATGATTTTCAACTTCACTTTGAAATTCTTTGAACTTTTCAAATGTTTCAGACTTATGCTTCATTAAGTAGATATACCCATATCTGCTTAAATCATCTGTGAAGGTGAGAAAATAACGATATCCGCCACGAGCCTCAACATTCATCGGACCACATACATCTGTATGTATGATTTCCAACAAATCTGTTGCTCTCTCCATTGTACCAGAGAATGGTGTTTTAGTCATCTTGCCCATGAGGCACGGTTCGCAAGTACCAAGTGATTCATAATCAAGAGGTTCCAGAAGTCCATCGGTATAGAGTTTCTTCATGCGCTTTACACCGATATGACCTAAATGGCAGTGCCACAAATAAGTTGCACTATCATTATCAACTCTGCATCTTTTGGCTTCAACATTATGAATATGTGTGTTACTACTATCGAGATTCATCAAAAATAGACCACTCTTCAAAGGTGCATGACCATAAAAGATATTACTCATATAAATAGAACAACCATTATTCTCTGATTTAAATGAATAACCGTCTCGCATTAAACAAGATCCAGATATAATGTTCATGCTCAACGCTGGCACCAAATAACAATTATTTAGGTCTAATATTAATCCCGAAGGTAGATGTAGAGGTAGCGTGCCGACCACAATCACATCGACTTTAGAACCATTTCCCACGCACATCATCACCTCGTCCTTTGCCAGTGTTCGCTTAATCCGTAGTCCCTGTTTCAAGTTGCAAATATTAGCAACGGAACCAGTATCAAATACCCAAGTGCTACTGCGAGCTCTAGTAAGGTACACATCAATAACATGTATATCGCATATACCTTTGTTCATCTTGCCATCCTTCTTATCCGCCAAATACTTGGGGCAGTTCCGCTTCCAGTGACCAGTCTGCTTGCAGTAGAAGCACTCAGTTTCAGGCTTAGGTCCAGACTTGGGTTTCTTCTCCTGATCAGCAACTTGCTTGCTTTTCTTCTTGAAGTTCCCCTTCTTCTTTCCTTTGCCCTTTTTCTTGAAACTAGTGGTCTTGTTGACCATCAACACTTGATGCTCCTTCTTGATTTCTACCTCCGCAGCTTTCAGCATTGCGAAGAGCTCGGGAATAGTCTTATTCATCCCTTGCATATTATAGTTCATCACAAAGCTCTTGTAGCTTGGTGGCAGTGATTGGAGAATTCTGTCAATGACGCAATCATCTGGAAGATTAACTCCCATCTGAATCAAGTGATTATTATACCCAGACATTTTGAGTATATGCTCACTGACAGGACTGTTCTCCTCCATCTTGCAGCTATAGAACTTATTGGAGACTTCATATCTCTCAATCCGGGCATTTGCTTGAAATATTAACTTCAACTCCTGGAACATCTCATATGCTCCATGACGTTCAAAACGTCGTTGAAGTCCCGATTCTAAGCCGTAAAGCATGGCACACTGAACTATCGAGTAGTCATCAGCTTTGCTCTGCCAGACGTTCATAACATCTGGTGTTGCTCCAGCAGCAGGCCTGGCACCCAGCGGTGCTTCCAGGACGTAATTCTTCTGTGCAGCAATGAGGATAATCCTCAAGTTACGGACCCAGTCCGTGTAATTGCTACCATCATCTTTCAACTTTGCTTTCTCAAGGAACGCATTAAAATTTAACGGAACAACAGCACGGGCCATTTATCTACAATTAACATAAACAAGCAAGATACTATCAGGGACTAAGTTCATGATAAATTTAAGTTCAATTAATCATATTACTCAAGAACTCCCACTTAGATAGACATCCCTCTAATCATCTAAGTGATCACGTGATCCAAATCAACTAAACCATAACCGATCATCACGTGAAATGGACTAGTTTTCAATGGTGAACATCGCTATGTTGATCATATCTACTATATGATTCACGCTCGATCTTTCGATCTCAGTGTTCCGAGGCCATATCTGCATATGCTAGGCTCGTCAAGTTTAACCTGAGTATTCTGCGTGTGCAAAACTGGCTTGCACCCGTTGTAGATGGACGTAGAGCTTATCACACCCGATCATCACGTGGTGTCTGGGCACGACGAACTTTGGCAACGGTGCATACTCAGGGAGAACACTTTTATCTTGAAATTTAGTGAGAGATCATCTTATAATGCTACCGCCAATCAAAGCAAGATAAGATGCATAAAAGATAAACATCACATGCAATCAATATAAGTGATATGATATGGCCATCATCATCTTGTGCTTGTGATCTCCATCCTCGAAGCACCGTCATGATCACCATCGTCACCGGCGCGTCACCTTGATCTCCATCGTAGCATCGTTGTCGTCTCGCCAATCTTATGCTTCTACAACTATCGCTACCGCTTAGTGATAAAGTAAAGCATTACAGGGCGATTGCATTGCATACAATAAAGCGACAACCATATGGCTCCTGCCAGTTGCTGATAACTCGGTTACAAAACATGATCATCTCATACAATAAAATTTAGCATCATGTCTTGACCATATCACATCACAACATGCCCTGCAAAAACAAGTTAGACGTCCTCTACTTTGTTGTTGCAAGTTTTACGTGGCTGCTACGGGCTTAAGCAAGAACCAATCTTACCTACGCATCAAAACCACAACGATAGTTTGTCAAGTTGGTGCTGTTTTAACCTTCGCAAGGACCGGGCGTAGCCACACTCGGTTCAACTAAAGTTGGAGAAACTGTCACCCGCAAGCCACCTATGTGCAAAGCACGTCGGGAGAACCCGGTCTCGCGTAAGCGTACGCGTAATGTCGGTCCAGGCCGCTTCGTCCAACAATACCACCAAACCAAAGTATGACATGCTGGTAAGTAGTATGACTTATATCGCCCACAACTCACTTGTGTTCTAGTTCGTGCATATAACATCAACATATAAAACCTAGGCTCGGATGCCACTGTTAGGGAACGTAGTAATTTCATGGTGATGCATAGCAACGAGAGGGGAGAGTATGATCTACGTACCCTTGTAGATCGACAACGGAAGCGTTTGGTTGATGTAGTCGTACGTCTCCACGGCCCGACCGATCAAGCACCAAAACTATGACACCTCCGAGTTCTAGCACATGTTCAGCTCGATGATGATCCCCGGACTCCGATCCAGCAAAGTGTCGAGGAAGAGTTCCGTCAGCACGACGGCGTGGTGACGATCTTGATGTACTACCGTCGCAGGGCTTCGCCTAAGCACCGCTACAATATTATCGAGGACTATGGTGGAAGGGGGCACCGCACACGGCTAAGAATATGCTCACGTGGATCAACTTGTGTCTCTATGGGGTGCCCCTGCCTCCGTATATAAAGGTTCAAGAGGGGGAGGCCGGCCGGCCATCATAGGGCGCGCCAGGAGGAGTCCTACTCCCTCCGGGAGTAGGACTCCCCCCCTTTCCTAGTTGGAATAGGATTCCTGAGGTGGGAAAAGAGAGAGAGAGAGAGAAGGAGGGGGGCGCCGGCCCCCTCTCTCCTTGTCCTATTTGGACTAGGGGTGGAGGGGCGCGCGGCCCAGCCCTGGCCGCCTCTACTCTTCTTCCACTAAGGCCCACTAAGGCCCATATACCTCCCGGGGGGTTCCGGTAACCTCCCAGTACTCCGGTAAAATCCCGATTTCACCCGGAACACTTCCGATATCCAAATATAGGCTTCCAATATATCAATCTTTATGTCTCGACCATTTCGAGACTCCTCGTCATGTCCGTGATCATATCCGGGACTCCAAACAAACTTCGGTACATCAAAATGCATAAACTCATAATATAACTGTCATCGTAACCTTAAGCGTGCGGACCCTATGGGTTCGAAAACAATGTAGACATGACCGAGACACGTCTCCGGTCAATAACCAATAGCGGAACCTGGATGTTCATATTGGTTCCTACATATTCTACGAAGATCTTTTATCGGTCAGACCGCATAACAACATACGTTGTTCCCTTTGTCATCGGTATGTTACTTGCCCGAGATTCGATCGTCGGTATCCTATACCTAGTTCAATCTCGTTACCGACAAGTCTCTTTACTTGTTCCGTAATCCATAATCCCGCAACTAACTCATTAGTCGCAATGCTTGCAAGGCTTATGTGATGTGCATTACCAAGAGGGCCCAGAGATACCTCTCCGACAATCGGAGTGACAAATCCTAATCTCAAAATACGCCAACCCAACATGTACCTTTGGAGACACCTGTAGAGCTCCTTTATAATCACCCAGTTACATTTTGACGTTTGGTAGCACACAAAGTGTTCCTCCGGCAAACGGGAGTTGCATAATCTCATAGTCATAGGAACATGTATAAGTCATGAAGAAACCAATAGCAACATACTAAACGATCGGGTGCTAAGCTAATGGAATGGGTCATGTCAATCAGATCGTTCAACTAATGATGTGATCCTATTAATCAAATGACAACTCTTTGTCCATGGTTAGGAAACATAACCATCTTTGATTAACAAGCTAGTCTAGTAGAGGCATACTAGTGACACTCTGTTTGTCTATGTATTCACACATGTATTATGTTTCCGGTTAATACAATTCTAGCATGAATAATAAACTTTTATCATGATATATAAGGAAATAAATAATAACTTTATTATTGCCTCTAGGGCATATTTCCTTCAGTTCTGTCTCCAGCATGGTGTCCTCCATAAGCTTCGGAGTGACACTTGCGTAAGATATGTTCCTGTTCATGCTCAGGTACACAACGTCTAATAACACCATCTACTCCTTCTTTATAAAGGTGTGGGTCATCCCAGAAATAATGTCTTAAATCATAGAAGAACTTTTTCTTTTGCTGGTATGTGAAACTAGGTGGTATAAATTTAGCAACAATGTAATTAGTATAATCAGCATAACATGGAACAGTACGAGAAGCATTTATGACAGCTAATTGTTCATGAGGAAAGCTATCATCAATAGGTAGTGGGTCATCAAGAATATTCTCTAACCTAGACAAGTTGTCTGCAACGGGATTCTCAGCTCCCTTTCTATCAATGATATGCAAATCAAATTCTTGTAGCAGGAGAACCCATCTAATAAGTCTAGGTTTAGCATCTTTCTTTTCCATAAGATATTTAATAGCAGCATGATCAGTGTGAATAGTTACTTTAGAATCAACAATATAAGGTCTGAACTTATCACAAGAAAATACAACTGCTAAGAATTCCTTTTCAGTAGTAGCATAATTTCTCTGGGCATTGTCTAGAGTTTTACTAGCATATTGAATAACATTTATTTTTTATCAACTCTTTGTCCTAGAACAACACCTACAACATAGTCACTAGCATCACACATGATTTCAAAGGGTAAATTCTAATCAGGTGGCTGAATAATAGGTGCAGAAATCAAAGCTTTCTTAAGTATTTCAAATGCTTCTACACAATCATCATCAAAGACAAAAGGAATATCTTTTTGTAACAGGTTAGTCAGAGGCCGGGAAATTTTTGAGAAGTCCTTAATGAACCTCCTATAAAAACCGGCATGACCAAGGAAACTTCTTATGCCTTTGATGTCCTTGGGACACAACATCTTTTCAATAGCATCAACTTTAGCTTTGTCAACTTCAATACCTATTTCAGAAATTTTATGCCCCAAGACAATACCTTCATTAACCATAAAGTGGCACTTCTCCCAATTCAAGACAAGGTTAGTTTCTTCACATCTCTGAAAAACTCGATCAAGGTTGCTCAAGCAATCATCAAAAGAGGATCCATAAACAGAGAAATCATCCATGAAAACTTCATAGATTTTGTCACAAAAGTCAGAGAATATAGCCATCATGCATCTTTGAAAGGTAGCAGGTGCATTACATAAATCAAAAGGCATGCATCTATAAGCAAAGGTATCGACAGGGTAGGTAAAAGTAGCCTTTTCTTGATCGTCAGCTGACACAGGTATTTGAGAGAAACCAGAGTAACCATCTAGAAAGCAAAAATGTGTATGTTTGGATAATCTTTCTAGCATTTGATCAATGAAAGGAAAAGGGTAATGATCTTTTTTAGTAGCTTTATTTAATTTGCGGAAATCAATTACCATCCTATAACCTATAATAATTCTTTGCGGAATCAATTCATCTTTATCATTAGGAACGACAGTAATACCTCCCTTCTTAGGGACACAATGGATAGGGCTTACCCACTGACTGTCAGCAATGGGATAAATTATACCTGCTTCAAGGAGCTTTAATATTTCCTTTCTTACCACTTTTTCATCTTAGGATTTAGCCGTCGTTGGTGATCAATAACTCGTTTGGCATCTTTCTCCAAATTTATTTTGTGTTGACATAGAGTGGGACTAATGCCCTTAAGATAATCAAGAGTATATCCAATAGCAGCACGGTGCTTCTTCAGAGTTTTCAATAATCTCTCTTCTTCATGCTCTAAAAGGTTAGCACTAATAATAACATGATATATCTTCTTTTCATCAAGATAAGCATATTTAAGAGTATCAGGCAATGGTTTAAGCTCAAACACGGGGTCACCCTTGGGTGGAGGAGGATCCCCTAGAATTTCAACAGGCAAGTTGTGTTTCAGCATAGGTCCCTGTTTAAAGAATACCTCATCTATTTCCCTTCTTTCATTCATGAACATATCATTTTCACGGTCTAGCAAATATTATTCTAAAGGATCAGTAGGAGGCACGCAATAGAAGCAAGACCAATAATTTTATCTTTACTAGGAAATTCTTTATCATGAGGTTGTCTATGAAATTTAGCAAAATTAAACTCATGAGACATATCACCTAAACCAACAGAAACAATATCCTTATTGCAGTCTATCTTAGCATTAACAGTATTCAAGAAGGGTCTACCAAATATAATGGGACAAAAGTCATCTTGTGGGTAACCGAGAACAAGAAAATCAGCAGGGTATTTAACTTTCCCACACAAGACTTCAACATCTCTAACAATCCCAATCGGTGAAATAGTATCTCTATTGGCAAGTTTAATGGTAACATCGATATCTTCTATCTCAGCGGGTGCAATATCATGCATAATTTCTTCGTATAAGAAATAAGGTATTGCACTTGCACTAGCACCCATATCACATAAGCCATGATAACAATGATCTCCTATTTTAACAAAAATAACAGGCATGCCTACAACAAGTCTATGTTTATTTTTAGCATTAGGTCTAGCGATTCTAGCAGCTTCATTGCAGAAGTAAATAACATGCCCATCAATATTATCGGCCAAGAGATCTTTAACCATAGCAATCTTAGGTTCAACTTTAATTTGCTCAGGGCTTTAGGTGTCTTAATATTACTTTTGTTAACCACAGTTGAGGCTTTAGCATGATTCTTTATTCTAACAGGGAAAGGTGGTTTCTCAATATAAGCAGCAGGAACAACAGGATCATCATAAGTGATAGTCTTTTCTTCAACTTTAATAGGTGCAACTGCTTTTACTTCAATGGGAGGATTATATTTAAACCACTTCTCCTTAGGAAGATCAACATGAGTAGCAAAGGATTCACAAAAAGAAACTACTATCTCAGAGTCAAGTCCATATTTAGTGCTAAATTCATGAAAAGCATCGGTATCCATAAAAGATTTGACACAATCAAAACTTAGGTGTTATACCTGACTCCTTACCTTCGTCGAGGTCCCAATCTTCAGAGTTGCGTTTAAGTCTTTCCAATAAATCCCATTTGAATTCAATAGTCTTCATCATAAAAGATCCAGTACAAGAAGTATCGAGCATGGAGCGATTACTGATAGAAAGTCGAGCATAAAAATTTTGAATAATCATTTCTCTTGAGAGCTCATGATTGGGGCATTAATATAACATTGACTTAATCCTCCCCCAAGCCTTGAGCGATGCTTTCTCCTTCGCGAGGCCAAAAATTATATATATAATTACGATCACGATTAACAAGATGCATAGGATAAAACTTCTGATGAAATTCCAATTTCAATCGCTTGTAGTCCCATGATCCCATATCATCACATGGCCTATAGCATGTCAATGCATCTCCCTTCAAATATAAAGGGAAGACCTTCTTCTTGATAACATCATCGGGCATACCTGCAAGCTTAAATAATCCACAAACTTCATCCACATAGATTAAGTGTAAATCGGGATGCAATGTTCCATCTCCTGCAAAAGGATTAGCTAGTAGTTTCTCTATCATACCTGAAGGAATTTCAAAGTAAACATTTTCAATAGGTTCAGTAGGTTGAGGAGAAACTCTTTGATCTACTGGTCGGGGTGAAGATACCCCGGACAATCCCCTCAAAGGATTATGTTCCATAGTAACAAGTGACAGTAAATTTCAGCACACTATATAAATTTTTCCTTACCAAATTCCACCTACCAAAGGCGCTTCACTCCCCGCCAACGGCGCCAGAAAAGAGTCTTGATGACCCACAAGTGTAGGGGATCTATCGTAGCTTTTCGATAAGTAAGAGTGTCGAACCCAACGAGGAGCAGAAGGAAATGATAAGCAGTTTCAGTAAGGTATTCTCTGCAAGCACTGAAATTATTGGTAACAAATAGTTTTGTGATAAGGTAATTTGTAACGAGTAGCAAGTAATAAAAGTAAATAAGGTGCAGCAAGATGGTCCAATCCTTTTTGTAGCAAAGGACAAGCCTGGACAAACTCTTATATGAAGGAAAGCGCTTCCGAGGACACATGGGAATTATCATCAAGCTAGTTTTCATCACGTTCATATGATTCGCGTTCGGTACTTTGATAATATGATATGTGGGTGGACCGGTGCTTGGGTGTTGTCCTTACTTGGACAAGTATCCCACTTATGATTAACCCCCATTGCAAGCATCCACAACTACAACAGAAGTATTAAGGTAAACCTAACCATAGCATGAAACATATGGATCCAAATCAGCCCCTTACGAAGCAACGCATAAACTAGGGTTTAAGCTTCTGTCACTCTAGCAACCCATCATCTACTTATTACTTCCCAATGCCTCCCTCTAGGCCCAAACAATGGTGAAGTGTCATGTAGTCGACGTTCACATGACACCACTACAGGGAGAACATACATCTCATCAAAATATCAAACGAATACCAAATTCACATGACTACTTATAGCAAGACTCCCCCCATGTCCTCAGGAACAAACGTAACTACTCACAAAGCATAATCATGTTCATAATCAGAGGAGTATTAATATGCATAATGGATCTGAACATATGATCTTCCACCAAGTAAACCAACTAGCATCAACTACAAGGAGTAATCAACACTACTAGCAACCCACAGGTACGAATTTGACGTTTGGATACAAACATTGGATACAAGATATGAACTAGGGTTTGAGATGAGATGGCGATGGTGAAGATGTTGATGGAGTTTGACCCCCTCCCGGTGAGAGGATCGTTGGTGATGACGATGGTGATGATTTCCCCCTCCCGGAGGGAAGTTTCCCCGGCAGAATAGCTCTGCCGGAGCTCTAGATTGGTTCCGCCAAGGTTCTGCCTCGTGGCGGCGGAGTTTCTTCCCAAAAGCTTGCTTATTATTTTTCCTCACGAAAGACCTCATATAGTAGAAGATGGGCATCGGAGGGTCACCAGGGAGCCCACGAGGCAGGGGGCGCGCCCCCCACCCTCGTGGCCAGGGTGTGGGCTCCCTCTGGAACTTCTTTCGCCCAATATTTTTTATATATTCTGGAAATAACTTCTGTGAAGTTTCAGGACTTTTGGAGCTGTGCAAAATAGGTCTCTAATATTTGCTCCTTTTCCATCCTAGAATCCCAGTTGCCGGCATTCTCCCTCTTGATGTAAACCTTGTAAAATAAGAGAGAATAGGCATAAGTATTGTGACATAATGTGTAATAACAACCCATAATGCAATAAATATCGATATAAAAGCATGATGCAAAATGGACGTATCAGCAGCTAACGTGGTTGTGTGTGGTTCTCCTACTGGATTGATAACCTTGGTTCTTAATTGAGGAAAATACTTATCTCTACTGTAGTGTTTCATCCTCTCCTCTTCAAGAAAATTCCAATGTCGCTCACAAATAGCAACAATATGTAGTGGTGTGCCTTTAATAGCGTCTTGTGTTAAAAAAAATTAATACTGTCTTTAGGCAAGTGGGTAAGTCCCGCCGAAGAAAACCCTACTGACCCATAATAAAAACAAGATACATGTACATTATTAGATGTGATTGCCTATTCTAGAGTTGTTTGACATTTCATAAATCTGGCCACGTCTTTGTAGCCTTTTGATGATTGGCGGGGTACTTCGTACTTACTAAATGAGACTACAAAAGATAAATAATAATTAATAAAAACAAAACCCACTTTGTCTATGTTTGACTTGTCAGCTGAGTATGAGACTCCACAAGATGCCTTGAATCCTTATCAAAATTATGGCCCATGTTTTTATTCTTTCTCTGAAAAGGTGAAATGTAGTCTTGGATCAACCCTCCACCATCTAAACGTTTATTAGTCCACATTTGACACTTATTTTCACCTTTATTTTTTTGTATTGACGTATGTGTGCTTTGTGGTTATGCAGAGATCGCGTGTGAAGTGAACTGGTCATGATTGTACTATTTTGATGTGACGTTATAAGTTAATAAAAATATCTTTTGTAAAAAAATAATTTAAAAATTAATTATGTATATGAGAGATTGTATACAATATGTTCTATTACAAAGATACTTCTATTTTATGATTTTATTTATAAATATGAAGGAAATATGCCCTAGAGGCAATAATAAAGTTATTATTTATATTTCCTTATATCATGATAAATGTTTATTATTCATGCTAGAATTGTATTAACCGGAAACTTAGCACATGTGTGAATACATAGACAAACAGAGTGTCACTAGTATGCCTCTACTTGACTAGCTCGTTAATCAAAGATGGTTAAGTTTCCTAACCATAAACATGAATTGTCATTTGATGAACGGGGTCACATCATTAGAGAATGATGTGACTGACTTGACCCATCCGTTAGCTTAGCACTATGATCGTTTAGTTTTTTGCTATTGCTTTCTTCATAACTTATACATGTTCCTATGACTATGAGATTATGCAACTCCCGAATACCGGAGGAACACTTAGTGTGCTATCAAATGTCACAAAGTAACTGGGTGATTATAAAGATGCTCTACAGGTGTCTCGGATGGTGTTTGTTGAGTTGGCATAGATCACGATTAGGATTTGTCACTCTGATTGTCGGAGAGGTATCTCTGGGCCCTCTCAGTAATGCACATCACTATAAGCCTTGCAATCAATGTGACTAATCAGTTAGTTGCGGGATGATGCATTACAAAACGAGTAAAGAGACTTGCCGGTAACGAGATTGAATTAGGTATGATGATACCGACGATCGAATCTCGGGCAAGTAACATATGATGACAAAGGGAACAACGTATGTTGCTATGCGGTTTGACAGAGAAAGATCTTCGTAGAATATGTAGGAGTCAATATGAGCATCCAGGTTCCGCTATTGGTTATTGACAGGAGATGTGTCTCGGTCATGTCTACATAGTTCTCGAACCCGTAGGGTCGGCACGCTTAACGTTCGATGACGATCGGTATTATGAGTTTATGTGTTTTGATGTACGGAAGGTAGTTAGGAGTCCCAAATGAGATCACGGACATGATGAGGAGTCTCAAAATGGCCGAGACATAAAGATTGATATATTGGATGACTATATTCGGACACCGAATGGTTCCGAGGTGTATCGGGTATTTACCGGAGTACCGGAAGGTTACCAGAA
>NC_041388.1:518920244-518929070 GCF_002162155.2 Triticum dicoccoides
ACTCCTTTATATATGGGGGAGGGGGGCACCCCATAGACACAAGTTGATCTCTTAGCCGTGTGCGGTGCCCCCCTCCACAGATTTCCACCTCGATTATATTGTCGTGGTGCTTAGGCAAAGCCCCGCGTCGGTAACTTCATCATCACTGTCACCACGCCGTCGTGCTGACGAAACTCTCCCTCGTCCTCAGCTGGATCTAGAGTTCGAGGGACGTCACCGAGCCGCACGTGTGCAGATCGCGGAGGTGCCGTGTGTTGGGTACTTGATCGGTTGGATCGCGAAGACGTTCGACTACATCAACCGCGTTACTTAACGCTTCCGCTTTCGGTCTATGAGCGTATGTGGTCACACTCTCCTCGCTTGTTTCTATGCATATCCTAGATAGATCTTGCGTATTCATAGGAATTTTTTTGAAATACTGCGTTCCCCAACAAAATAATACTTTACCAATGCACTATAAAATCAATATATTTTACTTCAGGCCCACCACTATTATGTTGTATTATTTGCACCATTTTAGAATTCATTGCTTTAATATGATGTGTAAAGTCAAGTTCAAAATGTTGATGCATATGTGTCTCGGCAACAATGGCAACAACTCGTGACATTGTGTGTGTGTGTGTGGTGGGGGGGCTATGAGGGTACAATTGTTGGGGAACGCAGTATTTCAAAAAATTTCCTACAATCACGCAAGATCTATCTAGGAGATGCATAGCAACGAGAGGGGAGGGTGTGTCTACGTACCCTTGTAGACCGAAAGCGGTAGCGTTAAGTAACGCGGTTGATGTAGTCGAACGTCTTCGCGATCCAACCGATCAAGTACCGAACGCACGGTACCTCCGCGATCTGCACACGTTCAGCTCGGTGGCGTCCCTCAAACTCTAGATCCAGCTGAGGCCGGGGGAGAGTTTCGTCAGCACAACAGCGTGGTGACGGTGATGATGAACTTACCGACGCAGGGCTTCGCCTAAGCACTATGACAATATGACTGAGGTGTCTTTCTGTGGAGGGGGGCACCGCACACGGCTAAAACAATTGTCAACTTGTGTGTTCTAGGGTTCCCCCTGCCCCCGTATATAAAGGAGCAACGGGGAGGCCGGCCGGCCCTATAGGATGCGCCCAAGGGGGGCAATCCTACTCCTAGTAGGAGTTGGACCCCCCTTTCCTAGTCCTACTAGGAGAAGAAGGAAGGAGAGGGGAAGGAGAAGGAAGGAGGGGGCGCCGCCCCTCCCCCTAGTCCAATTCGGACTAGGCCCGGGGGGCGCGGCCAGCCCTTGGCTGCTCCCTCTCTCTCCCTTACGGCCCAATAAGGCCCATAACTTCCCCAGTGGTTCCGATAACCCTTCCGGCACTCCGATAAATACCCGATACACCTCGGAACCATTCCGGTCTCCGAATATAGTCATCCAATATATCAATCTTTATGTCTCGACCATTTCGAGACTCCTCATCATGTCCGTGATCTCATCTGGAATTTTGAACTACCTTCGGTACATCAAAACACATAAACTCATAATACCGACCATCATCGAACGTTAAGCGTGCGATCGAACGTTAAGCGTGCGGACCCTACTGGTTCGAGAACTATGTAGACATGACCGAGACTCATCTCCGGTCAATAACCAACAGCGGAACCTGGATGCTCATATTGGTTCCTACATATTCTACGAAGATCTTTATCGGTCAAACCGCATAACAACATACATTGTTCCCTTTGTCATCGGTATGTTACTTGCCCGAGATTCGATCGTCGGTATCATCATACCTAGTTCAATATCGTTACCGCCAAGTCTCTTTACTCGTTCCGTAATGCAACATCCCGCAACTAACTCATTAGTCACATTGCTTGCAAGGCTTATAGTGATGTGCATTAACGAGAGGGCCCAGAGATACCTCTCCGAAACACGGAGTGACAAATCCTAATCTCGATCTATGCCAACTGAACAAACACCATCGGAGACACCTGTAGAGCATCTTTATAATCACCCAGTTACGTTGTGATGTTTGATAGCACACAAGGTGTTCCTCCGGTATTCGGGAGTTGCATAATCTCATAGTCATAGGAACATGTATAAGTCATGAAGAAAGCAATAGCAATAAACTAAACAATCATAGTGCTAAGCTAATGGATGGGTCTTGTCCATCACATCATTCTCTAATTATGTGATCCCATTCATCAAATGACAACACATGTCCATGGCTAGGAAACTTAACCATCATTGATTAACGAGCTAGTCAAGTAGAGGCATACTAGGGACACTCTGTTTGTCTATGTATTCACACATGTACTAAGTTTCCGGTTAATACAATTCTAGCATGAATAATAAACATTTATCATGATATAAGGAAATATAAATAACAACTTTATTATTGCCTCTAGGGCATATTTCCTTCAACAATAAGCTAAGAAATTAGCCGGTATAGAACCAAGAGAAAGATTAAGACATTTGATGAAGAAGAAAGATGGCGAATCCAGCGAGGCAGGAGGATACACATATTTTCGTTTTATCCACTGCAAAAAACAACAAAACTATCTTTAATGAGCCACACATGATCTATGTAAAGATCTAGTTATTCGTTTTGGTCTGTGATATTTCTTTGGGTAAGGGAAAACTAGAGAAAAAGAAGCTAAATGTACATGTCTATTTTTTTGGAGTTGGAGGAATTAAAACAAATATAGGACGTGTTTGGTTCACTGGTTGGAAACACAAACGACAACAGTAACAGGTCGCAATGAGATCGAAGGGGTAACAATCCATTTCTTGTTTTGTTTGGCACATGCCAATAATGTTATCAGTAACCTTTATAGTGTTTGGTGTGACACTGTAATCAGAATACATCAGATCGTATGCACGCCCGATTTCAAATTCACACAATTTCACACAATTTCACAAGGTTTTCACATGCATTTAGTGGATGCTTCACTAGCATAACTTCAAACACATCAAACAAGTACATAATTCAAAAATATTTGCATTCATCCAAGACATCATTTAACCAGATTTTGAGACCATTTATAAATATCAACTCATTGGTACAAACTCATAATTCAATGACAATTCGAGATAAAATACATAATTAGTCCCCAAAATTTATTTTGTAAGACAAGTCCAAAGGCCAATTTCAGAATCTTGCAAAGTAGCTTTTCCAGTGACCATTCCTCTCATCTGCCACACAACCGATCTTTTCTAATCAACCTAGCTTCTTTTATCATCTGTCAATAAGCAAGAGTTAAATGAGAAATACATAAACAAACAAGAGACAACCACTAATCCAAAAATTAACAACAGAATAGGCACTGTGATTACAAAATTGTAAGCAATCCATAATTGTCATCATTTATTATGTTATTCACTAGCAAATCACTTGGCCTAGAAAGATAATTAAGAACTCTAATGATAATTTACTTGACATATCTAAGAAAATGCATATTATCCCTATTCATTGTAACTTAACATCTCATAGGTGGTTATTGAACTCTGTTATTCACCTGCATAACCAGCTTGTCAAGTAGAGATTGGATGGAACATATACTATGAAATGTCAAGCATAAGCAACAAGTCAACTAGATATTGCAAATGCATATACTAGCAACAAGTCAGGTAGAGGGTGAAAATGCATATACTAACAACTAGTCAGGTAGAGATTGCAAATGCATATACTAGCTGCTAGTCAAGTAGAGATTGCAGCTGCATATGACAACTAGCCAAGTAGAGTAGTATAGGTTATCAAACTTGATAATGTAGACTACAGAGTTTAGCAAAAGGGATTGTAGAGTTTAGCAAAAGGATACCAGCGAGCATTTTTAAGACGAACTCCCTCCTCAGATTTTCTGGAAGCATAAGCATCATGTTCATGTGATCTGGAGCTTTAGCAAATACGGATGCAGCCTCAATGATCTCACACCCAATGAAGCTAAGCCTAGTCAATTCACAACTTGCCTTCCCTTTTGATTTCTATTGAGGATCCTCTTGTGCTACTTCTCACGCCATTGATGTTGTGAATGATGTTGCCATTGTACCCACGTGTTGTGTTGCATTGTTCAGCTGGCTATTGAAATCTTGTAGCATTATTGCAAAAGGATCACTTGGTAGTGTCACCCTCTTTGGCCTTGGTTCCTTCTTCGGCCTCTTGAAACTAGTTGCGTCCACAGAGCAAGTGTCAACAGACCGTCTAGTGGTACCTGTTGAGATTAGGTCCTCTTGATCATGTTCCTTCCTCGACAGCAATTTCATTTTGCAAGTTTACCACTGTCTCACCAAAGCCTTTAACATTTTCCATCGTTGCTACGATCTTGCCATAAATAGCATCCAGCCGCTCAAAGTACAGAAATGGGACACCATACAATCCCTTTGCCTCATTATGAATCTACATGTTTTTTTATAGAAGAAGGAACTTAGTCTCTGATAGAAATGCAACAGATCGGGGGTACATATACCAAAAGGAATCAAACAATAATATAAAAAATAACAAGGTAGGAAGGTACAACATCAAGCAATTCAACATTACAAACTACAATAGCAATGTGCACAACAACACTACAATAACATTTCAACATTGAAGGAGTTCAGTTTTAATGGATGAAGTGATCTAGCTTACAATATGCTTCATATTGTGCCTTCCCGCATTGAATTATCTTTCGGTTTGCATCCAATGTGAAACCACTTTTGGCTATCATTACTTCAAGAGCACCATATTTTGTCCTAAAGTGCCCCACTCTTGACTTAATGTGCGAAATTGAAGAGATACCACAACCCAAGCACTTCTCGGCAAGATGCTTCTCCAATATCGCCAGGTATCCATTTTTGAAGTTACCATCTACCGTCCACCTTGGATCTAAAGACAACTCATACAAGGCTTTTCATCATCCTCATTCGAAGTCCACTTCCTGTTATTCTTGCTTCTTCCACGGGACATACTTGAGTTATCCACATCCATATCTAAAGAAGGAATAACTAATACAAATGAGAAGGAACACACACACACATATGAAATGGAACAAATACAAATGAGATGCAATTGAAACAAAAAGAAAGTTGGAAGAAAAAAATGAAAAAAAGTAGAAATGACTTATACCTCAATTACCCCTAGCAGCCCTATGTCTGCTATACATGCCCTGCGCAAGAACATTTCGAAAGTTTGTCTGCTCATTCGAAGTTGAGAGAGAAGTGATGAATTCTAGTTGGCCTAACTCTCCCTCCATGGTTTCCAATGTTTCTTGCATTATTGGCTTGTCATTATTGAGTGGGTTGAGCGGCATATTTTGCAAGATAAGATTGTGCTAGAGTGCATATGCTATGATGATTCGACATTGTGTCTTCAACTCTTCATAGAAAAAAAAGACGGGGACCCAAAAATCGCCCACTGATTCTTGAGCCTTCTAAAGGACCTTTCTACAATATTTCTGGCTCTAGCATGACACATGTTGTAATACTTATCTGCACTACGAGGTGGGTTATGTGTTGTCCAGCCACCCAAGTGGTACCTTTGAGCATGATATGGAGCTAAAATCCCTCTGGCATCTGTGTAACCAGCATCGATAAGGTAAGATTGATCTTCGGGGACACGGAACCCATTTGGCATTGAGATGGCACCTCTAAGAACACGACCATCATGTGGAGAACCCTCCCAACCAGGTAATATGTAGATGAAAGACATGTCATGTGCACACACACCTGACACATTTGTATCTATACCACCCAATCTTGATCGATATCTTATTTTCATATTAGCCGGGACGGTTTACCCCTATGTACATTACATTTCCCCGAATCAAACACCTCCATAATTTATACTGAACTTCTATACTTATGTATAACTTACATGTTTGCTATATTTTTAACTTATAATTTGCTTAATTGGCATAGTCAAGCACACTAACATTAGTACTACCATAATGATATTTGGTATACAATTATTATGTATATTATTCTAAAATACATTCGTGTTGTGCTATTTGTATTTTCTAGAAAAACCTTCTCGATTATTTCTTGGAAAATGTATAAATAAACTATGTAGTGTGGATTGTATGTGTAGTATTTTACCATTCTTAAATATACCCATGCTAGAGATCTCTAAAGCATACCATGAAACAAATATCTCCATAATAGTTTCTAGTGTATCATGAGATAATCATTTTATAGAGCCTCTAGCTTATAAGATGAACTGTTGGAATTAAATATTCATCAGTATTTCTTGGTCAAATGTGTTTTGCAAGTTATGGTGATTTCAGTAATGGATGAGTTATGCCTAATGCATTGTAGAAGTAACATTCGCAACCCCTGCATGCCCGAACCGCGCGGTCTGGAGGTGTTTTGTCATCCAACACAGTCCCGCATCTGTTTGTGAACCGGTCCGGACATCCGGACCGCTGCCGCGCACATGTACGACACCCCTGGCCCATCCAAAACCCTCTCCCATCCTTTCTCTCCAATGGATTTCCCGCGCCACATTCATGCTGGCCTAGAGCCGCAGCAGCCGACATTGATGTCGTGCGATGTGATCGGACAGGAGGGCGGCGTTGACCGACGCGACCAGATGGGAGACACGGCAAGCAGGAGCTGGTGTCCCCCTAAGCAAGCAGGAGACACCGCAAGCAGGAGCCGGAGCCCTCATAGGCGTCGGAGCTGCCGCAGTTGCACGTCAACTTGGCGCCGGGCATGGAGATTGTGTACATCTTCGACAATAAGTAGTTTTAGGTATGTACAAAGTATGTAGGTTGTTTATCTGCATTGCTAGTATGGATTTGAGGTATGAAGTTTGAGGTTCATGGATGTGATGGATGTTTTCTTTTTTTATGCTGCGTTTGAAGGGTGAATTTTGGTACTTCCGGTTGTAGATGCTCTTATTAGGCAGAATCGCGACTAAACTTTTCTCTGACCGGCTATGGCAGCTCCACCCCTCCTTTTGATTAGTCTATCCATGCGAGTTGTTTCAGCGAACTTGAAATTTCATAGAAATGAACCCGCAATTTTTTTCCATAGAAATGCATTTCTTTTACTGAATGTACCAACGATTTCACTGCTTGAGCGACTTGTATTACAAGACAGTTCTGCTACTCAGCGTGTAGACTGTCCATTCAGCTACATGGTGAAAATCTCTATTGCAAAATATGAACAACCTTTCAATCAAAAGTACTCCCTCTCTACCATAATATAAGAACGTTTTTTACACTAGTGTAGTGTCAAAAACACTCATATATTATGAGACGGAGGGAGTACTTTGCATACATTTAGGCAACGGAAAGTTCTTTTCTGAACCGAATGTTGCCATCTCCTTCCTGAAAATTCAGCCAGGATGCTGAATGCCGGCAGGGGAAGCTACCCAACCAGCTTCTTTCCATGGCTTCCAACCTTTTGCTGCCTCTGCTGCTCCTTCTCCCCGCCTGCTCTCCTCCTCCCCTTCACCACAGCCCCGTCAGTGGCATCGACACCGTTACCAGTAGCCGGCTCATGGCCACCTCTGCTCCTTCCTCTTGCCGCTGCCGGCAGTAAAGAGGGGTCTTTGCCGATACCTGTTGCTGCAGCCGGTTGACGTGGCACTCTTCTTGCAGCGCCGCCATTGCCGGCATCGACCTTCAGGTCCTTTGCACCAACCGACACTCTTCTTGTGGCGCCCCCATTGCCAGCATCGACCTTCAGATCCTTTGCACCAACCGACACTCTTCTTGTGCCACCACCATTGCCAGCATCGACCTTCAGATCTTTTGCACCAACCAAAGGATCCTTGGTCCGAGCTCTTGGGGCAGCCGCCGTGACATTCTTCATCGCGGGTTTGTCTGCGACGTTCTTGGCTGCCTTTGTGCTGCCTGGGGCTACGGTCTTCTTGTCTGACGAGGTTTTCTTAGCTGCCTTGGTGTCTGTTGTAGGAGCTGCCACTGCATTCTGCAGCCTGTTTCCCAGAGGTGTGTAGCTTGATCTCTTGTCTATTTTGTAAGATGGGGACTCTTGTTTGCAGAAGGCAGGGGACGGTCCTCTGGTGCTGAGGTTTTTCTCTGACGAAGAGCTGGGTCTTGCCGTTGGAGTGGCCGACTTTGAGGAACTGGACGTCGTAGGAGATTCAGATTTCGTCGATGTGCTACTGAGTGCATCGAGCTTTCCTGAGAACTGTCAAAGTTTCACAATGTCAAGAAATAAGATCAATGAAAAAAATGAATAAATCGCGAAAAAAAAACAGCTAGTCTTCTTTGGTTTGGTGGATAACTTTGACGGTCACCCATGTGGTATTAGAAGATGATTTTTTTTATTATAAAATGTTCTGCAATCCTCATGCGGTATTTCAACTTGGTGAATGGTGAATTACTTCGATGTGTCATGATTGTTTTTAAATTTTTTTATGATGTGCGGAAGAGGTGCATGTCTTTTCTAAGGTAAGTAGAGTGAAAGTGTTGCTATTACTGTGAAGACTCGATAGCCATCATACCCTTGAAGTTTTAACTGGTTGAAGGATAGGCAGCTCCCTCTGGAAAACCATTTGGGCGGAATCAGCTTCCATCTCAAGGGAAGCGAACAGCGGGGTGGCAGGAGGAGTCTTGAGCCTGAAATCAAATGAACCGCCCCGATTTCAAAATACGCAGTAGAGAGAATAGGTCAACATGTTTTTACTGCAAGCAAATTCCATCTTTACCAATCGTAATCGTTCTTTTCGCCATCTGTGAGTAGGTAATCTCGCTTCCCCGAGGCGAGTTTGAACATGCGGCGGTCACCTATATTCAGACAAAAAAAGCGTTCTAGTCAGATTATCTATCTTCCAAGTAAAGATGTGTATCAACTTCCCTAGATCTTCCAACAGTTTATTGATACCAGTGACACAAAATCTCATCATCTT
>NC_041388.1:518929396-518965703 GCF_002162155.2 Triticum dicoccoides
ATAATTGCATCTCGGCGACAAAAATGAACACGCAAAGAAGTGAAAATATAAGAGACAACACCTGACCTTGGATGGCTTCAAACTCCACGGAGTACATTGGGTCAAGGAGGTTCACCTCCTTCTCCTGATCATGCCTGTACAGTTCCCCAAAGAGAAGCAGGCTCTCGTCTTCGTCCTTCCGCGCCGGAGCCGACGCGGGTGTGCCCCTCGCCATGCCGGAGAACCTCTTCATGTGCTCCATTCTTCAGGCGCTCAATGCAGGGAGCAGAGTAAACAGGCAAACTAAAGGTGCCGAGACACAGGGAGAGCAGGTACATACATGCATATATTGCATACAGTGACGGAAGCTTGCCTGAATAACAAAAGGCCAAAACTGTGCCGGCAATCCTGAAAGTTTCCCTGGAGCTCCACGCGATCTGCACAAATGCAACAAATATGTTGGCGAAAGGGACATCAAGATGCAGCCGAATGGAAAGTATTATTACATTACATTGGGCCGTACCGTTTCTTTCTCCTTGGGCTCCACATGGCACAAATTTGTTCAGTTTTGGCCCCTTCATAAAGGCCAACTGTAATTGCTTTCAGTGTGCCCCCATATAAAAACCATGCCCATAGTCGGCCGAGGCCGGGGATAAATCCGCAGCGACGACGAAAAAACAGGCTTTCACATGATATAATTCACATACAAAGAACAGAGTAGATGCAGAGAGAAGCAGGTTGCTGGTCTATGCAGAGCAGAAACAAGCATATCATGTCACTCACATTGTAGTACAGTGTCTACAGGGCCACTCACATTCACATGTAAATCATACACTTGTACGGCAACCAGTTTTAACTCCACAGTTGAGCGGTGTCGCTCCCAGATTAGTACACATCTCTGCCTGCAAAGTTCCGAAGTACTCTACGATTCTAGGCGACAAGAAGCCACTTCTAGACAGATTGTTGATTCAACACCCAGTAGTGGTGATCTCCACCAAATGGTGCGGATGTTGTCGCCGTTATTGTATATGTTTTTTCTCGAGGCCAATGACTAAGTTCACACCTTCCCTTTCTTCGACTCGTATGACTGCCTGATTGCATCCCAGAACGCAGGCATCGCCTCGGAGTCAGGAACTTCTTTGAATGACGGAAGATAGTTTAGGTCCACTATGACATGGTCTCCACTGCCCTCCTGAACCTGCGTATTCAAAGGCTATGTTTACAGTTCCGAAGTAGAATGCGCAACAACAAAAAGATAATGGTGACTGTAAGTGTTTCAGACTTCCAGTGGGACGAAGTTACTCTGTTTGTAGCTGTACCGACTACTAATAGCACAAACCATACAAGAATAAATACTTACAACAACATCAAATCCAAAAATTGTTAGTCCAAGTGATTCCTTTAACAATTTTGCAGCCTCTTCCACCACACCGATGTTCAGAGATTTGTTATCATGTACCCTGTTCAGCAGCAGCTGCTCCTTGGTAGCCACTGGAAGAGTCTTCAAACTGTGAAGCAAATTCAAATAATTTGGTACGGGAAGTACACTTTAGCAGATGAATGAAAAAGACATCCAACATCATGCCGAAAATATATACTTCCAAACTTTACCTATTAAACGTAAGAGGTTCATCCCCCGATGACGATTTTAGCAAATTTGCATTGGGCATTGAAGTTTTTACAGCATGAAAAACCTTGTCTCCAATTACATAAAATTTGTATATCTTGGACCCGTGATCAATGTATTCCTACATCACATAAATAAAACCTACACATCAGAATCTCCCGGTTGTTTCTGAAGATGAATCATCGCAAACGGTAGTTCACAGGTACAGATCTGCAGAGTGCATCAAGACTCAACACGGAATGCCTCATGAGTGTCAAAATTGAAGGAAAACACACAAGATGTGATTAATCGTCAAAACATATAATACATTAAGTGTATTATCAAATATGCCCATTTCCTTCCAAGGCACCTGCTATCAGAGAGGAAAAGGCAGAAAATTGTACCTGTAGAATAGCTGGAAGAGGCACACTAAGGTTGCTAAACTCTTCAATTTGGAAAACTAATGCCTGCAGACAACGATTTTTCATTTAGATGCATAATTCAAAAGAAAGCAAATAAAATTCCAAACTGAAAAGGGATCAAGTAGCACAATAAGTCAGCAAAACCATCTTCGTAGGAATGGTGACAAAAGGATATGATTGGAAATTAATATAATACCCGAACATTCAGTTGATGTAGAACTAAATACAAAGACAATAAGCTACCATATTGTGCGCATCAGCGACTCCACATGCTACTTGTGGCTTCACGATGAGTGGAAATGATAAATTAGCTTCTGCTAGTTGCTTCTGTAATTCACTGCCATTGAATTTTATGACCTGCATTGGAAAATAGCAAGAAAACTCAATAGTCAAGACAAAGCCGATTGTAGACAATAAAACAATGCAACATGCACTGCACATAAATGCTCTTCAGAAGTGCATGAAGACAGGAGTGTTTAATGATGGTAGATGTCAGTAACATACAGTACAAAAGCCATGAAGTCATACTTCTGCATAAGTGTAATTCAAATAAAAAGACCTTCAAAGAATGTGGTGCTCGGAGTTTGGGCCTTCCTTCAGAGCCAAGTTCTTGCAATCTAACTAGAATTTCTTGGATTTGCAGACGATCAAGCAACGGGGAAATATTTTTGAATGGATCAATGATGCAAAAATCAGGGTATTCTTCCATAAACCTGCTTAACAAAGAGGATGATAGTGAAAACAGAATGAGTATAATACTTCAACATATCAACCTAAGAAGTTTCTGTTACAAATTATATAAAGCAAGTTATCAGATGGTTGCTACTTGTTGCTAGAAGATACGAAAGTGAAAATCCACTAAATTACTTCTGTAATCGATTGTACCTTATAACTTCAGACATTCCTGCAGAAAATGAAATTCCCCTGGGAAAACTGATGGAGCAATTTGGATCAATGGTAATGATCTCATCCGTCATTTTGTGGAGGATTATGTCAACTTCTAGAAGTTGAGAGGCTAAAGGAAGTTCAAATGAGAGTGGGACAAAGATAAGTCCATTTTCACTAGGATAAATGGGAAATGCTCCTCTCTGCAAGCAACATAGGAATAATGATGTTCCAGCAGAGATCAAATATGTACTTAGTAACACATTATAGAAAACTTGCCTTGGCAAAGTCTTCCTCACGGGATGGTTTCATTGCATAGCCAACCATCAAAATAGATGAGCTAACTATTTCCTGGATGAAAGAACACATAATTTCGAATTTAGTGCACTACAACATCACAAGAAATATGACCAAGTAGACATGAATGACAATTTAACCTTTTTAATTAAAGTAGCCAAAGTGATAAGCAGCTCTTGAAGCTTGCCAATATTTACAACTCCAGAATCTTTTGTTCCACATTCACTATCTGGATCATAAGAAGAATATCAATAGCCCTCAAAGATAATATTAGCACCTCCTTCCAATATGTAAAACAGCATGGGCTACACAGCAGATATATCATTGATGAAGTCCTAACGCCAAACAGCTAGTTGGAAACAGCATGAGATGGACAATTAACATTTCTTCCTGATTTATGCTTACCTACAGCAATAACCTTCCAGTTGTGGCTCTCAAGTTCAGAAAATAGATCTTCATCAACTCTGGAAGTAGCATAAAAACAAGAACTCGTTCTGCTCCACTCTAACATCAACTCATTTAGTAAGTGATTCCCAGTTGGAGCAGGTAGTGATATATATCCAAAGGAGTTCAAGTCTGCTGTCATTTCAAGAAAGCCTGACTGATAAAAGCAACAGAGAAGCCCCGTGTAAGCGTATACTACCTTACGGAATGATGTAAAGCATTCACAAAACAATGCCTTCAGAAGAACGGGAATGTATGCCGCAAGCCAGCAATACCAGTTTTTTTCATTTCATATGGGAGGGTACAGATACTAGCGCAGTAAACTGAGGGTTATAAAATGTTTGGCCACAAATATTGCAAGTTTTAACCGCACAGCAGGATTTAGCAGAAGAAAACTTTGACAGACATCAAGAGTGATCAGTGCAACGGGAGCATCTGGAAATAAATCTAGCTGGATATATTGGTTCATCTGAAGTGATCATGCAAACACTTCTGTTTTAAGTATACTCAGCTCTGTATAGCCCTCATCGCGAATCATAAACAGTACAGTACAAGTATAACTGGGATGAATCAAACACAGTAACTTGAAAAAAAAAAGGTTCAGAAGGGGGTAGAGACAGATGTACCACAGTAGTTGGCATTTCCTCCGTATGGCAAATTGCCTGAAACAAAAGGAGCAAGAAGATGCAGTCAGTGGACTACAAGGTACTGGTATATCATAATAATTCATCTCAGAGCGCACGCGGTGAAGAGCCGGACTCATACCACGCCCAGATTGGAGTGGCGCAGCCGCCGCAGCAGCGCCTCCGCCCCGGGACGCAGCGTGGGCACCGGCGCGGCCTCCTGCGCCCCTGCACCGACGGGATCGAGGAGGAGGGACGCATCCAGCACCAGCCGCACAGGTCGCTCCATGGCCATGGCTGCGGGGTTCGGGTCTCTCTCTTCAGCTTTGGGTGTTGGGGCCGGACTTGGAGGAAGGAGAAGCTCCTGAGCGGTGGGGCCACGTGTGAGGAGGGCCAGGTGGGTCTTCCGGGCGCGTGGCAGACAGGTGGCGGGTCCTGGCGAAATGCGGAAAGCACCTTCTGCTTTTATTTTTTTTATTTTCATTCTTTAATAAGGGTGATAGTGGCTACTGGCTGGTGTTGCAGGGAATCCGGTGCACTGTGTCGAGGAAAACGGACGTACCGCGTACGTCCTCATTCTTTTTAAAAATATATATAAACGGCGGGCATTTCAACAAATCTGACAAACACCGATACAAATAAATATTAAAGACCCAAACAAAAAATAAATTTTACACCATTGTCCCTAAAGTCTTTCTATCTCCATCTTTCTTTGTCACCCTCATCATTGAAGAAATTGTCGTGAAAATGGAGCGAATGCAAAGACCACGTCATAGACTTCAGCAAAAATACATGCCACAAGATGCTATAGGAACTGCAGTAGAAATCTACTGCAAGATGCATGACAAGGCACATGCTTGAAGAATGTCGGCGAGGTTACTAAAGATCTATCGTAAAAAAAACCGACGCGAAGGGAGAAGAACAACCATCTTAGGCTAGAAGAAGAGAGGCACTCTTCCTTTTCAAAAGTCTTTGATGGCAGACTTTTCGGCTTCATTTGCAATATGAGGAGCACTCAAACATCATCCTCGATCAAGTACTCCACATATGCATATTCTTTCTAAAACCAAACTCCCACAGATGAAACGCAGGGAGGTGAGGCCAGCGTGTAGAACATAAGGGCATCTTCAACGCGGACCTCTAAATCGCACGCACCCGTCCGGACCAAGCGGAACAAACGTGATTCGCGACCCAAAAACTACTTTGATTACATCAAAGATTGCAGGCATCGAGCTAGGAACTTCTTTGACAACGGAAGACACTTTAGGTCCACTATGACATGGTCTTCGCCACCCTCTTGAACCTGCATATCGAACGTTGGGTTTTACATTTCTAAAGTAGAACACACGCCACACAAAGCAAGCAGTACACAACCGCCTTCTCCCCTAAGAAAAGCCTAGGGTTCCTTTGCATCCCGCCGGGCACCGCCGCCGGTCCGCGTGTATCCGGTGACCTTAGGGCCATTGCGGCGCGGTGGATCCCGGCCCTTGCCCGCGGGAGGGCTTTGTTATTTTCAGATGTTTCCTCCAGTTTCGTTAAGCTTTGTTTCCTATTCAGAAAGACGAGATGGTGGCGGTTTCCTAAAGATGGAATAAGGTTCGCCCCGCCTAGCCTCCGTCTTGGTGGTGTGTCGATCTAGCATCGTCGGTGGGCATGTGGATGCGTGTCTCCGACGAATCTGTCCTTAGTGGATTTGCTCGGATCTGGCCGTAGTTCGTTTACGTTCGTGTGTCTTTAGGTTAGATCCTTCCGATCTACGCTACTCTTCATCGGCAGTGATTGTTGTTCTGCTACGCTAGCCCTATGGGGTCTTAGCACGACAACTTCTCAACTGTCTATTACAACAAGTTTTGCACGGCTCCGGTGAGGGAGGGGCGATGACAGCGGCGCGCCTTCGGCACACTTAGGTGCTTGTAGTCATGGCTATGTGGTCTACGGATCTGGATGTAATTTTTATTATTTCTGACGTTCGTTACTGCCATGATTGAAGATGAATAGATTGACTTTTTCTCAGAAAAAATAGAGCACGCGCCATGAAAAGCTAATTGCGACCAAGTGTTCTAGATCTTGAGTGGGACAAAATGTTCAGTAGGCCGCTAATTAGAAAAAGAAGAATATTGAATGGGAAATACATGAAGGCATATTTTGCCTGCTAATTAGAAAAAGAAGAATATTGGACTCCTTTTCTTTTCCAGCCTAAATAATTTAATTGCCGCTAATCAACAAATTATCCAAGGGTAATATCATCCTAAATTGTCTAGGATTATGCGCCTTGATCATCATGCCCTTTATCGAGGGAAGGAGGGAAATAGATTAAGACATATTTTGCCCGCCATAGAGAAAAAGAAGAATATTGGACTTGTTTATGGGAGGCAAGCTGAACATAGATACGTAATGCGGTATGCACTGGTCCATGAGAAGCAGGGTCTGATCTGAGTGTGGATTTTTGGAGGCCGAACTCCAGTGAGCTCGGTATTTTGAAAAAAAAACGTATTCAAAAGTTTCAAAAAAATCTAAAAAAAATACCATGAAAACTTATATGTATTCTGCAAGAAGGTGTTAATTTTGTCGAAAAATGTTGTGATTTGTAGGCTGTACAAAAATAACAAATTTCTGGCCCGATAACAAAAATAAAAGGCCCATTAAAAATGCATATTTGTCTTTTTCCTGTACTCCACATGTAAACGTATAATACTGTGAAATTTTGCATATACATAGTATACATGTGCATGTGTGTTCAAAAAATAAATTTGGAATTTTTCACGCTCTAAAAAAATAAAAATTGAAAACGAGCTCACTGGAGCTCGGCCTCCGTTGGCATTTTTCCGGGTCTGATCTTCCCTTTTATTTCCTCTTTGAGTTATCAACCAATGGTATTACTAACGGGGAAGAGACACAAATCTATACGTCTGGTTGCCCCGATCGTTGCACGTATAAAGTGTTCAAGTCCTCAAGGCCATATATATAAGCGCACAAACCCGGGACATCAGATTCACCAAAGAAGCCAAACCTAGCAAGGGCCAGACAAGATGGCACGCGGACGCGGGTTCACGGGCTCCGACGCGCTGACGGCGCTCACCCACCGCCTCGCCGACCAGTTGTCGGTCACCAGGAAACGCTTTGTGATTTCAGGTGGGAGTGGGGTAAATGCTTTGTGATTTGTGAATGTCACGTGTCATTCATCAGGATGGGTCTCACCTGCTAATCCGTGAGACCTGGTCTTATAGAATTTTTTTCCCAGCAACGTCGCCTTCTCGCCGCTCTCTATCTACTCGGCTCTATCCCTGGTGGCCGCCGGGGCCCGCGGCGGCACCCTGGACGAGCTCCTCGCCGTCCTCGGCGCGAGCTCCCGCGACGAACTCGCCGCGAACGGCCGCTTCGTGGTGGAGCACGCGCTCGCCGACCGGTCGCCGTCGGGTGGGCCACGCGTCGCGTTCGCGTCCGGCGTGTGGCACGACGCGGGGCGGGCGCTGGAGCCGGCCTACAGGGAGGCCGTCGTCGCCTCCTACTTGGCCGAGATACGCGCCGTCGACTTCCGCAACAAGGTCAGTGTCTATGTCTCATCACGTCATATATAGTTTGTATCCATGAATCCATCCATGGAGATTGACTGATTGCTGTCGATCGGTGCAGGCGGAGGAGTCGAGGGAAGAGATCAACAAGTGGGTCGCGGCGGCCACGGGCAAGCTCATCGACTCGATCCTCCCCCCGGAGTCGGTGAGCGAGGACACGGCTGTGGTGCTCGCCAACGCCATCTACTTCAAGGGCAAGTGGGAGACGCCATTCAAGAAGAAGAACACCAAGGTGGAGCGGTTCTACCTCCTGGACGGGACCGCCGTCGACGCGCCCATGATGCGCACCGGGCGGAGCCAGTACGTCGAGGAGCACGACGGCTTCAAGGTGCTCCGGCTGCCGTACAGGTCCCAGGACCCCGGCGCCTCCAAGAAGCGGCCACGCTCACGCCAAAGCGGCACCTCATCCAGAGACAATCCTGCACCAATGCCGCGGTACTCCATGTGCGTCTTCCTGCCGGACGCGCGCGACGGCCTGTGGGACCTCGTCGGCAAGATCGCGTCCAGCCCGAGCTTCCTGCGCGACCACCTGCCGGAATATGAGGTCGATGTCGACGAGTTCCGCCTGCCCAAGTTCAAGGTCTCCTTCTACGGCAAGCTGTCCGGTGTGCTTCGGGACATGGGACTCGTGGCCGGCGTTCAAGGCCGACAAGGCTGACCTGACTGACATGGCGCCCGACGTCGAGGATGCCTCGGGGGAGCTAATAAAGCGGCTGGTGCTCAAAGACGTTTTCCACAGGGCGGTGGTCGAGGTGAACGAGGAAGGCACCGAGGCGGCCGCCGTCACCGTCTGAGAGGAGGAAGATGAATCGGCCTGTCAGCCCGTCGATTTCATCGCCGACCATCTGTTTGCCTTCTTTGTGATCGAGGAGGTGTCCGGTGCCGTCGTCTTCGCCGGCCATGTGCTTGATCCTACAAAACACCAAGACACATTATACGACGTGGATTAGAAACTCGACTATATTTTGTATCTCCAATAGCCACCCGCCAACTAATGACTCGAGCTTGTGAATTTTTATTTTTATTTTTATTTTGCGAAGATTGGGAGTTTAAACTGGATTCTCTATTCAAAGAGAGAAATGAGTAGGCTGATTTGGACTATTACTATTCATTGCTCCGAACCCCGATTTTTATCCGACGAGCAGAAATCACTCGAGGCCAAATCAAATGGCTAGAATCGCATCAAGCTTGAGATCGAACGGCCCAAAGTCTCTGAGACATGAGAGGATATCATATGAGCATGATAACTTAGAGTGTCTGTTGCGCACCCAGTCGTGTCAAAGGTGGACACAATTTCTTTTAATACAGTATATACCATCGAAGTTGCTCACATACACGAGCATATATACACTCATCCCTATAAGGCTATAATCAAACACACACATACACTACCTTCAATTGAGCACCTCTGAGAGAATGACCAGCACAACAGCTTAAGATTGATAAAGTCATCAAACGTATAAGCTATGGTAGAACGTATAGAGATTGAGGAATCGCACTCTCCCCTGGGGGTGCGTGGCTTCTCATTATATAGCATCGGTATTACATATACATGGTATATATGAAAGGGTAAGCTACAAACGTATATAACCTGGATTCTAACACCCTCCCTCAATCTTAACCTGTGTCAAGAAGGTTGAGATTGCGCCGACAAACTTCAAACAAAGGAAGTGGCAATGGCTTAGTGAAAATGTCCGCAAGTTGATCTTTAGATGAGATGAACTTGATTTGTAGTAGCTTTTGTGCAACTCGTTCCCTCACAAAATGAAAGTCAACTTCGATATGCTTCGTCCTTGCATGGAAGACAGGATTGGATGAAAGATATGTGGCTCCAATGTTATCTCACCATAGAGCTGGAGGTATGTCTTGAGGAATACCCAACTCTCGCAGTAAAGATTGTACCCAAATAAGTTCGGCCGTAGCATTAGCAACAGCTTTGTACTCAGCTTCTGTGCTACTCCGTGAAACGGTGGCTTGCTTGCGAGCATTCCAGGCGATCAAATTTGAACCAAAGAACACAGCATATCCCCCCGTAGATCGGCGATCATCAGGACATCCTGCCCAGTCTGCATCAGAGAAGGCAGACAACCCTCTAGAGGTGGTAGGCCGAAGATGTAAACCGAAGGAGGCAGTGAGACGAACATAACACATAATGCGTTTGACTGCAAACCAATGCGTGTGTACTGGCAGACACGGTTAACCGCAAAAGCAAGGTCCGGTCGAGTAATGGTAAGATACTGTAGTCCTCCAACAATACTGCGATACTTTGTAGCGTCATCAGAAGAGAGAAGCACACCAACATCAGCAGACAGCTTCTCAGTCACAGTCATGGGTGTGGTGACAGGCTTACATTTCAACATACCCGCACGCCGAAGGAGGTCCATAGAATATTTCTTCTGAGTGAGAGAGAGACCAGCAGCAGTATTAGTCACTTCTAAGCCCAAAAAATAGTGAAGAGGACCAAGATCCTTAACAGCAAAGTCATGTCGAAGACTTAGTATGAGCTTGTCGGTGGCAGTAGACGAAGAACTGATGAGAATAATATCATCAACATAGACCATGTTGGAAATATGCCCTAGAGGCAATAATAAATTAGTTATTATTGTATATATTTCATTGTTCATGATAATCGTTTATTATCCATGCTAGAATTGTATTGATAGGAAACTCAGATACATGTGTGGATACATAGACAACACCATGTCCCTAGTAAGCCTCTAGTTGACTAGCTCGTTGATCAATAGATGGTTACGGTTTCCTGACCATGGACATTGGATGTCGTTGATAACGGGATCACATCATTAGGAGAATGATGTGATGGACAAGACCCAATCCTAAGCCTAGCACAAAGATCGTGTAGTTCGTATGCTAAAGCTTTTCTAATGTCAAGTATCATTTCCTTAGACCATGAGATTGTGCAACTCCCGGATACCGTAGGAATGCTTTGGGTGTACCAAACGTCACAACGTAACTGGGTGGCTATAAAGGTTCACTACAGGTATCTCTGAAAGTGTCTGTTGGGTTGGCACGAATTGAGACCGGGATTTCTCACTCCGTGTAAACGGAGAGGTATCTCTGGGCCCACTCGGTAGGACATCATCATAATGTGCACAATGTGATCAAGGAGTTGATCACGGGATGATGTGTTACGGAACGAGTAAAGAGACTTACTGTTGGGTAACGTAGCAGAAATTCAAAATTTTCCTACGTGTCACCAAGATCTATCTATGGAGAAACCAGCAACGAGGGGAAGGAGAGTGCATCTACATACCCTTGTAGATCGCTAAGCGGAAGCGTTCAAGAGAACGGGGTTGATGGAGTCGTACTCGTCGTGATTCAGATCACCGATGATCCTAGTGCCGAACAGACGGCACCTTCGCGTTCAACACACGTATAGCCCGGTGACGTCTCCCACGCCTTGATCCAGCAAGGGGAGAGGGAGAGGTTGAGGAAGACTCCATCCAGCAGCAGCACAACGGCGTGGTGGTGATGGAGGAGCGTGGTAGTCCTGCAGGGCTTCGCCAAGCACCTACGGGAGAGGAGGAGGTGTCACGGGAGGGAGGAGGCGCCAGGGCTTCAGGTATGGATGCCCTCCCTCCCCTCCACTATATATAGGGGAAAGGGAGAGGGGGAAGGCGCAGCCTTGCCCCTTCCTCCAAGGAAGGGGTGCGGCCAAGAGAGGGGGAGGAGTCCATCCTCCCCAAGGCACCTCGGAGGTGCCTTCCCCTTTGAGGACTCTTCCCTCCCCAAGTTTCCTTGGCGCATGGGCCTCTTGGGGCTGGTGCCCTTGGCCCATGTAGGCCAAGGCGCACCCCCTACAGCCCATGTGCCCCCCGGGGCAGGTGGCCCCACCCGGTGGGCCCCCGGGACCCTTCCGGTGGTCCCGGTACAATACCGATGACCCCGAAACTTGTCCCGATGGCCGAAACAGGACTTCCTATATATAAATCTTTACCTCCGGACCATTCCGGAACTCCTCGTGACGTCCGAGATCTCATCCGGGACTCCGAACAACATTCGGTAACCACATACAAACTTCCTTTATAACCCTAGCGTCATCGAACCTTAAGTGTGTAGACCCTACGGGTTCGGGAACCATGCAGACATGACCGAGACGTTCTCTGGTCAATAACCAACAGCGGGATCTGGATACCCATGTTGGCTCCCACATGTTCCACGATGATCTCATCGGATGAACCACGATGTCAAGGACTCAATCGATCCCGTATACAATTCCCTTTGTCTAGCGGTATTATACTTGCCCGAGATTCGATCGTCGGTATACCGATACCTTGTTCAATCTCATTACCGGCAAGTCTCTTTACTCGTTCCGTAACACATCATCCCGTGATCAACCCCTTGGTCACATTGTGCACATTATGATGATGTCCTACCGAGTGGGCCCAGAGATACCTCTCCGTTTACACGGAGTGACAAATCCCAGTCTCGATTCGTGCCAACCCAACAGACACTTTCGGAGATACCTGTAATGCACCTTTATAGCCACCCAGTTACGTTGTGACGTTTGGTACACCCAAAGCATTCCTACGGTATCTGGGAGTTGCACAATCTCATGGTCTAAGGAAAAGATACTTGACTTTAGAAAAGCTTTAGCATACGAGCTACACGATCTTTGTGCTAGGCTTAGGATTGGGTCTTGTCCATCACATCATTCTCCTAATGATGTGATCCCGTTATCAATGACATCCAATGTCCATGGTCAGGAAACCGTAACCATCTATTGATCAACGAGCTAGTCAACTAGAGGCTTACTAGGGACATATTGTGGTCTATGTATTCACACGTGTATTACGATTTCCGGATAATACAGTTATAGCATGAATAAAAGACTATTATCATGAACAAAGAAATATAATAATAACCAATTTATTATTGCCTCTAGGGCATATTTCCAACAGTCTCCCACTTGCACTAGAGTCAATAATCCAGTTCACATCGCTATGTGACTAACACTCAAGGTCACATCCCCATGTGACTAACACCCAAAGAGTTTACTAGAGTCAATAATCTAGTTCACATTACCATGTGATTAACACTCGATGAGTTCTGGGTTTGATCATGTTATGCTTGTGAGAGATGTTATAGTCAACGGGTCTGAATCTTTCAGATCCGTATGTACTTCGCAAATCTCTATGTCATCTTGTAGATGCAGCTACTACGCTACATTTGGAGCTATTCCAAAATAAATGTTCTACTATACGAATCCAGTTTACTACTCATAATAATCTGGATTAGTGTCAAAGTTTGCATCGGCGTAACCCTTTACGACGAACTCTTTTACCACCTCCATAATCGAGAAAATTCCTTAGTCCACTAGTTACTAAGGATAACTTTGACTGCTGTCCTGTGATCCATTCTTAGATCACTCTTGTACCCCTTAACTGACTCATGGCAAGGCACATTTCAGGTGCGGTACACAGCATAGCATACTGTAGAGCCTATGTCTTAAGCATAGGGGACGACCTTCGTCCTTTCTCTCTATTCTGCCGTGGTCGAGCTTTAAGTCTTAACTTCATACCTTATAACTCAGGCAAGAACTTCTTCTTTGACTGATCCATCTTGAACACCTTCAAGATCATGTCAAGGTATGTGCTCATTTGAAAGTATTATTAAGCATTTTGATCTATCCTTATAGATCTTGATGCTCAATGTTCAAGTAGCTTAATCCAGGTTTTCTATTGAAAAACATCTTTCAAATAACCCTATATGCTTTCTAGAAATTCTACGTCATTTCTGATCAACAATATGTCAACAACATATACTCATCAGAAATTCTATAGTGCTCCCACTCACTTCTTTGGAAATACAAGTTTCTCACAAACTTTGTATACACCCAAAACTTTGATCATCTTATCAAAGCATACATTCCAACTCCGAGATGCTTACTCCAGTCCTTAGAAGGATTACTGGAGCTTTGCATACTTATTAGCATCTTTCAGGATTGACAAAACCTTCCGGTTGTATCACATACAACCTTTCCTCAAGAAAATCGTCGAGGAAACAATGTTTTGATATCCTATCTGCAAGATTTCATAAATAATGCAGTAATCGCTAATATAATTCCAACAGACTCTTAGCATCGCTACGAGTGAGAAAGTCTCACCGTAGTCAACTCCTTGATCTTGTCGGAAAACATCTTAACGACAAGTCGAGCTTTCTTAATGGTGATACTTACCATCATTGTCCGTCTTCCTTTTAAAATCCATCTGTACTCAACAACCTTACGACCATCAAGTAGTTCTTCCAAAGTCTACACTTTGTTTTCATACATGGATCCTCTCTCGGATTTTATGGCCTCGAGCCATTTATCGGAATCCGGGCCCACCATCGCTTCTCCATAGCTCGCAGGTTCATTATTGTCTAGCAACATGACTTCCAAGACATGATTACTGTACCACTCTGAAGTAGTACGCGTCCTTGTCGTCCTACGAGGTACGGTAGTGACTTGATCCGAAGTTTCATGATCACTATCATAAGCTTCCATTTCAATTGGTGTAGGTGCCACAGGAACAACTTCCTGTGCCCTGCCACACACTAGTTTGAAGAGACGGTTCAATAACCTCATCAAGTCTCCACCATCCTCCCACTCAATTCTTTCGAGAGAAACTTTTCCTCGAGAAAGGACCCGATTCTAGAAACAATCCCTAATTGCTTTCGGATCTGAGACAGGAGGTATACCCAACTGCTTTGGGTGTCCTATGAAGATGCATTTATCCGCTTTGGGTTCGAGCTTATCAACCTGAAACTTTTCCACATAAGCGTCGCAGCCCCAAACTTTTAAGAAATGACAGCTTAGGTTTCTCTAAACCATAGTTCATACGGTGTCATCTCATCGGAATTACGTGGTGCCCTATTTAAAGTGAATGTGGTTTTCTTTAATGCCTAACCCATAAACTATCATGGTAATTCGATAAGAGACATCATGGTATGCATCATATCCAATAGGGTGCAGTTATGATGTTCGGACACACCATCACACTATGGTGTTCCAGGCTGTATTAGTTGTGAAACAATTTCCACAATGTCTTAATTCTGTGCCAAACTCGTAATTCAGATATTCATCTCTATGATCATATCATAGATATTTTATCCTCTTGTCACGACGATCTTTCAACTTCACCCTGAAATTACTTGAACCTTTCAATAATTCAGACTCGTGATTCATCAAGTAAATATACTCAACATCTACTCAAATCATCTGTGAAGTAAGAACATAACGATATTCACTGCATGCCTCAGCACTCATTGGACTGCACACATCAAAATGTGTTACTTCCAACAAGTTGCTATCTTGTTCCATCTTACTGAAACCGAGGCTTTTCAGTCATCTTGCCCATGTGGTATGATTTGCATATCTCAAGTGATTCAAAAACAAGTGAGTCTAAACGATCCATCTGCATGGAGTTTCTTCATGCGTATACACCAATAGACATGGTTCGCATTTCTCAAACTTTTCAAAAATGAGTGAGTCCAAAGATCCATCAACATGGAGCTTCTTCATGCGTTTTATACCATTATGACTTACATGGCAGTGCCACAAGTAAGTGGTACTATCATTACTATCTTATATCTTTTGGCATGAAAATGTGTATCACTACGATCGAGATTCAATAAACCATTCCTTTAGGTGCAAGATCATTGAAGGTATTATTCAAATAAATAGAGTAACCATTATTCTCTTTAAATGAATAACCGTATTGCGATAGACATAATCCAATCATGTCTATGCTCAACGCAAACACACGATGACAGTTATTCAGGTTTAATAATAATCTTGATGGTAGAGGGAGCGTGCGATGTTTAATCACATCAAACTTGGAAACACTTCCAACACATATCGTCAGCTCACCTTTAGCTAGTCTCCGTTTATTCCGTAGCTCTTTTATTTCGAGTTACTAACACTTAGCAACTGCACCGGTATCTAAATACCCTGGTGCTACTAGGAGTACTAGTAAAGTACACATTAACATAATGTATATCCAATATACTTCTATCGACCTTGCCAGCCTTCTCATCTACCAAGTATCTAGGGTAATGCTGCTCCAGTGGCTGTTCCCTTATTACAGAAGCACTTAGTCTCGGGTTTGGGTTCAACCTTGGGTTTCTTCACTAGAGCAGCAGCTGATTTGCCGTTTCATGAAGTATCCCTTCTTGCCCTTGCCCTTCTTGAAACTAGTGGTTTCACCAACCATCAACAATTGATGCTCCTTCTTGATTTCTACTTTCGCGATGTCAAACATCGTGAATACCTCAAGGATCATCATATCTATCCCTGATATGTTATAGTTCATCACGAAGCTCTAGCAGCTTGGTGGCAATTACTTTTTGGAGAAACATCACCATCTCATCTGGAAGATCAACTCCCACTTGATTCAAGTGATTGTTGCACTCAGACAATCTGAGCACAAGCTCAACGATTGAGCTTTTCTCCCTGAGTTTGCAGGCTAAGAAAATCGTTGAAGGTCTTATACCTCTTGACGTGGGCACGAGCCTGAAATCCTAATTTCAGCCCTCGAAACATCTCATATGTTCCGCGATGTTTCAAAAAACATCTTTGGTGCCTCTACTTAAGCCATTTAACTGAACTATCACGTAGTTATCAAAACGTGTATGTCCGATGTTCGCAACATCCACAGACGACGTTTGGGGTTCAGCACACTGAGCGGTGCATTAAGGACATAAGCTTTCTACTGTCCGCATAATCACTACTATCAACTTTCAACTATATTTTCTCTAGGAACATATCTAAAAAGTGGAACTAAAGCGCGAGCTTACGACATAATTTGCAAAGATCTTTTGACTATGTTCAGGATAATTAAGTTCATCTTATGAACTCCCACTCAGATAGACATCCCTCTGGTCATCTAAGTGATTACATGATCCGAGTCAACTAGGCCGTGTCCGATCATCACGTGAGACGGACTAGTCATCATCGGTGAACATATTCATGTTGATCGTATCTACTATACGACTCATGCTCGACCTTTCGGTCTCCGTGTTCCGAGGCCATGTCTGTACATGCTAGGCTCGTCAAGTTAACCCTAAGTGTATTGCATGTGTAAATCTGTCTTACACCCGTTGTATGTGAATGTAAGGATCTATCACACCCGATCATCACGTGGTGCTTCGAAACGACGAACTGTAGCAACGGTGCACAGTTAGGGGAGAACACTTCTTGAAATTGTTGTAAGGGATCATCTTATTTACTACCGTCGTTCTAAGTAAACAAGATGCATAAACATAATAAACATCACATGCAATTATATAGTAGTGACATGATATGGCCAATATCATATAGCTCCATTGATCTCCATCTTCGGGGCTCCATGATCATCATCGTCACCGGCATGACACCATGATCTCCATCATCGTGTCTTCATGAAGTTGTCACGCCAACGACTACTTCTACTTCTATGGCTAACGCGCTTAGCAATAAAGTAAAGTAATTTACATGGCGTTCTTCAATGACACGCAGGTCATACAATAAATAAAGACAACTCCTATGGCTCCTGCCGGTTGTCATACTCATCGACATGCAAGTCGTGATTCCTATTACAAGAACATGATCAATCTCATACATCACATATCATTCATCACATTCTTCTTGGCCATATCACATCACATAGCATACCCTGCAAAAACAAGTTAGACGTCCTCTAATTGTTGTTTGCATGTTTTACGTGGCTGCTATGGGTTTCTAGCAAGAATGTTTCTCACCTACGCAAAACCACAACGTGATATGCCAATTGCTATTTACCCTTCATAAGGACCCTTTTCATCGAATCTGTTCCAACTAAAGTGGGAGAGACTGGCACCCGCTAGCCACCTTATGCACCAAGTGCATGTCAGTCGGTGGAACCTGTCTCACGTAAGAGTACGTGTAAGGTCGGTCCGGGCCGCTTCATCCCACAATACCGTCGAAACAAGATTAGACTAGTAACGGTAAGCATATTGAACAAAATCAACGCCCACAACTACTTTGTGTTCTACTCGTGCAAAGAATCTACGCAATAGACCTAGCTTTGATACCACTGTTGGGTAACGTAGCAGAAATTCAAAATTTTCCTACGTGTCACCAAGATCTATCTATGGAGAAACCAGCAACGAGGGGAAGGAGAGTGCATCTACATACCCTTGTAGATCGCTAAGCGGAAGCGTTCAAGAGAACGGGGTTGATGGAGTCGTACTCGTCGTGATTCAGATCACCGATGATCCTAGTGCCAAACAGACGGCACCTCCGCGTTCAACACACGTACAGCCCGGTGACGTCTCCCACGCCTTGATCCAGCAAGGAGAGAGGGAGAGGTTGAGGAAGACTCCATCCAGCAGCAGCACAACGGCGTGGTGGTGATGGAGAAGCGTGGTAGTCCTGCAGGGCTTCGCCAAGCACCTACGGGAGAGGAGGAGGTGTCACGGGAGGGAGGGAGGCGCCAGGGCTTCAGGTATGGATGCCCTCCCTCCCCTCCACTATATATAGGGGCAAGGGATAGGGGGAAGGCGCAGCCTTGCCCCTTCCTCCAAGGAAGGGGTGCGGCCAAGAGGGGCGGAGGAGTCCATCCTCCCCAAGGCACCTCGGAGGTGCCTTCCCCTTGAGGACTCTTCCCTCCCCAAGTTTCCTTGGCGCATGGGCCTCTTGGGGCTGGTGCCTTGGCCCATGTAGGCCAAGGCGCACCCCCTACAGCCCATGTGGCCCCCCGGGGCAGGTGGCCCCACCCGGTGGGCCCCCGGGACCCTTCCGGTGGTCCCGGTACAATACCGATGACCCCGAAACTTGTCCCGATGGCCGAAACAGGACTTCCTATATATAAATCTTTACCTCCGGACCATTCCGGAACTCCTCGTGACGTCCGAGGTCTCATCCGGGACTCCGAACAACATTCGGTAACCACATACAAACTTCCTTTATAACCCTAGCGTCATCGAACCTTAAGTGTGTAGACCCTACGGGTTCAGGAACCATGCAGACATGACCGAGACGTTCTCCGGTCAATAACCAACAGCGGGATCTGGATACCCATGTTGGCTCCCACATGTTCCACGGTGATCTCATCGGATGAACCACGATGTCAAGGACTCAATCGATCCCGTATACAATTCCCTTTGTCTAGCGGTATTATACTTGCCCGAGATTCGATCGTCGGTATACCGATACCTTGTTCAATCTCGTTACCGGCAAGTCTCTTTACTCGTTCCGTAACACATCATCCCGTGATCAACCCCTTGGTCACATTGTGCACATTATGATGATGTCCTACCGAGTGGGCCCAGAGATACCTCTTCGTTTACACGGAGTGACAAATCCCAGTCTCGATTCGTGCCAACCCAACAGACACTTTTGGAGATACCTGTAATGCACCTTTATAGCCACCCAATTACGTTGTGACATTTGGTACACCCAAAGCATTCCTACGGTATCCGGGAGTTGCACAATCTCATGGTCTAAGGAAAAGATACTTGACTTTAGAAAAGCTTTAGCATACGAACTACATGATCTTTGTGCTAGGCTTAGGATTGGGTCTTGTCCATCACATCATTCTCCTAATGATGTGATCCCGTTATCAATGACATCCAATGTCCATGGTCAGGAAACCGTAACCATCTATTGATCAACGAGCTAGTCAACTAGAGGCTTACTAGGGACATATTGTGGTCTATGTATTCACACGTGTATTATGATTTCCGGATAATACAGTTATAGCATGAATAAAAGACCATTATCATGAACAAAGAAATATAATAATAACCAATTTATTATTGCCTCTAGGGCATATTTCCAACACTTACCGGTAACGAGATTGAACAAGGTATCGGGATACCGACGATCGAATCTCGGGCAAGTATCGTACCGCTGGACAAAGGGAATTGAATACGGGATTGATTGAATCCTCGACATCGTGGTTTATCCAATGAGATCATCGTGGATCATGTGGGAGCCAACATGGGTATCCAGATCCCGCTGTTGGTTATTGACCGGAGAGTTGTCTCGGCCATGTCTGCATGAGAGCCCGTAGGGTCTACACATTTAAGGTTCGATGACGCTAGGGTTATAGGGAAAGTATGTACGCGGTTACCGAATGTTGTTCGGAGTCCCGTATGAGATCCCGGACGTCATGAGGAGTTCCGGAATGGTCCGGAGGTAAAGATTGATATATATAGGAAGTATGGTTTTGGCCACCGGAAGTGTTCCGGGCATCACCGGTAGTGTACCGGGACCATCGGAGGGGTCCGGGGGTCCACCGGGAGGGGCCACCAGCCCCGGAGGCATACATGGGCCAAGTGTGAGAAGGGACCAGCCCCTAAGTGGGCTGGGGCGCCTCCCCACCAAGGCCCATGCGCCTAAGGGGAAGAGGGGGCAAACTCTAAGGGCAGATGGGCCCTAAGGCCCATGCCTGGTGCGCCTCCCTCTCCCCCTCCACTTGGCCGCCACCCCAGATGGGGATTGGGGCTGCCGCCTCCCCTAGGGTGGAAACCCTAGGTGGGGGCGCAGCCCTCCCTCTCCCCCTATATATAGTGGAGGCAAAGGGGCAGCCCAACACATGAAGTTCCTCCCCTGTTGGCGCAGCCCTACCCCTCTTCCTCCTCGTCTCTCGTAGTGCTTGGCGAAGCCCTGCTGGAGTCCCGCGCTCCTCCACCACCACCACGCCATCGTGCTGCTGCTGGATGGAGTCTTCCCCAACCTCTCCTTCTCCCCTTGCTGGATCAAGACATAGGAGACGTCACCGGGCTGTACGTGTGTTGAACACGGAGGTGTCGTCCGTTCGGCACTAGGATCATCGGTGATTTGGATCACGACGAGTACGACTTCATCAACCCCGTTCACTTGAACGCTTCCGCTTAGCGATCTACAAGGGTATGTAGATGCACTCTCCTTCCCCTTGTTGCTAGATTACTCCATAGATTGATCTTGGTGATGCATAGAAAATTTTGAATTTTTGCTACGTTCCCCAATAGTGGCATCATGAGCTAGGTCTATGCGTAGTTTCTATGCACGAGTAGAACACAAAGCAGTTGTGGGCGTCGATTTTGTTAATTTACTTGCCGTTACTAGTCTTATCTTAATTCGGCGGCATCGTGGGATGAAGCGGCCCGGACCGACCTTACACGTACTCTTACGTGAGACTGGTTCCACCGACTGACATGCACTAGTTGCATAAGGTGGCTAGCGGGTGTCTGTCTCTCCCACTTTAGTCGGATCAGATTCGATGAAAAGGGTCCTTATGAAGGGTAAATAGAAATTGGCATATCACGTTGTGGTTTTCGCGTAGGTAAGAAACGTTCTTGCTAGAAACCTATAGCAGTCATGTAAAAACTTGCAACAACAATTAGAGGACGTCTAACTTGTTTTTGCAGCATATGCCTTGTGATGTGATATGGCCAAAAGGATGTGATGAATGATATATGTGATGTATGAGATTGATCATGTTCTTGTAATAGGAATCACGACTTGCATGTCGATGAGTATGACAACCGACAGGAGCCATAGGAGTTGTCTTACTTTATTTATGACCTGCATGTCAACATAAACGTCATGTAATTACTTTACTTTATTGCTAAAGCGTTAGCCATAGTAGTAGAAGTAATAGATGACGAGACAACTTCAAGAAGACACGATGATGGAGATCATGATGATGGAGATCATGGTGTCATGCCGGTGACAACGATGATCATGGAGCCCCGAAGATGGAGATCAAAAGGAGCAAAATGATATTGGCCATATCATGTCACTATTTGATTGCATGTCATGTTTATCATGTTTTACATCTTATTTTGTTAGAACGACGGTAGCTTAAATAAGATGATCCCTCACTAAAATTTCAAGAAAAGTGTTCCCCCTAACTGTGCACCATTGCGAAGGTTCGTCGTTTCGAAGCACCACGTGATGATCGAGTGTGATAGATTTTAACGTTCGAATACAACGGGTGTAAGCCAGATTTACACACGCAATACACTTAGGTTGACTTGATGAGCCTAGCATGTACAGACATGGCCTCAGAACATGGAAGACCGAAAGGTCGAGCATGAGTCGTATAGAAGATACGATCAACATGAAGATGTTCACCGATGTTGACTAGTCTGTCTCACGTGATGATCGGACACGACCTAGTTGACTCGGATCATGTTTCACTTAGATGATTAGAGGGATGTCTATCTGAGTGGGAGTTCATTAGATGAACTCAATTATCATGAACATAGTCTGAATTGTCTTCGCAAATATGTTGTAGATAAATAGCTCACGTTGTAGCTCCCTGTTTCAATATGTTCCTAGAGAAAGATTAAGTTGAAAGATATTGTAAGCAATGATGCGGACTAGGTCCGTAGTCCGAGGAGTGTCCTCACTGCTACACAGAAGGCTTACGTCTTTGATGCACTGCTCAATGTGCAAACCCCTACAACGTCGTCTGTGGATGTTGTGAACACCTGACAGACACATCCTGATGACTACTTGATAGTTTAGTGCACCATGCTTTACGGCTTAGAATCGGGATTCCAATGATGTTTTGAACGCCATAGAACATATGAGATGTTCCAAGAGCTGAAATTGGGATTTCAGGCTCATGCCCGTGTTGAGAGGTGTGAGACCTCTGACAAATTCTTTTGCCAACAAGATGGAGGAGAATAGCTCAGCTAGTGAGCATGTGCTCAGAATGTCTGGGTGCTACAATCACTTAAATCAAGTGGGAGTTAAACTTCCAAATAAGATAGTGATTGATAGAGTTCTCTAGACACTATCACTAAGCTACTAGATCTCGTGATGAACTATGACATGCAAGGGATGGAGTTGATCCCGGAGCTATTCGCGGTGCTTAAGGCCGCAAAAGGTAGAAATCAAGCAGGAGCATCAAGTGTTGATGGTTTAACAAGACCACTGGTTTCAAGAAGGGCAAGGACTAGAAGGGAAACTTCATATGGATGGCAAACCAGTTGCCGCTCAAGTGAAGGAACCCGAGGTTGAACCCAAACCCGAGACTAAGTGCTTCTATTGTAAGGGGAACGGTCACTGGTAGCAGAATTACCCCAAATGCATGGTAGATAAGAAGGCTGGAAATTTCAACAAAGTATATACGTGTTATTAATGTGTACCTCACTAGTACTCCTGGTAGCACCTGGGTATTGGATACCGGTTCAGTTACTATTATTGGTGACTTGAAGCAAAAGCTACGACTAAACGGAGACTGGCTGAGGGCGAGGTGACGATGTGTGTTGGAAGTGTTTCCAAAGTTGATGAGATCACCATCGCACGCTCCATCTGCCTTCGGGATTAGTGTTGAACCTAGATAAATGTTATCAGGTGTTTGCGCTGAGCATGAATATGATTTGATCATGTTCATTGCAATATGGTCATTCATTTAAGTTAGAGAATAATGGTTATTCTGTTTACATGAATGATACCTTTCATGGTCATGCACCCTATGTGAATGGTTCATTGAATCTCGATCGTGGTGATACACATGTTCACGCCAAAAGATGTAGAGTTAATAATGATAGTACCATTTTCTTGTGGCACTGCCGCTTAGGTCATATTGGCGTAAGATGCATGAAGAAACTCCATATTGATGGATGTTTGGAGTCACTTGATTTTGAATGCTTGACACACGCGAGCCATGCCTCATGGGCAGGATGACTAAGACCCCGTTTTCAGGTACAATGAAACGGGCAAGTGACTTGTTGGAAATCATACATGCTGATCCAATGAGAATTGAAGCGTGCGGTGGATATCGCTATTTTCTCATCTTCACTGACGATTTGAGTAGATATAGGTATATTTACTTAATGAAGCACAAGTCTGAAACATTTGAAAAGTTCAAGCGATTTCAGAGTGAAGTTAAGAATCATCATAACAAAGAAGATCATGTTCCTACGATCTAATCAAAAGGGGATTTTCTGAGTTATGAGTTTGGCAATCACTCAAGACATTGTGGAATTGTTTCACAGTTGAAGCCACCTGGAACACCACAAGGTAATGGTGTGCCCGGACGTCGTAATCGAACCCTATGAGATATGGTGCGATCTATGATGTCTCTTACCAATCTACTATTTTCATTTTGAGGTTATGCGTTAGAGATAGCTGCATTCACTTTAGATAGGACACCATCTAAGTCCGTTGAGACGACGTCGTAAGAATATGGTTTGGCAAGAAACCAAAGTTGTCGTTTCTTAATGTTTGGGGCTGCGATGCTTAAGGCTTTAGCCGGAGAAGCTCGAACCCAAAGCGGACAAACACATCTTCATAGGATACCCAAGGGTGACAGTTGGGTATACCTTCTATCTCAGATCCGAGGGCAAATTGTTTGTTGCTAAGAACGGGTCCTTTCTCGAGAAGGAGTTTCTCTCGAAAGAATTGAGTGGGAGGAAGATAGAACTTGATGAGGTTGTCGAACCTTTACTTCAACCAGAGAGTGACGCAACACAGAAAGATGTTTTCTGTGGTGCCTACGTCTGTTGAATAGGAAGTTAATGATAGTGATCATGAAGCTTCAGATCAAGTTGCTATCGAACCTCGTAGGTCGACAAGGATATGTACTACTCCTAAGTGGTACGGTAATCCTGTCTTAGATATCATGTTGTTAGACAACAATGAACCTACGATCTATGGAGAAGTGATGGTGGGCCTGTATTCTGACAAATGGTTAGAAGCCATGAAATCCGAGATAGGATCCATATATCAGAACAAAGTATGGAATTTGGTGGACTTGCCCGATGACCGGCAAGCCATAGAGATAAATGGATCTTTAAGAAGAAGACGAACGTGGGCGGTAATGTTACCGTCTATGAAGCTCGACTTGTGGGAAAGAATCTTTTCAAAAGTTCAAAGAGTTGACTACGATGAGAATTTCTCACCCGTAGCGATGCTTAAGTCCGTCGGAATCATGATAGCATTAGCTGTATTTTTCGATTATGAAATCTTACAGATGGATGTCAAAACAAGTTTTCTTACCAGTTTTCGTAAGAAAAGTTGTATGTGATGCAATAAAAGGTTTTGTCGATCCTAAGGATGCTAAAAGGTATGCTGGCTCCAGCAATCCTTCTATGGACTAGAGCAAGCATCTCGGAATCAGAATATATGTTTTGATGGAGTAATCAAAGCTTTTAGGTTTATACAATGTTTGCTCGAAACTTGTATTTACAAGAAAGTGAGTGGGAGCACTAAAACATTTCTGATAAGTATATGTGGATGACATATTGTTGATCCGAAATAATGTAGAATTTCTGGAAAGCATAAACGGTTGTTTGAAGAGTGTTTTTTAAAGGAAGACCTGGATAAAGCTACTTACATATTGGGCATCAAGATCTATAGAGATAGATCAAGACGCCTAATGGTACTTTCAAAGAATGCACACCTTGACATGTTTTTGAAGGAGTTCAAAATAGGTCAGTCAAAGAAGGGGTTCTTACCTGAGTTGTAAGGTGTGAAGTTGAGTAAGACTCAAAGCTTGACCACGGCAGAAGAAAGAGAACGGACGAAGGTCATCCCCTATGCTTTTGTCATAGGCTCTATACGATATGCCATGCTGAAGTACCGCACCTGATGTGTGCCTTGCCACATGTCTGGCAAGATGGTACAAAGGTGATCTAGGAGTAGATCACCAGATAGCGGTCAAAATTATCCTTAGAGGAATAAGGAAATGTTTCTAGGTTATGGAGGTGATAAAGAGTTCGACGTAAAGAGTTATGTCGATGCAAGCTTAACACCTGTCCAGATAGCTCTGAGTAGAGATACCGAATACATATAACGGAGCAACAATTTCGAATAGCTCCAAGTAGAACGTGGTAGCAGCATCTACGATATGACATAAAGTTTTGCGAAATACATAGGGATCTGAATATGGCAAGACCCGTTGACTACAACCTCTCTCACAAGCATAACATGATCAAACCCAAAACTCTTTGAGTGTTTATCACATAGTGATGTGAACTAGATCATTGAGTCTAGTAGACTCTTGGATGTTGGTCACATGGCGATGTGACTGTGAGTGTTAATTCACATGGCGATGTGAACTAGATTATTGACTCTAGTGCAAGTGGGAGACTGTTGGAAATATGCCCTAGAGGCAATAATAAATTAGTTATTATTGTATATATTTCATTGTTCATGATAATCGTTTATTATCCATGCTAGAATTGTATTGATAGGAAACTCAGATACATGTGTGGATATATAGACAACACCATGTCCCTAGTAAGCCTCTAGTTGACTAGCTCGTTGATCAATAGATGGTTACGGTTTCCTGACCATGGACATTGGATGTCGTTGATAACGGGATCACATCATTAGGAGAATGATGTGATGGACAAGACCCAATCCTAAGCCTAGAACAAAGATCGTGTAGTTCGTATGCTAAAGCTTTTCTAATGTCAAGTATCATTTCCTTAGACCATGAGATTGTGCAACTCCCGGATACCGTAGGAATGCTTTGGGTGTATCAAACGTCACAACGTAACTGGGTGGCTATAAAGGTTCACTACAGGTATCTCCGAAAGTGTCCGTTGGGTTGGCACGAATCGAGACCGGGATTTGTCACTCCGTGTAAACGGAGAGGTATCTCTAGGCCCACTCGGTAGGACATCATCATAATGTGCACAATGTGATCAAGGAGTTGATCACAGGATGATGTGTTACGAAATGAGTAAAGAGACTTGCCGGTAACGAGATTGAACAAGGTATCGGGATACCGATGATCGAATCTCGGGCAAGTATCGTACCGCTGGACAAAGGTAATTGAATACGGGATTGATTAAATCCTCGACATTGTGGTTCATCCGATGAGATCATCGTGGATCATGTGGGAGCCAACATGGGTATCCAGATCCCGCTGTTGGTTATTGATCGGAGAGTTGTCTCGGCCATGTCTGCATGACTCCCAAGCCCGTAGGGTCTACACACTTAAGGTTCGATGACGCTAGGGTTATAGGGAAAGTATGTACACGGTTACCGAATGTTGTTCGGAGTCCCGGATGAGATCCCGGACGTCACGAGGAGTTCCAGAATGATCCGGAGGTAAGATTGATATATATGAAGTATGGTTTTGGCCACCGGAATTGTTCCGGGCATCACCGGTAGTGTACCGGGACCACCTGAGGGGTCCGGGGGTCCACGGGGAGGGGCCACCTGAAGGAAATATGCCCTAGAGGCAATAATAAAGTTATTATTTATTTCCTTATTTCATGATAAATGTTTATTATTCATGCTAGAATTGTATTAACCGGAAACATAATACATGTGTGAATACATAGACAAACAGAGTGTCACTAATATGCCTCTACTTGACTAGCTCGTTAATCAAAGATGGTCATGTTTCCTAACCATGGACAAAGAGTTGTTATTTGATTAACGGGATCACATCATTAGGTGAATGATCTGATTGACATGACCCATTCCATTAGCTTAGCACCCGATCGTTTAGTATGTTGCTATTGCTTTCTTCATGACTTATACATGTTCCTATGACTATGAGATTATGCAACTCCCGTTTGCCGGAGGAACACTTTGTGTGCTACCAAACGTCACAACGTAACTGGGTGATTATAAAGGAGCTCTACAGGTGTCTCCAAAGGTACATGTTGGGTTGGCGTATTTCGAGATTAGGATTTTTCACTCCGAATGTCGGAGAGGTATCTCTGGGCCCTCTTGGTAATGCACATCACTTAAGCCTTGCAAGCATTGCAACTAATGAGTTAGTTGCGGGATGATGTATTACGGAACGAGTAAAGAGACTTGCCGGTAACGAGATTGAACTAGGTATTGGATACCGATGATCGAATCTCGGGCAAGTAACATACCGATGACAAAGGGAACAACGTATGTTGTTATGCGGTCTGACCGATAAAGATCTTCGTAGAATATGTAGGAGCCAATATGGGCATCCAGGTCCCGCTATTGGTTATTGACCGGAGACGTGTCTCGGTCATGTCTACATTGTTCTCGAACCGTAGGGTCCGCACGCTTAAGGTTTTGATGACAGTTATATTATGAGTTTATGAGTTTTGATGTACGAAGGAGTTCGGAGTCCCGGATGAGATCGGGGACATGACGAGGAGTCTCGAAATGGTCGAGACGTAAAGATCGATATATTGGATGACTATATTCGGACATCGGAAAAGTTCCGAGTGATTCGGGTATTTTTCGGAGTACCGGGTAGTTACGGGAGAAGCAATGGGCCTTGATGGGCTTTAGTGGGAAGAGGAGAAAGGGCCAAGGGACTGCTGCGCCCCCCCTCCCCTCTAGTCCGAATTGGACTAGGGAAAAGGGGGCCAGCCACCTTTCCTTCTCCTCCACTTCCTTCTCCCTTCCTCCCCTCTTGGTGGACTCCTACTAGGACTTGGAGTCCTAGTAGGACTCCACATCCTGGCCGCACCAAGCCTTGGCCGGCCTCCTCCTCCATCCTTTATATACTGAGGCAAGGGGCACCCCATGGACACACAAGTTGATCTTCGTGATCGTTCCTTAGCCGTGTGCGGTGCCCCCCTCCACCATATTCCACCTCGGTCATATTGTAGCGGTGCTTAGGCGAAGCCCTGCGACGGTAGAACATCAAGATCATCACCACGCCGTCGTGCTGACGGAACTCCTCCCCGACGCTTTGCTGGATCGGAGCCCGGGGATCGTCATCGAGCTGAACGTGTGCCAAGAACTCGGAGGTGCCGGAGTAACGGTGCTTGGATCGGTCGAACTGTGAAGACGTACGACTACATCAACCACGTTGTGCTAACGCTTCCATTGTCGATCTACAAGGGTACGTAGATCACACTCTCCCATCTTGTTGCTATACATCACCATGATCTTGTGTGTGCGTAGGAATTTTTTTGAAATTACTACGTTCCCCAGCAGTGGCATCCGAGCCTAGGTTTTATGTGTTGATGTTATATGCATGAGTAGAACACAAGTGAGTTGTGGGCGATATAAGTCATACTGCTTACCAGCATGTCATACTTTGGTTCGGCGGTATTGTTGGATGAAGCAGCCCGGACCGACATTACGCGTACGCTTACGTGAGACCGGTTCTCCCGACGTGCTTTGCACATAGGTGGCTTGCGGGTGACAGTTTCTCCAACTTTAGTTGAACCGACTGTGGCTACGCCCGGTCCTTGTGAAGGTTAAAACAGCACCAACTTGAAAAACTATCGTTGTGGTTTTGATGCGTAGGTAAGATTGGTTCTTGCTTAAGCCCGTAGCAGCCACGTAAAACTTGCAACAACAAAGTAGAGGACGTCTAACTTGTTTTTGCAGGGCATGTTGTGATGTGATATGGTCAAAACGTGATGAGATATAAGTTGTTGTATGAGATGATCATGTTTTGTTAAAGTTATCGGCAACTTGCAAAAGCCTTATAGTTGTCTCTATATTGCATAAGATGCAAGCGCCAAATAATTGCTTTACTTTATCGCTATGCGATAGCAATAGTTGCAAGAGCAATAGTTGGCGAGACGACCGTGTGACGACACATTCATATAGATCAAGATGATGGAGATCATGGTGTCATGCCGGTGACGATAGAGATCATGACAGTACTTTGGAGATGGAGATCAAAGGCGCAAGATGATGATGGCCATATCATGTCACATATTTTGATTGCATATGATGTTTATCTTTTATACATCTTATTTTGCTTAGTTTGACGGTAGCATTTTAAGATGATGTCTCACTAATTATCAAGAAGTGTTCTCCCTGAGTATGCACTGTTGCCAAAGTTCGTCGTGCCCAGACACCACATGATGATCGGGTGTGATAAGCTCTACGTCCATCTACAACGGGTGCAAGCCAGTTTTGCACACGCGGAATACTCAGGTTAAACTTGACGAGCCTAGCATATGCAGATATGGCCTCGGAACACGGAGACCGAAAGGTCGAGCGTGAATCATATAGTAGATATGATCAACATAGTGATGTTCACCATTGAAAACTACTCCACCTCACGTGATGATCGGTTATGGTTTAGTTGATATGGATCACGTAATCACTTAGAAGATTAGAGGGATGTCTATCTAAGTGGGAGTTCTTAAGTAATATGATTAATTGAACTTAAATTTATCATGAACTTAGTCCTGGTAGTATTTTGCAAATTATGTTGTAGATCAATAGCTTGCGTTGTTGCTTTCATATGTTTATTTTGATATGTTCCTAGAGAAAAATTGTGTTGAAAGATGTTAGTAGCAATGATGCGGATTGGATCCGTGATCTGAGATTTATCCTCATTGCTGCACAGAAGAATTATGTCCTTGATGCACCGCTAGGTGACAGACCTATTGCAGGAGCAGATGCAGACGTTATGAACGTTTGGCTAGCTCAATATGATGACTACTTGATAGTTTAGTGCACCATGCTTAACGGCTTAGAATCGGGACTTCAAAGACGTTTTGAACGTCATGGACCATATGAGATGTTCCAGGAATTGAAGTTAATATTTCAAGCAAATACCCGAGTTGAGAGATATGAAGTCTCCAAAAAGTTCTATAGCTAAAAGATGGAGGAGAATCGCTCAACTAGTGAGCATGTGCTCAGATTGTCTGGGTACTACAATCGCTTGAATCAAGTGGGAGTTAATCTTCTAGATAAAATAATGATTGACAGAATTCTCTAGTCACCATCACCAAGTTAGTAGAACTTCGTGATGAACTATAATATGCAAGGGATGACTAAAGTGATTCCCAAGCTCTTCGTGATGTTGAAATCGACGAAGGTAGAAATCAAGAAAGAGCATCAAGTGTTGATGGTAGACAAGACCACTAGTTTCAATAAAAGGGCAAAGGGAAGAAGGGGAACTTCAAGAAGAACGGCAAGCAAGTTGCTGCTCAAGTGAAGAAGCCCAAGTTTGGTCCTAAGCCTGAGACTAAGTGTTTCTACTGCAAAGGGACTGGTCACTGGAAGCGGAACTACCCCAAGTGATTGGTAGATAAGAAGGATGGCAAAGTGAACATAAGTATATTTGATATACATGTTATTGATGTGTACTTTACTAGTGTTTATAGAAACCCCTCAGTATTTGATACTAGTTCAGTTGCTAAGATTAATAACTCGAAACGGGAGTTGCCGAATAAATAGAGACTAGTTAAGGGTGAAGTGATGATGTGTGTTGGAAGTGGTTCCAAGATTGATATGATCATCATCGCACACTCCCCTATACTTTCGGGATTAGTGTTGAACCTAAATAAGTGTTATTTGGTTTTTGCGTTGAGGATGAATATGATTTGATCATGTTTATTACAATACGATTATTCATTAAAGTCAGAGAATAATTGTTGTTCTGTTTACATGAATAAAACCTTCGATGGTCATACACCCAATGAAACAAGTTCATTGGATCTCGATCGTAGTGATACGCATATTCATAATATTGAAACCAAAAGATGCAAAGTTAATAATGATAGTGCAACTTATTTGTAGCACTGCCGTTTAGGTCATATTGGTGTAAAGCGCATGAAGAAACTCCATGCTGATGGGATTTTGGAATCACTTGATTATGAATCACTTGATGCTTGCGAACCATGCCTCATGGGCAAGATGACTAAGACTCCGTTCTCCAGAGCGAGCAACTGACTTATTGGAAATAATACATACTGATGTATGCGGTCCGATGAGTGTTAAGGCTCACGGCAAGTATCGTTATTTTCTGAACTTCACAGATGATTTGAGCAGATATGGGTATATCTACTTGATGAAACATAAGTCTGAAACATTTGAAAAGTTTAAAGAATTTCAGAGTGAAGTGGAAAATCATCGTGACAAGAAAATAAAGTTTCTACGATCTGATCGCGGAGACAAATATTTGAGTTACGAGTTTGGTCTTCAATTAAAACAATGTGGAATAGTTTCACAAACTCATGCCACATGGAACACCACAACATAATGGTGTGTCCGAACGTCATAACCGTACTTTATTGGATATAGTGCAATCTATGATGTCTCTTACCGATCTACCACTATCGTTTTGGGGTTATGCATTAGAGATAGCTGCATTCACATTAAATAGGGCACCATCTAAATCCGTTGAGACGACACCGTGTGAACTATGGTTTGGCAAGAAACCTAAGCTGTCATTTCTTAAAGTTTGGGGTTGCGATGCTTATATGAAAAAGTTTCATCTTGATAAGCTCAAACTCAAATCGGAGAAGTGCGTCTTCATAGGATATCCAAAGGAAACTATTGGATACACCTTCTATCACAGATCCGAAGGCAAGACTTTTGTTGCTAAATTCGGAAAATTTCTGGAGAAGGAGTTTCTCTCGAAAGAAGTGAGTGGGAGGAAAGTAGAACTTGACGAGGTAACTGTACCTGCTCCCTTATTGGAAAGTAGTACATCACAGAAAACTATTTCTGTGACACCTACACTAGTTAGTGAGGAAGCTAATGATGATGATCATGAAACTTCATAACAAGATACTACTGAACCTCGTAGATCAACCAGAGTAAAATCCGTGCCAGAGTGGTACGGTAATCCTGTTCTGGAAGTCATGCTACTAGATCATGATGAACCTACGAACTATGAAGAAGCGATGGTGAGCCCAGATTCCGCAAAGTGGCTTGAAGCCATGAAATTTGAGATATGATCCATGTATGAGAATAAAGTATGGACTTTGGTTGACTTGCCCGATGATCGGCAAGCCATAGAAAATAAATGGATCTTCAAGAGGAAGACGGACGCTGATAGTAGTGTTACTATCTACAAAGCTAGAATTGTCGCAAAAGGTTTTCAACAAGTTCAAGGTGTTGACTACGATGAGATTTTCTCACTCGTATCTATGCTTAAGTCTGTCCGAATCATGTTAGCAATTGCCGCATTTTATGAAATCTGGCAAATGGATAAACAAAACTGCATTCCTTAGTGGATTTACTCAAGAAGAGTTGTATACGATGCAACTAGAAGGTTTTGTCGATCCTAAAGGTGTTAACTAAATATGCAAGCTCCAGCGATCCATCTATGGACTGGTGCAAGAATCTCGGAGTTGGAATATACGCTTTGATAAGTTGATCAAAGCATATAGTTTTATACAGACTTGCGGTGAAGCCTGTATTTACAAGAAAGTGAGTGGGAGCACTACAGCATTTCTGATAAGTATATGTGAATGACATATTGTTGATCGGAAATAATGTAGAATTATTCTGCAAAGCATAAATGAGTGTTTGAAAGGAGTTTTTCAAAGAAAGACCTCGGTGAAGCTGCTTACATATTGAGTATCAAGATCTATAGAGATAGATCAAGACACTTGATAAGTTTTTTCAATGAGTACATACCTTGACAAGATTTTGAAGTAGTTCAAAATGGAACAGTCAAAGAAAAGGTTTCTTGCCTGTGTTACAAGGTGTGAAGTTGAGTAAGACTCAAAGCGACCACGGCAGAAGATAGAAAGAGAATGAAAGTCATTCCCTATGCCTCAGTCATAGGTTCTATAAAGTATGCCATGCTGTATACCAGATCTATTGTATGCCCTACCACTGAGTTTGGCAAGGGAGTACGATAGTGATCTAGGAGTAGATCACTGGACAGCGGTCAAAATTATCCTTAGTGGAATAAGGATATGTTTCTCGATTATGGAAGTGAAAAAAAAGGTTCGTCATAAAGGGTTACGCCGATGCAAATTTTTGACACTAATCTAGATGACTCTAAGTCTCGGTCTAGATATATATTGAAAGTGGGAGCAATTAGCTAGAGTAGCTCCATGCAGAGCATTGTTGACATAGAAATTTGCAAAATACATGCAGATCTGAATATGGCAGACCCGTTGACTAAGATTCTCTCACAAGCAAAACATGATCACACCTTAGTACTCCTTGGGTGTTAATCACATAGCGATGTGAACTAGATTACTGAATCTAGTAAACCCTTTGGGTGTTGGTCACATGGCGATGTGAACTATGGGTGTTAATCACATGATGATGTGAACTATCGATGTTAATCACATGGTGATGTGATCTAGATTATTGACTCTAGTGCAAGTGGGAGACTGAAGGAAATATGCCCTAGAGGCAATAATAAAGTTATTATTTATTTCCTTATTTCATGATAAATGTTTATTATTCATGCTAGAATTGTATTAACCGGAAACATAATACATGTGTGAATACATAGACAAACAGAGTGTCACTAGTATGCCTCTACTTGACTAGCTTGTTAATCAAAGATGGTTATGTTTCCTAACCATGGACAAAGAGTTATTATTTGATTAACGGGATCACATCATTAGGTGAATGATCTGATTGACATGACCCATTCCATTAGCTTAGCACCCGATCGTTTAGTATGTTGCTATTGCTTTCTTCATGACTTATACATGTTCCTATGACTATGAGATTATGCAACTCCCGTTTGCCGGAGGAACACTTTATGTGCTACCAAACGTCACAACGTAACTGGATGATTATAAAGGAGCTCTACAGGTGTCTCCAAAGGTACATGTTGGGTTGGCGTATTTCGAGATTAGGATTTGTCACTCCGAATGTCGGAGAGGTATCTCTAGGCCCTCTCGGTAAAGCACATCACTTAAGCCTTGCAAGCATTGCAACTAATGAGTTAGTTGCGGGATGATGTATTACGGAACGAGTAAAGAGACTTGCCGGTAACGAGATTGAACTAGGTATTGGATACCGACGATCGAATCTCGGGCAAGTAACATACCGATGACAAAGGGAACAACGTATGTTGTTATGCGGTCTGACCGATAAAGATCTTCGTAGAATATGTAGGAGCCAATATGGGCATCCAGGTCCCGCTATTGGTTATTGACCGGAGATGTGTCTCGGTCATGTCTATATTGTTCTCGAACCGTAGGGTCCGCACGCTTAAGGTTTTGATGACAGTTATATTATGAGTTTATGAGTTTTGATGTACCGAAGGAGTTCGGAGTCCCGGATGAGATCGGGGACATGACGAGGAGTCTCGAAATGGTCGAGATGTAAAGATCGATATATTGGATGACTATATTCGGACATCGGAAAGGTTCCGAGTGATTCGGGTATTTTTTGGAGTACCGGGTAGTTACGGGAGAAGCAATGGGCCTTGATGGGCTTTAGTGGGAAGAGGAGAAAGGGCCAAGGGGCTGCTGCGCCCCCCCTCCCCTCTAGTCCGAATTGGACTAGGGAAAAGGGGGCCGGCCACCTTTCCTTCTCCTCCACTTCTTTCTCCCTTCCTCACTTCTTGGTGGACTCCTACTAGGACTTGGAGTCCTAGTAGGACTCCACATCCTGGCCGCACCAAGCCTTGGCCGGCCTCCTTCTCCTCCATCCTTTATATACTGAGGCAAGGGGCACCCCATGGACACACAAGTTGATCTTCGTGATCGTTCCTTAGCCGTGTGCGGTGCCCCCCTCCACCATATTCCACCTCGGTCATATTGTAGCGGTGCTTAGGCGAAGCCCTGCGACGGTAGAACATCAAGATCGTCACCACGCCGTCGTGCTGACGGAACTCCTCCCCGACGCTTTGCTGGATCAGAGCCCGGGGATCGTCATCGAGCTGAACGTGTGCCAAGAACTCGGAGGTGCCGGAGTAACGGTGCTTGGATCGGTCGAACCGTGAAGACGTACGACTACATCAACCACGTTGTGCTAACGCTTCCGTTGTCGATCTACAAGGGTACGTAGATCACACTCTCCCATCTTGTTGATATACATCACCATGATCTTGCGTGTGCGTAGGAATTTTTTTGAAATTACTACGTTCCCCAGCACCACCAGCCCCGGAGGCATACATGGGTCAAGTGTGAGAAGGGACCAGCCCCTAAGTGGGCTAGGGCGCCTCCCCACCAAGGCCCATGCGCCTAAGGGGAAGAGGGGGCAAACCCTAAGGGCAGATGGGCCCTAAGGCCCATGCCTGGTGCGCCTCCCTCTCCCCCTCCACTTGGCCGCCACCCCAGATGGGGATTGGGGCTGCCGCCACCCCTAGGGTGGAAACCCTAGGTGGGGGCGCAGCCCTCCCTCCCCCTATATATAGTGGAGGCAAAGGGGCAGCCCAACACATGAAGTTCCTCCCCTATTGGCGCAGCCCTGCCCCTCTTCCTTCTCGTCTCTCGTAGTGCTTGGCGAAGCCCTGCTGGAGTCCCGCGCTCCTCCACCACCACCACGCCGTCGTGCTGCTGCTGGATGGAGTCTTCCCCAACCTCTCCTTCTCCCCTTGCTGGATCAAGACATAGGAGACGTCACCGGGCTGTACGTGTGTTGAACGCGGAGGTGCCATCCGTTCGGCACTAGGATCATCGGTGATTTGGATCACGATGAGTATGACTTCATCAACCCCGTTCACTTGAACGCTTCCGCTTAGCGATCTACAAGGGTATGTAGATGCACTCTCCTTCCCCTCGTTGCTAGATTACTCCATAGATTGATCTTGGTGATGCATAGAAAATTTTGAATTTCTGCTACGTTCCCCAACAGACCAAAAGGTACATCATGAGCCCAGGGTGCTGCAAAAGAAACAGAGATGTGTCTATAGTAGAGGGAACAAATCCATGTGACCGAAGGGCAGAACC
>NC_041388.1:518965897-518972748 GCF_002162155.2 Triticum dicoccoides
GGGTTGTTTGAGACCATAGATTGCTTTGATGAGCTGACAAAGATGATGTGGATGATCTGGATCAACAAAACCAGGAGGTTATCGCATATAAACCTCTTCCTCTAAGACACCATGGAGGAATGCATTCTGTATGTCCAACTGTCGAAGGGACCAACCGCGGGTAACTGCCAATGAAAGAAGAAGACGAATAGTGGTTGGCTTAATGACAGGACTGAAAGTGTCTTCGTAATCAAGCCCATATCGTTGCTTAAACCCTTTTGCAACTAGTCGCACTTTATAGCGTTCAATAGAGCCATCAGCATGCTTTTTTACTTTAAATATCCATTTAGAGTCAATCACATTGACCCCGGAAGGTGGAGGAACAAGTTGCCATGTCCCGTTTCTCTGAAGTGCAAGAAATTCCTGCTCCATGGCAGTTCGCCAATGAGGTATGGTCATTGCTGCTTGAAAATGACGCGGTTCAGATGTCGGGTCAGAGGCTGCCTGCGCCATGCAAGTAGCGAGCCAAGCAACAGTACCATCAGTTCTTTGCTTCTGTTGGAAAATCCCACTTTGACTACGAGTGTGCACTCGACGAGTAACAACGGGAGCCGGCTGCTGAACAGGGGATGGAACCGGTCCAGAAGAGACTGACACAGGTGATGTCACACTAGCATCATGGCTCGGTGCAGACTGACGTTCAGTTGTGGGTGTCGATGGTGCAGAGGAGACCAGCTCAGTCTCATCATGAGCCGAAGTGGAGTGCGGCTCGGTTGCTACCGAGCCAGTGGACTCAAGAGCAGTGCGCGACTCGGCGCGTATCTCGACTGGCTCCAACTCGGCTTGAGTCTCTTGTGCATGGCGCGCATGCATGCTATTGACATGCACATGCATGGGATCCACGTCCGATGCATCACTTGGGGCTGCTTGCCTGTGATCTACGTTAGTAGCTTTCTCATCTCTTGCATCCTTTAGCAGCTCGAAACGCGCACCTCGCCCAGTACCTGCACCATGGTTAGGAAGCAAAATAGGAGAATATGCAGCATCTACAAATTGGTCAGACAAAGGAAGCGACGGTGAAGTAGAACTGGGTGGATTTGGTGACTCAGAAAATTTAGAAAAAGGATAGAGATTCTCATCGAAGATAATGTCACGAGATATATAGACACGATTAGATGGAACATGGAGACACTTATACCCTTTATGAAGAGAACTATACCCAAGAACACACTTTTTTTTGATCGAAACTCGAGTTTGTGACGATTATATGGTCGAAGGTGTGGCCAACATGCACAACCAAAAACCTTGAGGAATGTATAGTCAGGTGTTTCATGGAGTAGACACTCAATGGGTGTTTTCATGTCTAGAACTCGTGTGGGAAGCCTATTGATGAGGAAGCATGCTGTAGAAAAGGCATCGGTCCAAAAGCGAAAAGGTACAGTTGCATGTGCCAAGAGAGTTAGACCAGTTTCTACTATGTGTCGATGCTTACGTTCATCGGAGCCATTCTGCTGATGTGTATGTGGACAGGACACATGATGTGAAATCCCAAGTTTCCCAAAAAACGTGTTGAGGTTGCGATATTCCCCTCCCCAATCTGATTGAACATGGAGGATTTTATGATTAAGTAGACGCTCAATATGAGTTTGGAATTGGAGAAATACATTAAACACATCCGCCTTGCGCTTAAGAAAATAAAGCCAAGTGAAGTGACTGTAAGCATCAAAAAAACTGACATAGTAGTTATGACCACTAACTGAAGTTTGGGCAGGGCCCCATACATCTGAAAACACAATTTCAAGAGGAGCAGTAACTACACGATTAGACAAAGAAAACAGGAGTTGATGACTTTTGCCTTGCCGACAGGCATCACACACGGACTCATCTTTATTATTAGACTCGACTGGAAGTTGATGACGATGAATGACATGACACACAACAGGAGTAGCTGGATGACCAAGGCGCGAGTGCCACTGAGACGGCTTGACACGAACACTGCTGAAGACGCTGGAACCTGATGGTGCATCAAGCGGATAGAGACCATCATGGAAGTGACCTCTAAGAAGAACGTCCCTCGTTGCGCGATCCTTAACAAAGACATCAAAAGGGTGAAACTCAACAAAGACATCTTTGTCATGAGTAAGTCTAGGAACAGATAGGAGATTACGTGTAACATCAGGAACATGGAGAACATTGTGAAGTTGAAGCTCCCTAGATGTACTAGTCGGAAGAGAAGATTGACCAATATGTGTGATGTGCATACCTGACCCATTTGCAGTGCGAATTTGGTCGTGGCCGAGGTAGGGTTCGCGCGAGTGTAGCTTTTCCATCTCATTGGTCATGTGATCTGTAGCTGCTGTATCCATGTACCAGCTTGTGTCAATGGGATAGGAGGGAGTGTGCCCGTGGGAAGAACTACCCGAACCAATAGGACCTTGCGTGGCCATGGCGGCTTGCCTCTCATTGTTGTGTCCGTCGTTGCCTATCCCCAAAAAATCACGCTTAAAGCGTTTGTGGCAGCGAGATGCAACATGCCCCTGAAACCCACAAAGCTGGCATGTGGGACGACCACCATTAGGACGACTACATGTAGGGCACGAGGATCCAACCTTATTGTTATTGGTGTAGTTCTGCTGCTGCTGCAATGGGGCGGGAAGAATTGCCTTGCCACCAGAAGAGGAGGACGAGTTTCCACCTGCATGGTAGGGCTGTCGTGCACCACCACGAGTCACGGCATTAGCCGAGGAGAACCCACCATGGATCTAAACAGAACATCGAGACTCAATGCGTTGCTCGGTCTGGAGAAGTCGAGCATAGAGATCGCGAGGGGGCATCGGAGTGTCGCGTCCTTGGACCACCTCAATCAGAGAGTCGTAATCACCATCCAATCCACCCAGAATAAATCCGGTGAATTCTTCATCGGCGAGGGGTTTCCCGATGGCAGCAAGGGTATCGACTAAGGTTTTAACTTTGTTGAAGTAAACCATGGCTGACAGATCAAGCTTCTTCATATCCTGAAGTTGTCGACGAAGGGCCATCGAGCGCGCCGTGGATTGAGAGGAGAAGCTGCTCTCTAGGGTTGTCTAGGCGTCCTGAGAAGTTGCAGCAAACAGAATCATACCGGCCACCCCCTCTGTCAACGATGATTGGATTGCAGAGAGGATAGCTTGGTCCTGTTGTACCCAGACCGCATGTGCCCTGTTGGGAACCTGGTGTTGTGTGCCATCAGAAGTGGTGGCGATGACGGTCGATGATGGACACGGCAGCGATCCATCGACATAGCCAAGAAGGTTGTGGCTACGGAGGAGAGGAAGAACCTGCGCTCGCCAGTAGAGAAAATTCTCCGCGGACAGCTTGATCGTCAACAGATGGGCGAAGTGGAACGGTGTAGGGGTGGGCACGTCGGTCACCATGGGCAGGCCGACAGGATCGGGCCGGACGGCAGCGGCCGGAGCAACTGAAGAAGCAGGGGGCATTACCCCGGCCATGAAGGAGCCGAGGTTGTTGCCGATGCTGGATGGGCCAGCAGAGGTGCTAGCGATGAGGGCGTTCTGCATGCCGTTGGTGCCGGCGAGGAGAGCGGCGAGGGTAGGAGAGAAAATCCCTCCTGTGGTTGAAGGCGAGGCGGCGGCCATCGAAGCGGCGACGGCGGCGGCCGAAGGAGCAACGGAAGACATGTTGAATCGTAACCTAAGCTGATAGCCTAAGCTGATACCATATAAGCTATGGTAGAACGTATAGAGATTGAGGAATCCCACTCTCCCCTTGGGGTGTGTGGCTTCTCATTATATAGTATCGGTATTACATATACATGGTATATACGAAAGGGTAAGCTACAAACGTATATAACCTGGATTCTAACAAAACGCGTCTCGTAGTCGAGTGAAACGTCTCCTTCCACTTAATGAACATTGCCGGAAAGCTTGAAATAAATCCAAAGAATGCGAGCACCAATGTCAAAGTCTAGAATTTGAAACCTAGTGCATTGGGGATACCACTGTCCTTCTACTAACCTATCGCAAGTTAGACACAAATTGGAGAACATAAAGGGTAAAGGATGTCGATGGGAGTGGGTGATTGGGTGAGTGGGCGACTACCAACCTATGGTTGGGTGCTTGCATTTTCCTGAATTTATTTCATGCCTTTTGGCAATGTGTGTTCAGTGGGAGGAGATATTCCCACCGGCTATGAAGGTGTCTGTGATGACTTCGTCAATCTCGAGATGATATGCCGACTCAATTTCTTAGAGATGCTCATAGGTGTATGATGTGCGTGCGTTTATAAAGATGAATGTATGTACGTATATATAAACGTATGTGTATGTATTATGTTAAAAAAGCAACTATAAATCTTAGAGAATCTTAACCTTCTTTGTTGATTTTAAGAGTATGGAAGGAGTGTCAATTTCACGTTCGAGTGAAAACGGATTGACTTTCACATCTAAATTTCCAGCCTAAAAACATGGCAGCTATATGTGCCAAACCACCGACACAAAAGGTCAACCCAATTAACCTAAAATCTGTTATGTGAAGAGTTCCTCTTGTTTTCTTCCCTAATCCTAGATGGTTAGGATAAACTCTCCCCTCTAGACTTTATCTACGAGTTCGTGGATTTGCCTTCCCTCCACTTACCGCTTTGGAGCATGGCGACTTATAGTGTCTGTTGCTTACTCAGTTATGCCAAAGATTGACACTGTTTCTTTTAATACAATACAATCGAAGTCGCCTACATACACGAGCATATATACACCTATATATATACACACACACACGTATGCCTTACCCTTACTGAGCGCCTCCACTTCAAGAAAATGATCGGCACATCATCTTAAGATTGACAAAATCATCAAACGCACCTCATAGTCGAGGAAAACATCTCCTTCCATTTAACAAACACCGTCGAAAAGTCTGAAATAATAAATCTAAAAAAATATGAGCACCAATATTAAGTTTAGGACATGAACCCTGATGGACTGGGAATACCGCTGTCCTCCTACCATCCTGTCCTAAGTTGAACACAATTGAAGAACATAAAGAATAAATGATGTCCATGAGAGGGGGTGATTGCTTGGGTAGGCGACTACCAACGTATGGTTGGGCGCTCGCATTTGTTTGAATTTATTTCACGCCTTTTGTCAATGTTTGCTCGGTACCCAAAACCTAAGCTTGGTTGGAGGGAGTGGAAAACTGCCCAATGCGCGAAAGTTAAAACAAAAAACTGCCAGATCTACAAAAAAAGAAAGAAAAAAATACTGCCGAGTGCGCGGTACGGATTAATTTCTTCCTTGGTACACACACGCTAGACTATAGAGTACAGACAGCAGCGGTGCGTTGATCTCACGGGCCGCCGATACACGACGCCAACATGCGCATGCTACCGAACCTCCTGGACCTGGACAGCCCGCGCCCGCCGTCCCGGCCGCCGGACGCCGGGGATAGCTCGCCGGAGAGGTCCTCTGGTGGCGGCCGGTCGTCGTCGTTGCCGAGGCCGAGCTCGTCCGCCCCGGGACGTCGGACGGGGAACCTGCAGCTCTGAGAGTACTGGTAGTGCCCGCTGCCGGCCAAGCTCTCGTGCTCCCGCCCAAGCCCACCCGCCGCGCCGGCGGGGACGGCGAGGCGCCCGTAGCGGTCCGGCGGCCTCGGCCTCCGCCTCCTGATGGCCGAGCAGAAGAAGGGGAAGATGCCCTCCATCGCCGGCCCGGATCAAGCAGTAGATCGACCGAGCCGAGCAGCGGAAGTTCTTGCTAGTTTGCTGGGTCAGTCATCTGCGCGCAGGCAGGTGCTCGACTGCTTGTCTGGTTTCATGGCGAGATTCGAGGAACTGAGGGATGGGACGAACTGGCATCCTCATCACGTTTCTTATAGCGGAAGAGGACAGTGGCGATTTGACTTGCGCATTTGTTAATCTGATGATCAGCATGATTGATGGCAGGCTCTGTCGATGGTTGCAACGACCGTGCTGCGTATGCATGTGACGGACCACGAGACGGGAACAGGAGTTTCACATGGAGATGATGGAGGCATGGAGTGGCACAGCACGATCGATCATCTCTTGATGGCCAGCGAGCGTTCCACAGCTGCTTAACCGACATCAGTTGCGGATTCGCAGGTGACTCGTGCACGTACGCACCTACAGTACGTCACTGCGTGCGAAAATTCTTCTCTTCCCATCGCACCGCCGAGCAATGCTACACCTACGAAAATATTTTTACGTATCTTACGAACGAAATGAGTTGGCAGCCTTCAATTGGATATTAGTGGAGGCTGGGGCCCACCCTGAAAATCAGGGGGAGGGCGTTTGGTTAGAGCAAGTACAATAGAGCTTAGTCAGCGGGCTATAAGGAATAAACTAGTATATTTCTGCTTAGTTGGAGGAAATAGAAGAGGAGAGAGAAGGTAAGCGGGCTCTTCATGAAAAGCCAGCTCTATCACGTGCTCCTAGGCACTTTGTGAGAATGAAAGGTGGGCCACATAATAAAAAAGTAATACACTCTTTTGATCTATTATTGTACATGTTGGCTATAAGATGAGCTATGGATGACATGGCACTGGCTTATAACCGGCGGCTGACTATACTATTAACCATGCTCTTAGGGAAAAGAAGGATTACGTAGGATACGTAACAGCATTACGTAAGTCTAGCATTTTTGCGCACCGCCGGCCGGGGATCACTCAAACTCTTTTTCCTTTTTGGGATGAATGATGTTGACTTTTTTTTAGGATTTAATGATGGTTGAAATGGAGGCCCGTTGCCGCTTCGTGTGTCTTGGTGGACCGGGCCGATAAAGAAAGCGTAATAATCTCGTCGAGCGGGCCGGGGCTAAGCCCCCCTCCTCCCGTGGATCCCCAACCCCACCAAATCCACCGGATTTC
>NC_041388.1:518973117-518983049 GCF_002162155.2 Triticum dicoccoides
GGCAGGCGAGTCCTGCACCTCCTCCGTCCCCGGTTTCTCACCGTCGAGCCATCTCGGAGTGGAGGGCTAGCTCTTGGCGCGTGGATGGCGGGGGAGGAGGGAGATGGAGGCCAGGCGCGCGTCGCCGGAAAATGCGTTGCCCGTCCTGACTTCCCGCGCCGGCGACGCTCGAGCAAGGAAGCGGGAGTGGGCGCCGGCGGCCACTCGGGTAAGACGGAAACTGTTACCACTGACATTTTTTCCAGTCCCATACTTCAGTATAGAAAGGACTAATAATAAACAAAATAAATAGTGGGGAAATAATACTGTAATAGATAATATTTAACCACTTGAAAGCCTACTCCATGAATTCAACCTTTTGTTTGCTTCTCGATTGGTTCTGCTCGGTTGTCACCACCAGGGCAGCTGATTGAACAGATAATGAAATGGAGATTTTTTTTATACATCGGCTGGATATGTTTTATTTGACAGCTAATTTCGATTTAGTACGAAATTTACATGTGATTGGCTTGTCTATCTGTAGATATATAAACCGATTGGACTACATAAACTAAGCCCAGAGCAATGGTTGTTGGATATGAGACTTTCCAATGAAACCATGCTGCATCATATCAGCACATCAATCATTTAATCGTTTCACTAACTCAGCGCAAGATGGACTAAAAATCTCTATAAAAAGGTGTACTACTAAACTACTAATTCCATAGACTGCCTGGCATAACAGGCACTAAGACTGGCATGTAGGCTTCTTCGCCGCCATGGTTAGCACTAGTTAGTAGTTACCAAACAATGGACCGAGATCTGTTTGCCAGTGTTGACTTTAATATATGAGAGTGTCTGATCTCTAACTAACTTCAGCTTGGCTACCTCTACAGCAGTGTCTGGTTTTAGTTTTGTACTGGTAGTATCGAGTGTTCATTTTGAACTTTGCTACTCGAGCTATGCATATTGAGAAGAACTAGAATCAAACTATAATAGACCTTACATCTCTGTAGTTCCATTCTGTTGTCCCCATTTCTATCATGATTGGAGATTTCACGGCCTACTTCTCATTCTAGAGAGATTCTGTTTCTCAAATCTGACCCTTGAATTATTCATCCAGCAACTACAACATCTTACTCACGAGAGACTGCTTGGCCTCCAACAAGATAAAGCCCGCAGTCAACCAAATTGAGATACACCCTTACTTACAGCCCAATTCCCCTGTGAAGTTGCCACACCTTTTTATTATTTTGCGGGGAAAGGGATTTCCTTGCTCAATCAAAGATTACAATCATTCCTACTTTGACTTCAGGTGAGTAATTACCAAGCCAGCACGCAGTGGATTGCTGCGACCGGACTCTCGAAGTGAGAGCATGGCCAGCCTCATTTTGAGTACGAGAAATCTTCGCATTCCTTTTTCCTGATATCAGCTGACTAATTTCCATCACCTAGTTTACATACATAGAGCAGCTCTGGCCTGGACACTTGACAAAATTGATATCCTCTTAAAAATCAATTTCCACCTTGGTTCTGGCCAGACTTGGTGGCCTATGGTCCACACTCCACAGTCAAAATAGGGCATGCGAAATTAGTTTCTGAGTCCAGACAATTAAATACCCAAGAAAAGAGCGCAAAATCAAGGTTAGAAGTGGCGAAAAATCTAGCTGGAGCGATGTATATCAGCCATGCATCTTGTGGCACTAAGAGTGCGCTTATAGGTGTACTGCCCGCTAAAAGGGTTCCTGAATATGCAGTAAAAATGACTTGAAACTTGAAAGCTTGCAGCCTGCGTTCGTAAATTGTCTAATCTAGTGGCCTAAGTCCTAACTAGCCGCCAACTAGTCAGACTGTTTGTTTGGGAGGTGTCTTGAATCGACTTGTCGACTTGAATACCTTGTTCCAGGTACTGTTGCATGAAAAGTTCATACATCCCCTCGTCTAGTAGTGGTTGATTAGTCAAATTTAATGAATCCCCTTGATTAGTAGTGTTGATTAGTCAGATTTAGCCTGTTGGAAGGCGTCTCGACTTGACTTGTCACTTAAAAAGAAAAACTTTCTCGAGACATTGTCAAGATGATGATTTTTTTTTATTCACAGCACCGTATCAAGATGATGCAACTACAGAAGAGGTCAACTTTTAGCCTTATTTTTCAAGTGGGAAAAGAGAGAGATAGCAACCTAATGCATTGATTGATGGGTTTCTTCATTCCCTCATTTTCTCCCAATTGACTTAGCCTGTCGTAGACCCTTATCCTCTTCCCAGGATTCCTTAAACAAGTCTGTGACAAGGGCAAATGTTGATTTTGGTTCCAGGAGTGAGACCATTATGCATGGTGAAGTTGCCTAGAAGTTCAGCTGATCTGGTTTGTGATAGTATGCAACTCACTCCAGGAATCTTCCTATAAGAATAGATTGCCATTTCCTAGAAAAAAGTGGAGTCGGTTGGAAGAAAGGTAACCTCCTCGTATGATTGGTTGACACTTGGTGCAGAATGCAGTTTTTGCCAATCCACATTCTCTTCTTATTCCTAGAAACAATACTAGTAGTCAGGCACACCAATGGAATCAGTTCAAGCGAGGGTGACATGCATGAACCAGTTCTGGTACAAAGGTTGGACCTCGTCACAAGGATAATCAAGTTTAGACACCGTTCACATGGTTGACCGATACTCGAAGTTCATGAATTCCACTTCTATATACATTGCTGCTTTGCAATGACCAGCCTCTTCCCATACCACTTGACATCCCCTTCTCCCGAATCCCAAAGCCTCACACACAGTCCATAAGGCTATTTAGATTGCTTGATTGTGGGAAAGAAGACCCTGCAACAAATGGAGGGGGTGATAGCGGTTGCCATGACAGGAGCGATGTCATCACTCCTAAGCAAGCTCGCGGCCTTGCTGGAGAAGAAGTACAGGCTGTCCAAAGATGCGAAGAAGGAGATCATCTCTTTGAAAGATGAGATGAGCTCTATGAATGCTCTGCTCCTGAAGCTGTCTAGGTTCGACGAGCTCGATGAGCAACAGAAGGACTGGCGTGACAAGGTCCGTGAGCTATCTTATGGTATGGAAGACTGCATCGACATATTCATGAATGATCTTGATAGTGCTGATGCCAAGGATGGGCTTTTGGGTGAACTAAAGAAGCTCAAGGCTCACTACAAGATTGCTAACAGAATTGAAGAACTCAAGGCTCAGGTCTTGGAAGCAAGCGATCGTCACAATAGATATAAGCTTGATGAGCATGTTGGTTCTTCTCGGGGCCCTGAAGCTATTGACCCTCGTGTACAGGCACTCTACACCGAGGCCAGTAGCCTTGTAGGTATAGATCGCCCAAAGGACAAGCTTATCGAGTTGCTGAGGATGGAGGAGAATGCACCACAACTTCATGTGGTATCAGTTGTTGGATTTGGAGGCATGGGCAAGACAACGCTTGCCAAACAAGTTCATGATAAGATCAAAAGCCAATTTGATTGCACAGCCTTTGTATCGGTGTCTCAAAATCCCAGTCTTATCAAGGTATTGCCAGATATACTCTCTGGAGTTTGGGGGCAGGTGCCTTCTTTCCTGAATGAAGAGCGCCAACTGATCGACAAACTTAGGGAAGTTCTCCAAAACAAAAGGTATGCTCCTATGACTAGATCAGCTATAACAAATGATTACTATGTATGAATAGCCACATCGTAATTGGATAACCTCCATAGAATTGACTAGTTAAGTACTATCACTTCTTTATCTGTGCTGGTTCGCAATTACATTTGCATGGCCCCATACTCTGTTGACACTTCAGACATGCCGTTACTTCTCTGACTTATCGAACTACTTGGGCTTGGTCATTTTTGCCTTTCTGTAAAACAAAGTCCACTTAAATCCATGGCATGCTTAGATCCTGAAACCAATAGTTTGTGAATGTTGTAGATCAAGGATATGTATACCCATATGACGTATCCAACTAGACTAAATGTGGGACGTTACCACCAGAGAGCACCACCATATGAGATAGGATTTGTTAGTACACAAAGCAAATTTTAGTTTGGTCTGAGACTTTGAGCACAGAAGGCACTACTTAGAAGTGGAGGCCTAAACTTCACTGTCATTTATGTTTCTAAATTGGAGAAATATAAATTTAAGTCTCAAACTTGTATACAAAGTAACTTCTGATCAGAATTACTCAAGTGGAATTTACAAGTAATCAAGATTCAAACTAAGCTGCAATTAGAAATATTTATTAGAAATTTTGCGAGTCTTTTATCTGTATATTTCTCAATTGAGACCCAAAGTGGTCAGACCCTTCCCTGGACCTGCGCTAGAGGGAACTACCTGCATCGGGCCGCATTTTTTTATTTGTATATTTCTCAATCATGCATGCTGGAAAAATTCTAGTGGTCTTTTTTTTTCTTAACCATGCAGGAGAACTGCACGTATAAAATTCCAGTGGTCTATCCGGGCTCTGCACAGGGTTCTTAGATATATGTGAAGTTAATGATGATACTTTCACTCACATTTGTTTTTTAACAATCTGTAATTACATAAATTTAACTAGCATATGTAAGAGCGATAATACCGTGGTATCCTGCTGTGGTTCTATACTATTAGTGTGACAAATCGTATTTCATATTGTTTGACAGGTACCTCATCGTCATTGATGATATATGGACAATGGAAGCCTGGAACATTATCAAATGTTCTTTGATGGAGAATAATAATGGCAGTAGAGTTATAACAACTACACGTATTGAAGATGTAGCTCAGGCATGTTCTTGTTCACATGGCCATGTTTACAAGCTCAAACCTCTTAATGATCTTGACTCAAGGAGATTATTCCATGGAAGGATTTTCCCCTCTGAAGATGCTTGTCCTGAGAAACTAATGAATGTTTCTGATGAAATTCTAAAGAAATGTCAAGGGGTTCCACTAGCCATACTGACTGTAGCCAGCCTTTTGGCTAATCATAAGGAGGTAAATTCAAAGGATTTCTGGGAAATGATACAAAACTATTTAAGTTTACAGTTGGAAGGAAACCCTGCTTTTCAATGGATGAGACATGTCCTTAATCTTGGATACAGTTATTTATCTCTGGATCTCAAGACCTGCATGCTATATCTTGGTATATTTCCTGAAGATTCTGAAATAAGAAAGGATGATTTGGTTAAGAGATGGGTCGCCGATGGTTTTGTTGGCCTAGAGGAGATGGCAGAAAGTTATTTTAGTGAGCTCATCAATAAAAACATGATCCAAATAGCCAGGTTTGATGACTGTGGGAATGTGCTGTCTTGTCGAGTGCATGATCTAATGCTTGACTTTATCATACTGAAGTCCACAGAAGAAAACTTTATCACTGTAATTAAGGAATCCCCTATTATTCGTGATCCACATACCAGGAAATGCTCCATGGAAGTTCGCCGACTATCCCTCCAAGTCAGAAATTCAGAATGCAATCATGTGGTAGGGAGCATTGCTTTAGCCCAAGTTAGGTCATTTAACTTTTGGGGCCCTGGTCAATGTATGCCTTCTCTCTCGAGGTTTCAACTCGTGCGAGTTCTACATCTTGATGTTTATGATACCAAGGAAGAGCAGTATGATCTATCTTCTATATGCAATTTGTTCCTACTGAGATATTTGAGGATTGGAGGTTTGAAGTGTGAGAAACTCCTAAAACAATTGCAAAAATTGAAACATCTGAAGATATTGGAGATCGTCGGTGGAGAAAATGGTGCATGGCTGGATGTTCGCTACTTACCCTCAATGTTGTGGCATCTCATCATTCCTTCAGATCTGTCTTTGTTTGGTGGGATCGGCAGGATGGAAGCCCTCCGTACTTTGCATGAACTTCGCATCACAGATTTTGGGCTCCTGGATGAATTCAATCTGAGGACAAAAGTTGATCTGAAGACAAATCTGGAGATCCTGAAGGAACTCGGTAATCTGAAGAACTTGAGAGAGCTAAAGCTTCACCTGTCCGGACTCACTAACGCTTTTGAAGACTGTCTACTCCCTTCGCTCTGTAGGCTCAGCAGCCTTCAATCCCTAACCACTAGTGGAGACCACTTAAATGGTGATTGCTTGGCTTATTGGACCCCACCTCCACGCCATCTTTATAGATTGCTCGTGCTGAACTGCCCCTTCTCCATGGTCCCAGATTGGATTGTGCGACTTGAAAATCTCAAAAGCTTGGAGATGCAACTTGTGTCACTGCCGAGGGTTGGTGTTGAGGTTCTCTCCAGTCTGACCTCACTGGTGCACCTTACATTGCGTGTTAGGGATCATGCTCCCGAAGAAGACGTCGTCGTTATCCGTGGTTCAACGTTCCCAAACCTCAAGAATCTTGTCTTCACATATGAAGTGCCTTGCCTGGTGTTCGAGGCAGGGGCTATGCCAAGGCTCGAGGACCTCACTATAGAGTGTTGCGCAGAAGCTGTGCAGCACGCCGATGGTGTTCTTGATGGCATCGAGCACCTGGGAAGTCTCAAGGCATGCAAGGTGAACATTTACAAGCGGGCCGGGCTCTTTAGGCAAAGTTGTTTTCATATGATGGTATGCAGTTCATGTGGAATGGAAGAAAAGGATCCACACATGCAGGGGCAGAGTCTTCAGGCTGCGATCAGGGAGGCGATCAACAAGCACCCGGGTAATCCCAATATCAGCATTATAACTTTTTGATAGTGTGATCAAGTGAAGGAGATGGGAGGAAGCACCCAAGTCAAAAAGGTAGGATAAGAAAATTTCCATACTGTTGTACTTTGTATCCTTTTATTTATGTTTTGTGAAAGCAAAACATTTTTTTTGCGAGTGGAAAACAAAACATATTGCTTTTACATATTTGGCCAATGATAGAACTCCACCATGAAGCATGCCACATGTTTGTAATACATGGTTTTGTGGAGTATATAACCCTCTCCACTCACTAATTCCTGTTGGCATAACTGTTTTTTTAACAATCGTTGGCATAACTGTGATCTATTATGCAGGTGTTTGTTCTTGTGTATCAAATGGTTGCGATGTGAGCAGATGAAAGCTAGGGCCAAGCGATTGGAGTGTTGGGGCTTTACTACAACGCCTCAGTACAAGGAGCAAATGGAAGCTAGGGCCAAGCGATTAGGGTGGCTTATGAGGGAGTTTATGTCCCAATTTGAAATGTCTCCAAAAAAAATGTCCCAATTTGAATGATGAGCCTGTAATTTTTTCCCATGCTAAGTTGATATGGTGTGTTTATTTTGTTTTGAGCTTGTAATCCTTGTAGCTATGACACGCTAATAAACATTGGGTTGTGTGCATTCGCAATATAGAGGCTGGAGGCAATATATATTTTATTTTCTAAAGAAAAAGCACTTTGAAATTAGAAACCGTGCATGTCGCACATTGGATCGACTAACTAATTTAGATATTATGAAATGAAGTTCAATTCTGAAGACATTTATTATATATAATGTGGTTGAAAAATCATCAGATGCACGGTATTCAATACGGTTCAGTTAGAACTTCAGTTGTGTGAGCGAGTGGCGCTCCATGTTTTGTAATAAGTTCATTCAGGTTGCTACACGTTGTGTGAGGGTTTGCCACGTTGGATGGATGGGGCACTTTTTGAACCTTGTAAGAACTTGCTGTTGGTTTCAATGAATTTGGAGCGAGAGCTTATTAATTTGAAAAGGTACAGTATGAGATAGTGTTCGAATTTGCAATTTGTTACCATTCTTAGGTTCACCCATGGATGTTGTCTACAAGCGTCAAACGTCATCACCCACCGCAACTGCGCCTTACTTTACCATAAAGTCCCGAGTCATCTTGCCGAAACACCACGATCACCACACGTCCACACACACCAAGCTCACGCCACTGTAGAGTACCAAAGTCAGCTCACTAAGAATACTTACAGCTACGACTTTTTTTTTTGGCGAGTGAGCTACGAGTTACTCCCTGTTCTTCAAATCTAAAGGCCTTTTAATTACCCTGTCAAAAAGAAAAACCTTCTACTTAATAGTTGGGAAATGTCTTAAAATAAATAGCAACATTGACATGACAAAAAAAACCCTTACCACATGGTGAAATTTCAAATCTGGTTTTGAAACGGCTAAAAGAATAAGGGAAACACTTATGTTCACCCGGTGGATCTATCCGCTTGCGTCAACCGCCTCCTGGCCGTCAGATCTGTTATTGATCAGCCGGCCGGGAGCCAACCTCCGCTACTTCATTTTCATGCAACTTGACACGTGTTTTTAGAAGCGTTTCCACAACCAAACCCCTGTTGCGAGAAAGATTTCTTCAACATGAGTGATGTTGCAAAACTTTCTTTCGCGGGGTTATATACAAAGTGAAGATAAAAAAAATTCCGCAACATTAACTCTGTTGCAGAACAACTTCTATAACAATAACTCTATTGCAAAAGTTCTGCAACATGAACTCTCTTGCAAACATTTGGGCGCAACATCATTCTTGTTGCAAAGCTAGCAGTTTAATCTGACAACCACCCCGCGTTTAATCCGGTGGCTTGTGAGGCGACAAATCTTTTAAAAAGATCCGTTGGATGACACGTAGCGCTCCCCAAAGAATAAATCTAGTACTGATATTGATAAATGAGCCAAATTGTAGGTCTGAGTGGATTTGCCATTTTCTTCAGGTCACATGCTTAATTTGGATTTGATTCTTTTCGACAATTATAATGGGCCAAAATAACGGCCTAACTAGATTTGCCATTTTCTTATAGCTACATGTTCAACTTGGATTTGATTTGTTTTACTAGTCTATACTGGAGTTTATTACTCATTTTTATATTATTTTTTTGCAGTGAACTTGGAGCTTTATTCAAACAAAAGTGTTTGTTGGACAGTCATGCATTTTTAAACTTGTTGTTTTATTTTCCAATTACTTCTTAAATGGAGAAAACGAAAGAGACTACTAAGAATTCTCTTATCCTAGGAAGGGATCTTTTATAACTATCCATCACCGTTTTAGTCTCCAGCACGACCCATTGATAAAACTAGATGATACCCCACGCGTTGAGGTGGGAACACGCGAGAATTGGTTGCAATATATTATTTTGATGAGATTTGGTTGTCTTAAATTTGAATATGAGCCTAAAGATTTTTTTTCAATTTGATTATATATAATTATAAAATAAATATAGTATCTCTCATGCATGTTGAGAGAAATAAAAGTAGTGGAGTTGATGAAGTGGGTGTGTGCATATTGAGGGAATTAGTATATGTTTTCATGCACACATGCTCAAAGAAATAGAAATAGTGGAGCTGATGAGGTGGCATGTGTACATGTTATGATAAATATGGTAGTGAGGATGAACTTTTTTTTGAACACAATACAGACGCAAGCGCTCATATACACGCGCATACACTCACCCCTATGAGCGTACACACGCACACCCTATCCCTATGAGCACCTTTGAAAGACTGAGCCGACATATCATCTTGAAATTTATGAAGTCATCGTAGGCACCTCGTCGTCGACGAGAATGTCTCCTCCCACTGAATGCGCATTGCCGGAAATCCTGAAATAAATCCAGAAATAAATGCGAGCACCAGGACTTGAACCCTGATGGTCTGAGGATACTATAGTCCCTCTAACTATCCAACCACAGAATGAACTTCTTAAATATATAGGATGTGGAGGAAAGTAAGGAAAATAACCGATACTACATGAACAATTTGTCTTTGCCATAGGTATTGTAGCTGGTATTCGTGTGATTGATTTAGCAGGTGTTTTTTTTTACAGTTTTTACTCTACATTGGGTCCGTCTATGCAGTAATTGGAGGGACCCAATTGTAAAACTAATCGAAGGGGCCAGATTGTAAACATGAAGAAGTAGTAGTTTAGTGGGTAATTACTTACTCTCAGGGATGATTCTAAGGGGGGACGAGGGGGGGCTAGACCCCCCCAACGATCTCGTTACACCTTAATAGCGATTAGGTACCATGTATATTTTTCTTCATATGCACATAAT
>NC_041388.1:518983434-518993281 GCF_002162155.2 Triticum dicoccoides
ACAGCGAGAGGCCTAGAGCCCATGTTTTTTTGAGCAACTGCATCCTTTATTAACAGTTCAAACACATGGGAATACAAATAATATCGGGCAAAATGCCAAGCCACACATGGCGCCCGGGGCTAAGGGAGGCAGCTGCCTTTGCTAAGGCATGTGCTTCACCGTTGTGCTTCCTACTCTCATGAAGAAACTTTACATCATGGAATTGACTCCTCTGGTACTTGATGTCTTGTAGGATGGGGAAATATCGGCAGGGAACTTCCTCTTGAATATTCATCACTACTTCCAAGCAGTCCGAGGCCACACATAGAGAAAAGACCTGCAAATCAGAGGCGAGGGAGAGGGCCTCGCAACAGGCCTGTGCTTTGATGATCATTGGATCAAGGCGGCCTTCGTGGATGATGGCCGAGGCACCTAGGAAGTTGCCGCGCTTATCTCTGCATATCACTGCTGCTGCTGCCCGATCTCCGATCTTCGAAAAGCCACCATCAACATTCATCTTGACATCATGATGCTCCGGCAGGAGCCACGCATACGGAGGTGGACCCCCATGGCCATCTCTAGTCACATGCAGGTCCCTGGAGTTCACATGCAGGTCCCTAGAAGTTACGTGTAAGTCCTTGGGGTGTACTTTCGTGTCTGGCAACATCTCGAGCTCTGCTAGAAACTTGTTGATGAAAGTATGGGTACTCAGTGGGCTTTGGTACTGGTTGTCATGGATGGCTCGGCGCCTCGCCCACCATATGGCCCACATTGTAACCAATACACGTGCTAGATCAGCCGAAGGTAGGGTATCAACCAACCAAAGCATCCAAAGCTTGGCGTCCTTCTCCCTGTTTGATATTATTGTTTCCGTCAGATCCTCATCGGAGAGGGCCCAAACACATCGGGCCATGCGGCAATCAAAGAGTGAATGGCGCCATGTATCGACCGCCGCGTGACAGAGCGCACACTCCGCAGAATTAGCCATACTTCGGTGTTTTCTGACATCTCCGGTAGGGATCGAACTCTTGGCCAACCTCCAGGCGAAGACCCATACTTTCGAGGGTACTGCAGCACCCCAGAGTCTGGCCCAAGACCGGCGATCAGCATCGACGTGCGAGTGCCCCTCATTGTGTTCGAGCCAGTCTATGCGTTGCTGTTTTGTAGAGGATAAAAGCTTGTAAGCCGACCTTACCGTGAAAACGCCCTTGCGCTCATAATGCCACGCCTAGAAGTCATCACGGACTCGAGAGCTGAGAGGGATGTTGAGGATCGCTTCCTTATCCATTGTATAGAAGTGTGTTTCAAGCACATCGACATCCCATGAAAAGGTGACAGGGTTGATGAGTTCCGACACCATCTGTGGAGGGTTAGACGTCTTCGGGCACACCGGCCGGAGCCTAAAATCTCGTGGTATCCAGTTATCCACCCAAATGTTGGTGTCCTCGCCAGAGCCAATACGTTTCACGAGCCCCAGTTGCAGTGTGTCTCGTCCTTCTATCAAGGAGCGCCAAACTTGTGACGGGTTCCTTCCTAGCTCAGCTTCAAGGATTGACGAGGCGGGGTAATAAACAGCCTTGAGAATTCAAGTGCTCAGGGAATGTGGATCCTGGAGGAGACGCCACACTTGCCTCGCAAGCAAGGCTAGGTTAAAAAGCTCAATGTCACGGAATCCCATGCCCCCCATGAATTTCGGCTGTGTCATGACTTCCCAGGAGACCCAGGCAGTTTTCCTCTCGCCATTTTTAGATCCCCACCAAAACTTCCGCAAGATGCCGTTGATGTGGTGGCACAAGCCTCTCGGAAGCTTGAAACAGGCCATGGAATATGTGGGAATTGCTTGAGCCACAGACTTGATGGGCACCTCCTTTCCTCCCACAGAAAGTGCCTTCTCCATCCAGCCTTGTACTTTCTTCCAAATCCTGTCCTTCAAATATTTGAAAGATCCCTCCTTGGCTCTGCCCACATCGGCAGGAAGTCCAAGATATTTTTCGGAAAGCTTTTCATTTTGAACTTGAAGAAGTTGTTTTATCTCTCGCCTTGAGGATTCAGAACAGCCCTTACTAAAAAATATGGAGGATTTCTCCTTGTTAACGCGCTGCCCTGATGCCGCGCAGTATTTTTGAAGAAGGGTATCCACTCTGTTTGCCATCTCCGGTGTAGCATTGAAGAACAAGAGACTGTCATCTGCAAAAAGCAAGTGATTTACCTGTGGTGCACCAGCCGCCACCATGATTCCATTCACAATCTCATCAGGGCTTGTGGATTTCAGGAGGCAAGAGAGCCCTTCAGCAGCTAAAAGAAATAGATATGGGGATATAGGGCAGCCCTGTCTGAGGCCTCGGGAGGGCCTGAACTCCTCCTGTTTGCCTCCGTTGAAGATAACCGAAAAAGAGACAGATGTGACACACCTCATGACTGTTTGTGTGAAACGTGGGCTGATGCCCAATTTGAGCATAACCCTCTCCAAATAATTCCATTCGAGCCTGTCATAAGCCTTCATCATATCAAGTTTTAAGGCACAGTACCTGTTACCCTTTAGCTTCCTTGTTTTCATATAGTGGAGACATTCGTAGGCTGAAATGAAGTTGTCCGTAATGAGACGTCCTGGTACAAATGCTGACTGTTCTTCGGAGATGATATGAGGGAGAATAAGCTTGAGCCGGTTTGCCAGTGCCTTGGATGCAATCTTGTAGATCACATTGCAGAGGCTTATCGGTTGAAACTGTGCTAAATTTTTTGGACTAGCAATCTTGGGAATTAAAACAATGAACGTTTTGTTGATCTCCTCCGGGGAATCATCTCCATTAAGAACTCAGAGCACCATAGCAGTAACCTCATCACCACACAACTCCCAGTGCCGTTGGAAAAAGTGTGCAGGGAAACCGTCAGGCCCAGGGGCCTTGGTTGGGAACATCTGGAATAGAGCAGTTTTTACCTCAGCATTGCTATACTGTGCATTAAGTGAAGCGTTCATAGAAGCGTCCACTCTTGAGGGTATGTGCGAAAGCACTTCCTCAATGCCCACCGTATTCTCTGAGGCATACAAGTTGCTATAAAAGGATGTGGCCATGTCCGACATCTCATGCTCATCCGTACAGGTGGAGCCGTCCGGCCGTTGCAGCTCAACAATGCGGTTCTTGGCCTTACGAGCGCTCGCCTTGCGATGGAAATTTTTTGTGTTGCTGTCTCCTTCCGCAAGCCACTGAATTCGCGCTCTCTGGCGCCACATAATCTCTTCCCTCAGACAGAGTTCTATCATGCGAGTTTCCACCCGCTCCTCTTCATCCGACGGTCCCGTGCGATTAGGAAGTGAACGCAGCTCCTCTAATTGCTTGCGTAGACGGCGGAGCTCGGCCCGGACTGCACCGAAAGTGGTTTTTCCCCAGCGTTGCAGCCTGTCGGCTACCACCGACAACTTGTCTGACAGTTCTGTGACTGTTTGTGCTCTTCTCGTTGAATTACATGCCTCGGTGAGCATGTCTTCGAAACGTGTGTCCCGCTCCCACATGCACTCATAGCGAAATTGTTTCTGTTTTGCCCGCACACAGGCAACATTCAGGTCAGTCTCCAGAAGGATCGGGCAATGATCAGATTTTGCTGCGGTAAGGTGCTCAACTGAGGCTAACGGGAAAAGAGTAGACCAGCAAGGTGATGCCAAAGCTCTATCCAACCGAACGCGGCAATAATGTCCCCCGGCTACCTTCTTCTCCCAAGTCCAGTCGAGGCCGCGGTAGCCCAAGTCCGCTAGACCACACACGTCCGCTGCTTCCCGGAAAGTTTCGATCTGAGAGCTGTCACGTTCGTTGGGACCATGTTGCTCTTCAGGCCGCAGAATCTCATTAAAGTCGCCTATACACATCCACGGGAGGGTGCTCTCCCCCTTCAAGCGTTTCATAGTATTCCATGTCTTGTAGCGCAGACTTCTGGTCGCTTCCCCATAAAAGCATGTCATCCTCCATTGCTGCCTCCCGGATTCCTTGACCCAGGTGTCAACATGATACTCAGAATATTTTTTTTATTTCAACATCCAAAGAGTTCTTCCAAAAGATACAAAGGCCGCCACTGCGACCACTACTCCCTACTCCAAAACTGAAATTAAAACCTAAAGATGTCCGAAGACCTTCCACACGACTCTTCTGCAATTGAGTTTCAACTAAACATAAGATAGATGGCGAACTAATCTCCATGAGGTCGCGGAGTTCACGAACTGTCGCGGGATCGCCTATCCCGCAGCAGTTCCAGCTCAAGATTTTCATTGGGCCTGGCGGCGCTCCGAGTCGGAGCCCGCCAATGATGCCATCTTGTTTGTGTTCTGCTTCTTGGGTGAGGTTGTTGTCTTTGCCTTCTTGGATTCTCCGGGAGATACATACTGTGGGGGTAGTGGAGGGACAATCGCCAAAGCCTGATTCTTGTCCCCCAGACTTTTCATGCCCGCATCAGGTACCTTTGGTTGCTGGTCTTGGCCCTGTGTATCAGACAGGTTGAAATCCAGATTTCTACGGGCCCCTAATGACTCACCTTGATCCTTCCCCTTGGTGTCGATCGGCTTCAAGGGGCTGGTAACATCTTCTTCTCCCTCTTCTGCATCCGAGAGACCCGCTTCCTGAGATGAGCGTTTACGCACTGGAGATGTTTGGCGTGTTGGTGCAGCACCCCGGCTTGATCTTCCTCTGCCTCGGCCCCCAAAGCGGCCTCCTCGAGGAGCTCGGCCACCTAGCTGCTCCTGGGGTATTCGCTGCGCCAGCATCCAGCCACCCCATTGCTTGTCCTTCGCCTCCCAAACTCCATCTCCACACTCCTCATGGTTGTGACCCATGAGACCGCAGACTTGGCAAAAATAGGGTATCTTTTCATACTTGACAGGGAGGAAAATCCTGCCTTCACCTGCCACATTCAACGGAGTCACCCTTGTAAGGGGTTTATTGACCAGAACCCTAGCACGGACCCGTACATAGTCACCCTCGTAGTAAAGTCTAGGTGAAAGTTGTGTCTCCTTAACCCGGCCGATCCGCCGTGCTAGTTGATCAAGTACCTCGATCTTGCGATACAATTCTGGAATATTGTGGATTTGCGCCCATACATACAAGCCATCAAAGATGAAAGATGCTGGATCTTGCTTGCCGTCATAATCCTCAATGAGCATACCCATCCCCCTGAATAACCAGTGTCCTCCATGAACAACCTTCTTCCAATCTCCCAAGCCGAACATCTGAAAGATGTATAGGTTCTCACCCGCTTCTCTGTACTTTGGCACTTGTGCTAATCCCCAGATGGATTTCATGGTCTCAAACATCGATGATGAGCTGAACTGTCGGGTCGTGTTAACCTTCCCGATCGCCAGCCAACGCGCATCGGTTGCGTACTTCTTTGTTTCCTCCTCTCCCACGATCACATCATCAAGTTCATCGTCCTTGAGGTCCAGGTGCTGCAGCATCTCCTCCAGCTTCTTCCCCGACCAACCTGCGGAGGACGATCCTGCTTCGGCCGCCATCTAGGGTTTACCCTCAAAACAGCTCGCCAAGTCAGGCCAAACAGCTAGCCAGTCTACTCCCTCCGTTCGCCAGCACCAGGGCGGGCTCGAGCGGGGAACACACTGGCGGTAGATCGGACAAAAACTCTAGAAGGCGATGGGCGGCGCCGCCAGAGGCGTGAAACCCTAAACTCGAGGGTACTTCTGTGAAAACAGCCAGCCCATGTACGTACACAACATGGAAGCAGGCCTAGTGGCCAACGGCCCTAATATGAGAAAAAGAAAAAGAAAAACAGCCCACGTGGAAGACAAGGAATCTGTAAGCAATACGCACGACCACGAGCAGTCCACGACATACGCACGGTCGTTACGTTTCCACAATCTGCTCGTCCGTCGTTCCTCAGTTTGTGCGATTGGAAAAACTTCGCTGCCGCCGTCGCCTCGTCCATCCTCTCCATCGAATCTCTCCATCCGCCGAGGAGGGAAGGCCTCCGTCCGACCGTCCCGGACGGCACGACTCCCGGTCGTACCGATCCACAGACCGCAGGAGCAGTCCGACCGGCCGCACAAACACGGTACATGGATGAGCGACAAGACGATCAACGAAAGGTTAGTTTATTTTCATTATTATTAGATATATTATTAGAATTCTTGATTTGTCCAATTATGTGTGTAGACATAAAGAGGAAGAGAACTCAGTCAATTCATATTGTTTAAGCCAATTGGTTCAAGCTGTCGGTCATGTGAACATGATGCTAATTCAAAGGATATGAACATGATTTCTACTTCCTCTTTACATCTACACTTAATTTTGATGTGTGCCTTAAAAACAACAGAACTAGAAACTAGAACAATAAAAAATCAGAAAATTTTGACTGTCAAATTATGGGTTTGTAGGCATGAAGAGGAAGAGTTTTGTTGAGAACATTTTGTAGCCAATCGAAACTAGGAACGAATTCTGAAGAAATTATACAGTCAACGATTTCAATATTAATAGATATGCAAATTTATTCATATTGCAGAACCGTGATTAATATTTTGAGTGTTTAGACCTCACGATATTTACTATACTATATGCTTACATGATTGTGTCTTATATGATTGTGATCGACTCTTCTTGTTCCGGCTCTTCTAGTTCAAGCCCCTGCCCCCCTTCGCCATTTTCTGGCTCCGTCCCTGCTTACTCTAACCATCCAACCACAGAATAAACTTCTTAAGTATATAGGATGTGAAGGAAAGTAAGGAAAATAACCGATACTACATGAACAATTTGTCTTTGCCATAGGCATTGTAGCTGGTATTTGTGTGATTGCTTTAGCAGGTGTTTTTTTTTACAGTTCTTACTCTACATTGGGTCCGTCTATGCAGTAATTGAAGGGACCCAATTGTAAAACTAATCGAAGGGGCCAGATTGTAAACATGAAGAAGTAGTAGTTTAGTGGGTAATTACTTACTCGCTCCATTTCAAAATATAATGCGCTCGCGTTTTTCGAGGTCCAACTTTAACCATAAATTTAATCAACGACTCTGGCGGGAGAAAAATTATATAATTGAAAACTTCTTTTAAATACGAGTTCACTGGTATAACTTTTGCTTCTGTCGTAATTGGTCTCGTTGATTAAATTTATGATCAAAGTTGAAACACAAAATAAAGAAAGCACTATATTTTAAAACGAAGGAAGTACTTTTAGAAAAACACTTCCCATCAGCCGGCGGATTGAGCGAGTCGTCGACCGCCTCGTCCCGCCGCCACATGTCCAGGGCAAACGAACGTGGTGGCTAATCTTGTCCATCGCAACAGCTCCTATCCACTAGTCCTCGTGTGCAAAGGCAAACCAGCTACCTCTGTTTCTCCTCTTTAACAACAACAAGCACCTCTGCGGACTCCGTCGTCTTCCCGGCCCAGCCGCTCTCCGGGTGTGCGGGGAAGGGCTGCAGACTCCGCCATGGCCTCACGATCCCGGGCCTGCGGTCGGCCGCCATGATGCTCCGTTGTAGCCGGGGATCAGGTGTGCTTGCCCGCACGGTGCGCTGTTGTAGCCGGGATTGGCCGCGGTCATCATTGTTGCCGCTTGCCTCCACCATGACGGTCATCTGTGCGCGATGCGCCCCCTTGATGGAGAGGAGGAGGAGGCAAGGCGACCTGGTCGAAGGTCTAGAGCTTGGCGCCGGTGGTGGCACGAGCGGCGCCGTTCCTTCCTCGCCACCAATCGATTAGAGCTTGTGGCGAATGACGATGATTTTTTTCTTGCAACATCCTCCTCGTTGCAAGAATGATTTCTGCAACATTAGTGATGTTGTAGAAATTTCTTCTGTAAAACCTATGCAATGGTGACAACATTTTTTTTTAACATTAGCTGTGTTGCAGATTATTTTTGTAACACTAGCCGTGGTGTAGAAAATTTCTACAGCAATACCTCTCTTGTAAAAATTCTGCAACACCCGAGCGCAACATTGTTCTTATTGCAAAGCTGAAAGTTGGATCTAACGGTCATCCCGTGTTAAATCTAATGGCTCATAAGGCGGTGAATCTTTTTAAAACATCCGCCGCTCGACGCGTAGCATTGATCATAATTTTTACTAGATATGATAACTTTAATCTATTCTATTTACTCGTATGTTCCGCATGTGCGCACACTATACAATAGGTTTAAGTGTGTCGAATTTTAATTATTATTATTTCTATGTTGACATTTTTTCCTCTTATCTGCTCCCTCATCACACATGATACTTTATAAATTAATACATTTATAAGGTGGTATTTTCTATAAAAAACCCTCTAATCATATATATCTAGACATGGCTTTTTTTTACACAACTCTCATTTACTTACTCCTCCTTCGATGCCTTTCTTTGACAAACTTCTCCTCCTTTATTCACTCACAAGAATTGTTGCATCCTTTATAGGGTATGCATACCACCACATCCGATGCTAAATCCATCCAGACTGAAGGAGGAGAAAATCTAGCTATCCTAGCTTGTTCATGAGCTACTTGGTTACTTTCTCTATTACAATGATCATAGCTAGACCACATGATTAAAGTCTAGGGACATGAAAGAACAATCATCAAAGGTAGCACTAGCTACCGATGATGAATTACCCTCTCTGAAGGCTGCAACAACTTCCACAATATACGAATTGATCTCAATCTTGCTACATCCCATAGTTTGTGTGAGATACAACATATCTTCAACGGCTCCAGCCCGTCAGGGCTCGCAATATCCACTGCCCATACCGCTTGGAATAAGCGGTTAGCTATCTTAAAAACAATCAACAACTCAAAAAAAAATATATCCAATACCCATGCTGATTGATGGAGGGAGCCCGCTCGCGGGAGGGGAAGGGGGTGGGGTGCAGGCGTGTGGCTAGGGATCCTAGGAAGGGAACGAGTAGGTTTCATCGCACGGTTTTCCCAGAGGTTTTTCCCATCGTGTAGAAGATGAAGTATAGGCTGTGCAAACACAATGCATTGATCGGTGCACCAGGCACATATATATGATGTACAGAGGGGGCCCTTTTAGTCCCGGTTCTTATACCAACCGGGACTAAAGGCCCTCCACGTGGCCGGGACTAAAAGAAATTTTACGATTTTTTCGTATTTTCAAATTTTTGAATTATTTTATAATTTAATCTCTAATCACCCCTCATCACTGCTCATTTTAACCTCTAATCTCTAATCACCCATTATCATTCCAAATTATCTAACTTCCCGACCGGTCACCCATCCTCTCACTACTCTAGCCTAAGCACGCTTAACTTCCGGGTTCTATTCCCCCTTGTTTCCAAGTCTACACTTGTTGTTTTCCTGACAATAGTAAGATGTCAATCCTATTAACCCTCAGGAGTTTAGCTTGAGCATGAAGTCACACGTTTCACTGTTTGAGTTTGAAACTATTATTCTAAAAAAACAATAATTATTTAGTAACACTAATATTTCTTGAATAAGTAGTTTGACCATAGTTTGACCACAGTTTGACCAAAATTCAAAAAATTGAAATAATTATTTAGTAACACTAATATTCTTGAATAATTATGTAGTAACACTAATACTTCTTGAAGAAGTAGTTTGACCATAGTTTTGACTAGATTTAGCCAAAATAAAAAAACTGAAATTTGAGCATATCTTTTTTTCCTTTTAGAATTTGAGGATTCTAAAAATTTGCAAACAGGCTATAGGCCGTCAAAATCGGATGCGGATTTTTGTGCTGATATATTATACGTTTTTTCGACATCGTATGCAAAAATTATAGCCGTTTTACTTTTTCATGACACTTTTTTGCAAAACATGTCCAAATTTAAGTTTTTTAATTTTCCTAACTAGTAGATGTAGTAATATAACTACATCTTGAAGGATTTTATTTTTTTGAAGTTTTTATCATTTTTCTTTTGTTTTT